>NW_022436946.1:78887480-78976333 GCF_009761245.1 Sapajus apella | reverse complement strand
TTTGGTTCTCTGTTCTTGTGTCAGTTTGCTGAGAATGATGGTTTCCAGCTTCATCCATGTCCCTGCAAATGACATGAACTCATCTTTTTCTATGGCTGCATAGTATTCCATGGTGTATATGTGCCACATATTCTTTATCTAGTCTATCATTGACGGGCATTTGGGTCGCTTCCAAGTCTTTGCTATTGTGAACAGTGCCGCAATAAACATACCGTGCATGCGTTTTTATAATAGAACAATTTATAATCTTTTGGATATATATCCAGTAATGGGGTTGCTGGGTCAAATGGTATTTCTATTTCTAGATCCTTGAGGAACCACCACACTGTCTTCCGCAATGGTCGAACTACTTTACACTCCCACCAACAGTGTAAAACGTTTCTGTTTCTCCACATCCTCTCCAGCATCTGTTGTCTCCTGATTTTTTTAATGATTACCATTGAAACTGGTGTGAGATGGTATCTCAATGTGATTTTGATTTGTATTTCTCTAATGACCAGTGATGATGAGCTTTTTTACTTATGTTTGTTGGCTGCATAAATATCTTCTTTTGAGAAGTGTCTGTTCATATCCTCCCCACTTTTTGATGGGGTTGTTTGTTTTTTTTTTCTTATAAAATTTGTTTAAGTTCTTTACAGATTCTGGATATTAGACCTTTGTCAAATGGATAGATTGCAAAAATGTTTTCCCATTCTGTTGGTTGACCATTCATTCTAATTATATTTTCTTTTACTGTGTAGAAGCTCTTAAGTTTAATCAGATCCTATGTATCAATTTTGGCTTTTGTTCCCATTGCTTTTGATGTTTTAGTCATTGAAGAACTTGGAGTCTGCTGTTTGAGGAGACATTCAGCATGGGAGAAAGATGTAGGCTGGGAGGCTAGGCCAGTCTCTTTTTTCACATGTTTCTGCCTACACTGGCAACTAATTAGACTGTGGCCACCAGATTAAGGGTCAGCCTGCCTTTCCCTGCCCACTGACTCATATGTTAATCTCCTTTGGCAACACTTTCACAGACCCACCCAGGTTCATACTTTGTATTCTTCAATTCAATGAAATTGACACTCAGTATTAACCATCACAAGTCCACCCCTTGTCAACTTGAACACATACGTATCTCCTGAGACCATACATAATCTTTTAAAAAAGAGAATAATAAGGTCCTAATTATGCCTAACATAATACAACTATCCTTCATACAGAATTATAGAAATGCACCAATCCCCAACACAAATACTATTACCTAAAATTAACAATACTTAAATGCTGACGTGAGTCAAATACTCTTATGTCACCTGATAAAGACAAAAGAAATAAAATGAAGATATTTTCTTACTACAAGTATCTACATGCACAAACATGTTATTAACAAAAGAAGGAGGAAATACTCATGGCAATTACAGTCTTTGTTTCTGCAGCTGGTCAAGTGATCATAGCTGATAATTGATACCTGCCTTCTACTACCCATTCTGTATTCCCTTTGCCTTCAGCAGGCACCTCCGCTGGTGATGGTTTTTTGCCGGGTGGAGTGACACAAATTTTTATTCTTAAAGTGTCTGGGTCATTTGTAGTCCTGCCTGGATTGGGCTTTTGTAGTTTTCCATTGAACTTAATCACAGGGCATGATAATACTAAGTGACACCCTAACAGATCTCCTGTATTCCAACCATACTCTTCTTGACCTCCACTGTGAGGTAGTAGACTGATTTCATCTTGATAGTCCAGGTAATTCGCACCATCCAACACTATAAGTCCCTTCTAAGCCTGTTGACTTAAAGGTGGATGGAGCAAAGTATCCAGGTGGCAATCTTAACTTCCAGTTTAATGGAATCTTTACTGTGTCTCCTGGTGGCAGTGTTCCTTCTTCCGAAACTAAGACTTCTAGGCCAGCAGAACGGAATGTTATGGGAACAGGAAGCAAAAATTTTGCTAGTGGATCACTAAAGGTGATGGTGAGTGGTGCCGCTTCCACTTCCACCCCTTGATTTCTGGACCAGTGAATCCTGGCTATGGGAGAAATAATACAATATATTGGATGCTGATTCAAAGTATACATGGCCTTCTGGAGAACTCTGCCCCAGCCCTGAAAAATATTGTCACCTAGTTGGCATTGTAATTAGGGACTTCAAAAGGCCATTCCTCCATTCTATCTATCCAGCTGCTTCAAGATGTTAGAGAACATGGTAAAACCAGTGAATTCCATGAGGATGAGCCCACTGCCTCATTTCATTAGCTGTAAAGTGAGTGCCTTGGTCAGAGGCAATGCTGTGTGGAATACCATGACAGTGGATAAGGCATTCTGTGAGTCCACAAATGGTAGTTTTGGCAGAAGCAATTCATGCAGAATAGGCAAACCCATATCCAGAGTAAGTGTCTCTTCCAGTGAGGACAAATCTCTGCCCTTTCCATCACAGAAAAGGTACAGTATAATCAACCTGCCACAAGGTAGCTTGCTGATTACCCTGAGGAATAACACCATATTGAGAGCTCAGTGTTGGTCTCTTCTGCTAGCAAATTGAGCATTCAGCAGTGGTCATAGCCAGGTGAACCTTGGAGAGTGGAAGTCCATGTTGATGAGCCCAGTGTAACTTCCATCCCTGCCACCATGGCCAGTTTGTTCATGGGCCCACTGGTAATGGGGTGGCTAGGGAAAGAGGCTGAGTGGTGTCCACAGAATGGTTCATCCTATCCATTTGATTATTAAAATCCTCCTCTGCTGAGGTCGCCCATTGGTGAGCACGCACATAGGATACAAATATCTTCACAGTTTTTGACTACTCAGAGAAGTCCATTCATATACCTCTTCCCCAAATGTCTTTGTCACCGGGTTTTCAATCATGTTTTTTCCAAGTCCCTGAACATCCAGCTAAACCATTGGCTATAGCCCATGAATCAGTATATAATTGTACATCTGGCCATTTCTCCTTTCATGCAAAGTACACAAGGTATACTGCTCGAAGTTCTGCCCACTGGGAAGATTTCCCTTCAGTTCCTTCAGGGGTGTCCTAGAAACGGGCTGCAGTGCTGCAACTATCCACTTTTGTGTGGTGCCTGCGTATTGTGCAGAACCACCTGTGAAAGATAATATGATTGGGGGTTTTATGCCAAACTTAATCCTATATATCTTTTTTTTTTTAGGGAGATCTGGGACTATTTATTATTTTACAGAAGTATTAGTTAACTGAACATTCTGGTTTCTCCAACAGCCAAAAGGAAGAGTTACTGCTGGCTTACACTGAAAGCAGACCAAATCATGAGACTATTTATTTTTATTATGTAACTGCCCACTTATTTCAATTTGATTGATGTTCTTTTTTTTTTAATTGCATTTTAGGTTTTGGGGTACGTGTGAAGAACATGCAAGATTGTTGCATAGATATCTTTAACATTTTTTTTAGTACATTTAAGTGCCAGGTACCACCTAAAAAATTTACCTGTATTATAATATTTAATGTGTTATAAGAACACTGTGAGGTAGAAAAATATCATAAAAGATGTGATGAATGATATTAAAGGAGCCAGCTTCAACAAGTAGAAGCCCTGGACCTTCTCTGGCACCATTTCCTTACCTTCCTCTGGTTTATATTATATAAGATATTTATTAGTTTATATTATTATCTACTTCTCACTCAAATGTATGGACAGGAACTTTTACAGCTATATTCCTAGGACCTAAAACTTGGTCTGGAATAGTATTGTTGAACATATGATTAGACGACTCTATACCCATCTCCAAACCACAAAATTATATTGCTAACCACTGTTTCATCTTTTATAACCAATTCCATATGGATTTCAACTGTGGGCATTACAATCAATTCTGTATGGATTACAACCACATGCATTTTACATAGTCTAGCATTTTTTGATTATAAAATAAATGTTTAGATATTACATAATTCAGAGAAATGTATAAAGAAGAGGTAAGCTCAAGTATATATTGTTTGATTTAGTGGACTTTTATTCTTAAATTTATAACAAATTTAATATTTTCTGACCTCCATAAATTCTGATGTAAGAACATAATTAATTTACAGTATTAGCATGATGAATTTGCAGGAAATCAAATAAGGTTACTGTAACCTCTCTTTGAATAGTACAGCATTTGAAAAAACATCAAAATTCATTTTTGTTGCTTATTTGCCTGTGCAATGTGTTTTATGATGGCCTTTTCTAATATTGCCCTCTAATTAGCTTTCCTGGATTTGTGAAAACATAAATCACACAGAACTACATTTTAAAAAATTAAAGTGAACACAAGTTCATTTAGCCTGAAATGGGAGAAACAAAACTTTTTATTTAAGAGTAATTCAGACCACAATCTATTGAGTTCTCATTTTATGAAGATTACTGAATGTTTTTAAAAATCACCCAACAAAAGAGCTAATTTACGCAATTTTCAAAAAGATTTTAAGATTAGAGGTAATTATTTATTGTATCGTTTCCATAAAAGTTTCATTTCAAAAGAAAAAAGAAAAGAAGGATCCCCAGAAGAAACTGAAAATGACCTTTTCTTTTATTCCTCCAGACTAATGAGCATTCATCAAATTGCACTGCTTGGTTGTCCTGTTCCTTCCTTGATTTGGTAGGCAGAATATTTGAAATATTTAATTCGCCAGTTATTTCTATTTAAAATCCCATTGCAAACAATGAAACTACTGGTTTGGTAAGAAAACTTTATGTGTTAGAACAGAGGAATGGGTAGTATTTGACTAAGGGTCTTTGCATGAAACCTTTATCAGCAAGTCAGAACCAGCTTTTAATCTTATTATCTTTGCTTATTGTAGAACTTTCTCATCTGTGGGCCTGTGATACCTCTTTTCAGCAGTAGAAATGTGGTAAGAGATGGCAGACATTATTTTAGTTTTAAATATATAAAGAGGAGTGAGAGAAAAACATGATATTATCTTTTGTAACAAAGCTGATGCATAGCTTGACAAAAGTGTTCCTATAATATGATCACATAATGTTTCAGTTTAGTCCACAAATCTAATGAGTTACATTAATGCAGTTACAGATGAAGTATTCATTTTATAAAGACGTCAACTTATTTTGTGAAGACTGTGAATACTTAGCACAAAATTAAAGTGCATGCACATGAACAATTTCAAGTATTTGTTTATATCTCATTCTCCCCACTTGGCCTCAGAAATCTTTCAAATGAACATAATTTTCTTCCCTGTAAATTCTAGGAATGAGAACATTCAACAAATAGGAGAATTAGTTTGCACTTCACTCTCACATTATATTTACCTTATGGGTAACCTACCTATTGCCCTGGTTCCAAAGGTACTTTGTTCCAAAAATAACAAATGCAAAGAGAAACCTGGTATGTGCATTGCTTCAGTAAACCTTGACTGGCAATCATGAAATACTTTTGCATGATTCAGGATTATTCCTGTATTTTCGTTTTAGAAATTAATATTTCCTATACATTGGGTTTTGGGTAAGGAAATTCTCACAGAGAACATTCTGTGGCTATATAGTATTGTCCCATGGGTTTCCTGACATTTTGAAATGATTTTTCCATATTTATCACAAGTTTTATTTAGACCCCATCACTAGCAAAAGTACAGACAGTACAACATGCATTTTGCTTGATACACTCCTGGCTCCTTCCTCCTACTTCTACTTTATCATATCTATATTTGTTTAATATTATTTTTATCTTTTATTGTACATGTTCAAATGCCACCTTAAATTAAGTGGAAGGGCAAAGCTAGATTAGATAGAAGGATCAATAAATAGATTGATAGAATGTGATACACTATGTATTATTTTGCTATATTCCAAGTTTGTACCTCATTTGCTCAATGAACATTCATTTACCACCCAATATGTTTGAAACTATATATTGTGGTTCCAAATAATATGGTCTCTGATGTTAAGGACCTAAAAATTGGGTAGTGGAGAAAGTGACCTCAATAACTAACCACTATACAATATGCTATTTATAAATGACATATAAAAATAGATATCAGAACACAAGCAGCCCTGGGCAGCCCTGGGTACAAAATATTAAGGAAAGTTTTATAGAGAAGAGGGTATTTGACCTGAACTAGGGAAGAATATCCCACGCAGGAGTGGAGGAGAGGAAAGAAGAGCATTAGCAAAGGCACACAGTGATGTACAGGAATATGCGTGAGGAATCTGAAAACTCTTTAGCTCCCTTTTTGTTACAATTGTCAGTTGGAACTGGCGTCAGCTGGGTATGGTGTTGCACTGAGGCATCATCTTACTAATAAATGACTATATGAGGTACCTGATAGGAGTTTTCAGCAGCCCTTGAGTATTTCAGTCAGTGCTGCTTGATCCACTATAGAGTTATAGCATCCTCTGTCTCTGCTGATTCAGATCTATTTTATTTTTCTAGCAGGCAAAATAGACTGCAAAATATTTTTTGGGGACAGGCACTATATTCAAGAGCTGTATTTTATTAACGGAAGGAATTTCTGGCAAAGATCAACCACGAAAGTGACTAAAACAACAATCAAATGGGTGATATTAGCTGTACAGACCTGATACCCCAAATCTACTTAGGTTTAAAATTAAGGTGAGCAGAGTCTTATGGGAATGTGGATAGAAGACTTTGAAGCATGCTGGATGTCAGTAGGGAATAAGAAGATTTCTGTTCCTGTAAGAGGTCCCCCACAATTGCCCAAGTCTCAATTTCTATCAGATTTTTGTCGCAAAAACTACAATTACGTTTGCACCAACCTAATAAAAAAAGGCACAGGGAGGGGAGCACTACACACTGGGGTCAGTTGGGGGGAAATAGGGGAGGGACGGTGGGGGGTGGGGAGCTGGGGAGAGATAGCAAGGGGAGAAATGCCAGATGTAGGTGATGGGGAGGAAGGCAGTAAATCACACTGCCACGTGTGTACCTATGCAACAATTTTGCATGTTCTTCACATGTACCCCAAAACCTAAAATGCAATAAAATAAATAAATGGGAGGGGAAAAAAAAAGCTCAAATTCTTAAAAGAAAATACATCTCCCTAAAAGATATTTTTAAATCACAAATTTCAAAAGTTGGGAAACCTGGCAGATGCTACATTAATAAAGATGAGAGCTAACATCATCCGGTGAGGAACAGGACTTACGCATAGCATAGCGTATACTTCCTGATACAATGTGCCACGAAAGGCACAACATCACTCCTGTGATACCCCTGTCAGAAATGTGTAACCTCTGTATACTCTTGAGAAAACACACGCAGACCTAAATTGAGGGACATTCTACAAAATAAGTAGTAAATACTCTTCAAAATTGTAAAGGTCATGAAAGACAAAGACTGAGAACTGAGCCAGATGGGAAATTGAGGAGATAAGATGACAATGCAGTACAGAACCCTGGATTAGACGCAGGATCACAAAAACGACATTAGAGATACAATTGGATTTGGAAGGTTTGGAGATTAGTTAATAGTATGTGCTAATTTTAACTTCATAACACTAATTGCACTAAGGTTATATCAAATTAACATATAAGAAGAGCTAAGTGAAAGGGATGTGTACTGTTTTTACATTTTATGTCTAAAATTACTTCAAAATAAAATGTTAAAAAATATATATATATTCTAGTTCCCTTTTTTTTTTCTTAATCTGAGCTTTAAAAAAGAAAAGGTGACAAAATGAAGGGAAACATGTATGTGTGTTTATGTGTGTAGATAGATAATATCTCTTTAGATAATTTAATTTTTTGTGAAATATCCATTGCTTTCAAAAGTGAAGTATTTTTGAGAAAATATTAACTAAACTCAACCTTTTCTGCCTGACTAAAGGTTATAAGACCTATACAAGATCTAATGTAGCCTATTCCCACAATTCTCATTACAGACATTTCAGACTTCAGGTACAGGGGGGAAAAACATCCAAAGCCTATTAGTTGTGGCTTTGTCCATTCTTTTATAATAATATTCTTATGGCTGACTTAAAGATCTCCTCCCATAGTTTTTAAAACCAAATTTCTCTGTCTTTTTAGTGGAGGAGATGCGTGGGTGGTTGTCTTCCACACAATGAAATAAATTTCTTAGGTCCTAATATTCATCAAACTGGATGTTGCTTACTCCTTTAATTATTTTCCACAGTTGACATAGATTGTTAATATAAATTCTACCTTGATTGTTAATATAAAGTATCTACCTTGACTACTTTCTAGGACACAAAGATGATTTTCGTCTTCCACTGGGATAGGAGCTTGTAATCTAAATAAGTATATATTCTACACAGCATATTTTTGGCTACTACTGATTTTATCTTAAATATTATAATGGTTTTGGTAGCAGAGAATACTTTTCACCTTCCCAAAATCCTAGTAATTGCCTGACAATAGTAGGCACTTCATTTGTTAAGTGGATGGATGGATGAAAAGCCCTAGGCTAAAGAATGTACTTGCTTGAAAGACCCTAATAGGTCTAAAACAACTACTTTCCATCTCTAAAGACTATTGCTTGGAGTCATTTGCATTTGAATACCTAGAATTAGTGAGAAAATTTACTTAAGATTGATATAAGATCAAAAAGCTAAGTAATGTAATTTGAAGGGCTTTTAACACCTTGCTAAGGGAAAAGTTACCTACAGGGCCTGGTTAGGGTTATCAGAGGGTATTTCTGTTGCCAGAGGCCCAGGAGAAAGGAAGCACAGATATAAGTAAGGCTAAACTAAACACTGAGCAACACCCTTAGGTAAAAGTAGGAGTGTGGAAAAAGTCCCAAACCACAGAATCTACTGTGAATGACCTGATGAGAGAGAGAACACTGAGCTGTCCCCAGAGCAAAGCCATTCCAAGGAGAAACACATAAAACAAAGCCCCATGGGTTCAGTTTCACAGAAACAGAAAAATAGCCTAGAAAGCCCTAGAAAATGTCCAAGGCAGAAAGAATCAGCTTGGACAGAATAATTGGAAAGAAGCTAACCATTGGTTGTAGAGTGACAGTGATTGCCCTTCAGGGACATGGAGTCCCAGTGCTGCTGCTGTTTATTTTAAATGGTGGTCTTCAGTGGAATGATGAAATAACCTGTCAATCTGGATAAAGAGAGGAACTGCATGTCTTCAGGTGTGGAGGCAAAGAGGGCACAGAGCTGCCCACACAACTCCCACTCCTGAATGCTGTCCTGCCTGCAACCTGTCTTGTCTAGAAACCAGGAAGGGGCTTATTGAGGAAAAAGGGAAAAGACACTTAGGAGGCACAATCTTATTCTTGAAACAATAGAGCTATATAAATTATCACGTCTCCTTTCAGCTACTCTGGATCAAGTCCAGCTGAATGAATGTGAGAAAAGGAACCCTTACCTTCTTTGAGTCCTGAGTGGGTGGTGCAGCTGCCTTATGCGGGAGAGTCTTCATTGCAGACGAGTCCTGAGACAGTGCAGGAGTGTAGTCCTTGTTAACAGTTGGTCGTTTAGAGGCCAAGCTGAAGTCCTGGCAGTAGTCACCAAGAAGCAGAGTTCTTATCAGTACTTGTACTGAGGGAAAGTTCTGAGACACTGCCCTTTTTACCCCAAGTCTCCAAGATAAATCTGGGTAATGATTGCAAATAAAACTTGTATGGGAGGAAAAAAAAAAAAAGATTTTTATGACGTGATAGGCAACACAGAATAAAACTGGCAAAACCTGGCCTTGAGCATCTGCTTTTCTGCCCCTTGTATCTGAGTGTTGCAGTCATAAATTATCTATAGTTCAGTAACATGGCTGTTAAGGAAGGCTGCGTGATACAGCAAGAATACAGCGCTCTGTTCAAGGTGGCCTGGCTGCAAGGAAAAGAAGCAGGGTGTTGCCCAGTCCCATGGGCTGCAGCATATCATAACTCTGGTCGGGAAGGGGCTTGGATTTACCTGAAAGATGCCATGGGAGATTAATAATTTGATGTAAGCATGTTTTCTTCTTTATGCTATAGGATGATTAAAAACCCTGATTTGCTTCTCTTCACAGCCCCTTTGTCTATCAGATTGAAGAGCCTTCTGTCCTTGAGTCCTCCCTGATGTGTATCTGAGAGTGAGATGTGAACTGGACAGAATTAACAGTAATGTAGCTATAGCATGTTTCCCACCTTTTTAGATTAGATAGGTATGCAGTTTTTTAAAAAAACATGGGTATGATAGAGGTGATGGCTCAGAATAGCTCACTCTTAAAGAAGGAGGCAAGGCTCTCATATCTGGGAGGTCTGGAAATATACTTCTCTTTGCATATAACATTAACATCCTCTGGTGAACATATAAAAGCCTTATCTCCATCTGACAAAATAAAAAAATCAAAACCTTTCAAACCTTACACTGCAAAAAAGAAAAAAAAGACATTCTTACATTAATATGAAACCTTTTCTTCAAAGTGGTCTATAAGTATGTAAAGTTGAATATGTAGAACCCATTAATGTCAAGACTGATTCTGGTACCAAAAGGAGCTACTCAAATTTTAAAAAGCAGTTCATTCTCAGACTCCATTAGTAAAATTTTTCCATCTATAATGTCCTATTCACATCCTAATTTTATGTAAACCGTAGCCATTGGCAGATTCTGTCCAGTGAGGATATGTAAACAAGAATCACTTTAGTCTGTACTTTGGCACTCTGGGAAGAGGGAGAAGAAGAGAAGAGAAGGTGCATAATTGTGAACAATAGTCTTTTCTATATTCTCATGTTAGATATGAAAGAAACTGTAATTCTCAGGGATACTAAAAGATAAATTTCTTTAAGGACATCTGCATTAACAACCTAAAAGAAATCACACTGAACTACTATAATATGCACAGGGGACTGAAAAAGCAAGTTCTTCTTGTTCCTGTTCCTTCCGCTTGACTTTCTATAGACAATCTGTATGGTTTTAAAGGAGGCTTTGTTCTGCAAGTCTGGTAGCAAAAGGAGCCTAATTAAGTAAAGATACCTTAGGAAGAGAATAAAAATTGCAGTCAGTAGACAAAATTGGAGCCAATGAAATTTATGGGGTCACACACAATGGATTTTCTGTACAACTACTGAGCTCTTAAATATTTTCTCAAAACTGCATTTACCTCATGGAATATCATCACTTTCACTTGGACCTGCCATACATTTCTGTCAGTATCTCTTTGATGTGTTAATAGGTAAAGAGCCACCTTAGTAATATAAAACCACTTTAGTTACTATACTTCCCTTCCCAGGGCTGTTCTTTAAATCTAAGTCTGTCACTTGGAATGGGACAGTTAACCTCTACGATATTGAAAATAGATGCGATAGCTTAAGTTAGTGAAATTTGAACGTAGTTAATTTGTTCCTTTATCTCGAAATTGAAAAGATGAAAATTGTGCTATTAGTAAAGTAAATTTTATGTGCTACTCTGAGAAAAAACAGTTTGTACCAGTCTTTGTCAATGTTTCTTCAGTAGGAAAAGTTTGGATTTCCTAGGGTTTTTTATGTATCCCAGATAGCTGGCTACAAAAATTGGTTGTTTATATCCTGGAACATTGTATTGATGCCTGATTCATTTTGAAGAACTTGGAGTCCTCCTCTCCAGATGAACTTTATATCAGTAACAGACACCATATGACAACCATTCTTCATAAAACCAATCAACTAAATATGGCGGACATTTCTATGCTTTAATTTGACAATACACACACACACACACACACTGACATACACAGGTGTGTTTATATTCTTGCCTGTGAGTGAGAGAAAAACTGAACTGAAGGACACAAGAAACACAACTAGAGTTTGCAACTTTGCTAAATCTTTGCTAAAAGATTATGTAACTCACAGGTAAATGTGCATGGTGTCCTTGGTTTTATGACTGAATCAGTAAGCAAAATTTAAAGTAGTGGCTGAACTACTTCAATATCTATGTAGATTATTAATGCTCACATCTTTAGAGAAAACTTGAGCTATACATTCTTATCACCAAGAAATCAGTGTCAAAATTCCCTTACATTCTGCATCCTTTACCTAATAATAATATAAACTTTATTGTGCTATATGTGTAATGTACATTATAGTGATGGGTCTGCGGTAGCCAGAAATGAGTTATAAAGACAGGATAAGCAGCCTGGGTTTTATATTAGTGATACTATATTAATTATGACAGAGAAGGCTTTTCCATTATAAGCCTCATTTTTAAGATGCTTAAAGCTTTCCCACAGGAGTTTTTCTTATGAGAGTTTTTTTTTTCTTTTTTTTTTAACCTAGCAATGAAAATAAGGATATTGGTTTTTAATGTTTTTGAAAGATTTTATCTGGTAATAAAAGTGGTTTTCTGTCCATTAGACCATCTTTTTAGGTACTTCGGTTTCCGAAACCTCAAAACAAATAGCTTTTTAATGACTTTCAAGTTTGTCTCCAAAGATGACGTTTTGTACCTTTGGTGTGTTAGCCAAAGTTTGATTTGCTAATAATTAAATACAAGCATTATCTAATACTTCCTCTGCAAATTGTTGTGTCTCCAAATAGCAGTTAGCTACTATACATTACAAATAAAGAGAACCTGCAATTACTTGGTCAGTCACTAAAAATTACCCTCTCCAGGATTGTAACTGTTATGCATACAGTTTCTGTGCATACCAAAAAGGAAACCAGAGCTGAAAACTCATTGTTGGACTCTGACATAGTATATTAGAATATAAGTGAACTTTCTTAACAAACAAGAGAGCAGTAATAGGCTGAAACTGGTCTGCATGATCTACTGTTATTTAACATCTAACTAAGATAGAATCACCTCATTCTCTGAGCTCAACAGATTGAGATCCAAAACAGGAAAGGCCTTCGCTGCTCATTAAAGTGTTAATTATGCCATTGAGAGTTGAGTGCTGCCATTCAACCAGAAATTTCATACCACTTCCTTGTTAACATATTAAGAAGTAATAGTTCAAAGGAGTCAAAGCATGATAGGAAGATAGAGTATATATGTATTAAATACATGGCAATGCATATTTCTCAAGCTTTTTGAGAAATGGAATTATGCATTCTTCCCCTTTATCACTAGACCACTATCCACACCTCTACGATCTCTGATTGGGTTATAGGTTTTAGATTTCTTAATTGGGGTGTGTGGACAAGCTGTATATTTGTCTCTACACTACACTTGAGCAAAGGGACTATGTTTACCTTCTAATCCATGCAATCCCAATGCCTAGTAATCTCCCTAGTACAAAAGAGGCACTAAAACATTTATATACATTTTCAAATGTATAAGGTTAAAGCAAAATTTCTTATTCTTTAAATGATGGCAATCAGTATTTTAGGGTGTCTAAATCTAAAAAGCTGTAATTTCGTCTACCCGTACATTCATAAAAGAATATCACTCTTTCAGATTTTTTATTGGAATTTAAATATCAACTTGCATTATATTTAGAAAAAGCTTACTAAACAATTCATTCGAAGACACTTTATCCTCTTTGTTATCCTTTCTGCATATGCTATTATTGAGGAAGTAAGCACAAGCTTCTATTGCTTTTCTATTGCTACTTTGGTCTAGCTGCCATGTAGTTAAAACAGTGTATCCTGTAGCCTGTAGTTTGCCATGTAGTCTGGCAAATGACTGGCTGGCCAGGTGGGTGATACGGGGTATTCTGGAAACAGGACAGTCTGGCTTCCTCTGTGAACTCTTATCAACTGAAATAGCTACTCTTCCCTCATTTACCTAACATCTTATTGTTTTATAGGCAGTGGGTAATTGATGACCTCTTACAAAAGATATCTTCATGTTTCCCCAAAGCCAGAAGTTTATAGAAATTACTAGTTTTATGGAATTTCATATATGATTCTTTTAGGCCAAACTTCTCAGGGCACTTACTTTAAATACTCATGATTTCCAAAGAAAGGTTTCTGAGTGGAAGGTTTCCATTGGTAATTTCTTGGCAATGGTAGTGTTTAGAAGATAGAAAAATTACATTCTTTGCATTTCTTGCCAGAATATGATATGAATTCTTCCCTTTAGTAGCATATAATTTTTTTTTTCATGTTTTACTGGCTACCCGTGACTTAAAAACAATATGTGGTTTAGCTGTTGGCTGTGTGGCTCAGTGATCCCAAAAAGATTTGGTTATCTAGAGTTCCATTTAAACTTCTTAAAGTCTTTACAGTAAGAAAAAAACCAAATTCTTGGTGAAAATCAATGAATTACATTTCTTTGTTTCTTCATGGAGTACATTAATTATTTTATTTCTCTTAAATTTGAGTCTTCCAAATCTGGACTCTGGTATTCTCCTATCAAACCTGGAAATGTTATGGTGCCAACCTAAGAGGGATAATTCTTGATGGATTTTCTTGTTCATGTCACTTAACCCCTCCTACATGGCTTTCTTGTCAAAAATAAGTGTACAGGGGATCATCATGATAATGTATTGTATTGATAGAGAATTTCCAATTTGTAGAGAAAATATTTTATCCCTATTAATAATGTCTCACCTATACAATCACTAAATAAATAATTGTCCAGGGTATCTATTATCTTGACTTTTATCAACACAGTATTCCTGTAAAGTAGTTAGAGCATGCAACTGGCTAATTTTATAAATAAACACACTGGGTCCCAGGTTAGGCTGGTGATGTCCTGATGAGAACACTCTCGTTGTACAGATGAAAGCAGAAGCCAAGTTTCTTATTGCCACATCTGGGTTGTAAAAGTAAAATTCAATTTAAAGATTATATGCAGGACAGAGATACTTATTTAGTAGATTATATAGATTATGTAAAAAGGTGGAAAAAGGCAAGCTTTTTGAAACAAATCGCAAGTAAATCTAAAGTAATTTTGATTAGAAGAAAAAAACAATGAAAAGAAAATAGTATCTAGTATTTACTGAAGCTACTATTTCAAATTTTGATTTGGTGAATGTACTTATCTCTATCATTGGGTAGGTACAAAAACATTTGCAGCTGACTTTTATTGAATGAGCTTTTTTGCTTTGAACACTGCAATGCTGCAATACTGATTTTTTAAAAAATTCAGTAGCTTCAAATGAGTGATATTGAGATTGTTGCAAAATTAATGTTAGCTTAATATATATATGATTATGAAACACTAAGTTTAAGGTGAACAAATTATTTTTCTAGTTTACATTTTAATTGAATCCAGTTTTTCTAATGGGGATCACTTTATTTCATTTCAAGGTGCTTGTATATGGTAATATTTCACGCAGCCTCTCTAGCCACCTCTATTGTTTCTACTATTAATATTTGGGTTCCCAAATTGCACATAATACACGAAGGAAGTTAACAAAGAAACATTCCTCTAATACTCAGGACTCCTCTTTTCAAAATTCTAAGAATATCGTTTCACTCAAATAGTTGTATAAACTATATGAATGTCCAATGAACCCTTATTTTGCATGTTTTATGTAGGCACTGATGAATCATAATTTTGAAGTATGATTAATGCAAGAGTTTAAATTTCTGTTTCTTGAAACTAATGACTCCGATAGCCTATTCACATTATTTCTGGCCCCATCCCAGAACTAATACATCAGAATTTTTGGTGAGTTAAGCCTAACTTTTAATTGACATCTCAATAGTTATTTTTGAGTGCTATCCTTCCAGTTTGGGGTAGCAGTCCAGGCATGTGCTCAAATACTTAACTTGGAAAACAAGCTAACCCATGAACCCATGCCAAAAGCATGACTGAGTCAGTTATAGCCAAGCCACACCATAATTATAATTTCAAAAGTAATGAGAGGGAACAAAAGGTGTAAAATACAAATAGCTGCCTATGGTATTATTTTACATATATTTTTTTTAATCTCTCTCTCTCTCTCTTTTTTTTTTTTTAAGACAGAGTCTCACTTTGTCACCTAGGCTTGTGTACAGTGGCATGACCTTAGCACACTGCACCTTTGACCTCCCAGATTCAAGTGATCTTCTTGCATTAACCCCCAAAAGCAGCTGGGAAAAAAGGCATGCACCACCATGCCCGGCTAATTTTTGTATATTTAGTAGACACAGGATTTTGCTATGTTACCCAGGCTGATCTCGAACTCCTTGCCTCAAGTGATCTGCCCACTGCAGCCTCCCAAAAAGTGTTAGGATTACAGGCATGAGCCATTGCATCTGGCCTTTTTTTTTTTTTTTTTAACCCTCAAAAGATTTTTTTTTTCAGATTGCAGAGGTAATATATTTATACTGGAAAAATGGAAAAGCATAAAAATATAACAAGGCAAAGGCTAATACCTATAATACTCTGAGACAATTACTCTTATTTTTTCAATATATATTTTATCTTTTTTCCATGTTTATTTTTCTCTATGTATCATATTTGGGATTAATCATTTTTAAAAGGTTTATGAAGCAAAAGCCATTAGAGTCAGGAATTGAGCAAGTTGATATTAAATAGGTGAGTTCTCGGATGCACTGTGTTATAAATATTACAATGGTCCAGTAAAATCTCTAGACTGGCTTTTTGTCCAGATTACTTGAAAACTAGTGTGGAAAGTAACATATGTTTAAATTTGCTCTATTTTAGTTCAATAATTCTGCTTTTTCAAGGTTGTTCATATCATCTGCTGCAAATTATTTTAGGCGAAAAATTGGTTCCTAGGCCAGATAAACAGTTTTATTGAGGAAAAAAATATACAAACAGAATGAATTATTTTATGGTTTGTAGATTAACAAATGATTGATGTTCAGGGCATTTGAAAGTCTTTTGAAAAGATATGAGAGAAAAAATAAAAATTTAGGATCTTCCCCTATCTATACCCAAGAACAACCCTGGAAATCTTTCTTAATATCTAGTTACATACAGAATTAAAATGTATTTTTTTGTTTTATTAAACACATCACATATAATTCATCCATGAACTAATGTATATAGCAGTTTTCCTCTTCAGCTTTATTCAAATTTACATTTCTATGTTTGTCAGATTGTCTCTATTTTTCCCCTGTTCAGACCAAATTCTGCTGTTTTTTAATGGTGGAAACATAAGTTTAAAAATTTTCTGAGTAAAAAAGACTTAAAATGACATAAATTAAACTTTTCTCTTGGATTTTCTTCCATCTTATTGAGAGTAATAATGCTTTCTCCTTGTAGTTTCAATAGAAGATACCTTTTGTCTCTCCTTCCTTTTAATATTAACACTCTCATCATTATTCTGAATCAAATTATGAGAGTATTATCTCATCATCACTACATCCTATTATGATCTCTCTCTTCTAGACTGTTTTGATCTGCATTGTAACCTGTTGGGAGATGGAGCCACACCTCAAAGTAAAAGCATACTTGACAAAAATATAATTTTCAGTGCTATCTGACTTGCATGCCGTCTTTTGACTTTTGTTGATAAACTCTTTGATATCACAAGCTTTCTTTTTTTTTAACTTCTAGCAATCTAATTTATATCTAACCCCTCTACTAAAATTGTTCTTCCAAAGGCTCTCAATGGCCTCCTCCATGCCTACAATGACCATTCTCAAGCTTCATAATTTTATTATTTGACCTTTGATCAATCACTTTTTAATGAAATGCTCTCCGCTTATTTTCTGTGAGATATTAATTCTCAATTTTCTTCCACCATTTCTGAGTGTTCTTCCTGTATATTCCTAACTTGGCTGTGCTTTCTTACTGTGTCTAACCCTCACGAAAAGAACACGGTAAGGGACATCTGCTTTGGGGTCATACAAACTTAAGCTCAGTTCCTGGCAACCCTTTAACAGCTGGATGTCCTCAGGAAAGTCACAACCTCTGGGCTCCATTTATTCCTTTTAACCATAAAATAATACCACCAAAGATAGGAAGTCTGAGACTTGCAGGGCCATGTTACAGAAATTGAGACAACCAGGCAACTTTTGACTCTAGGCTGTTTCATCGCTAAGGTCCTCATGATCCTGGATGGAGTTAGGAGCTTAATTTATATCCATTTTCCTATAAAGGGAATAACAATATTATTTACCTTGGTATTTAGTGTAAGAATTTTTAAATTTTTGAAATAGAGTGTTGCTCTTGTTGCCCAGGCTGGAGTGCAATGGTGCAATCTTGGCTCACCGCAATGTCCGCCTTCCAGGCTCAAGCAATCCTCCTGCTTCAGCATCCTGAATAGCTAGGATTACAGGCAGGAGCCACCACGCCTGGCTAATTTTGTATTTTTAGTGGAGACAGGTTTCTCCATTCTGATCAGGCTGGTCTCAAACTCCCAACCTCAGGTGATCCGCCCACCTCAGCCTCCCAAAGTGCTGGTATTACAGGCATGAGCCACTGCGCCTGGCCTCTAGCATAAGAAAATTTTTAAAGTGTATTATTCACCACAACACCTAACTAGACCCTGAATAAATGTTAACTATTTTTACTAGTATGATTATTATTTGCCTATTGACTAATTAATGTTGGCAGGTAGCAAATTTTAACCTTTAATTATTAATAAATCATGCTGCAAAGATACTTATACATATTTATAACCCAGTAAATTGGCTTCCTTAATTTCTAACCATACTCCTTTTTACTCTATATCCAATTTAAAACAACAACAAAAAAGATGTTACTGGCAATAAAATTGGTGCTACCATTCTTGTAAATAATGTTCATTACCTCAAGAGTGACATATTCTTGGTTTTAATGTGTATTTTATGACATAACAGCAGTAATACTACACTTGTGAGATAATTTCTAGTGAAGTTCTCAAGCTCTGAAAAATGGCAAGTGGAAATCTAATATTTCCACACAATAACCTAGCACAGCATCTGTATCATATTTAATGACAAATATTTACAGAATAAATGAATGATGTAGGAAATTCCACCTATATCAGATCAAAATCGTTACCAAGTATTCATTCAACAAATATTTATTAAGCACCTACAATATATCAAGCACTGTGTTAGAATCAGGTAATACCAAAGTGAACATAACAATATCCCTTTCCTGATGATATGTACATCCTAGTGAGCAAATATGGGCAAAAAGCAAATGGGAAAGTATATAATACATCAGCCATGATAAGTGCAATGGGCAACAACAGGTCAGCAAAGGGCCCTTGGAAAGGGCTTGTATAGTGTATTAGCTATTTTATAACAAGTCACCCCAAATAGTGGCTTAAAACAATAGCCATTATTTGCTTTCAGTATTATGGAGTAGCTATTAGATTGAGCTCAGCCAGTTAGTTTCACATGGTATAATTAATGAGGCTACCATCAGGAAGCTTAATCTGGGGCTGGATGATCTAATACGGCCTCACTAACATGTCTGGTGGCTGGTGCCAGTCTCATCCTCAGTAGGGCTGGTCTGAGCTACCTCACATAATATCAGCACTTCAAGATGATAAGAATGGAAACTGTTAAGACCTCTTGATGCTTAGTTTCACAAGTCACACATCATTTCCACTGTCTTCTTTTGATCAATTCAAGTCACCATACATACATCCAGATTTGGAGGAGGAGGTAATAGACTCCACCTTTTGATGGGAGGAGTTCTATGTAGTTTGTAGCCATTTTTTACCTACTGTGGATGGGAAGTTTCTATCTTATGATGGTTAGTCAGTGATAACATCTCTGATAGGATGACATAAAAGCAGAAGCCTACGTAATATGAGGAAACAAGTAAGTGAATATTTTTGAAAAGTGCACTCTGGGCCAAGGGAATAGCTAGGACAAAATGCCAAGGCAAGCCACTAAGGAACTCAGAGTGGTTGGAAGTGATGGGCAAATATACATGTGTCAGGAGATGAATGTGGGAAGCCAATGAGAAACCAGATAGTATTATTCCTTGTAAGCCATTATAAGGACCATTATAAGTAGATCTTTGTCATTTACTCTGAGTTCGATCAGAAGACCCATTGATAGTTTTCAGTTTTTAGTGGAGTTTACATATTTGTCAACAGGATCTGTCTGGATTTTTTCTTGAAATTAAACTTGAGGGTGGGTGACAAGAAACCCAGTGAAGAGATTGTCCCAGGCTAGAGATGATGGTGGCTTGAAATATAAGGGCAGAGCTGACAACATTTTCTGGAGTAATTTGTAGAACTAATTAAGCAGAAAACATTTTACTAGATTGTGTATAGTCGCCCCAACCAGATTGTCAGCTTCTCTGAGAAACTAACTACACGCTTTTCATGTGTCTTCTACTTCATCTGATATTTGAAAAACACTCACTAAATACATATTGACTGGTGAGTAAAGATTCAAGCCTCACTGTTGAATTGAACATAATCAGCACAGGATGTGGAAATCTTACAGAGTTCATCATTAAATAATGTTTGAAGACCAAAGCAAGTAGAAGACCCTATTGAGAGCTATTGATATGCTTCAGATTACATGTCTGCTATATACTAAAGGACAGCAAATGAATTGTAGCAAAGGCAATCTGTCTACATCAAACTCAGTATAAAAAGAAATCCATTAGAAGGCAAAAGATCATTACATGGGCCGGGCGCAGTGGCTTATACCTGTAATCCCTGCACTTTGGGACACCAGGGCAGGTGGATCACCAGAGGTCAGGATTTGATACCAGGCTGGCCAACATGGTGAAACCCTGTCTCTACTAAAAATACAAAAAATGACCTGGGCGTGGTGGTATGCACCTGTAATCCCACCTACTCAGGAGGCTGAGGCAGTAGAATTGCTTGAACCCTGGAAGTGGAGGTGGCAGTGAGCAGAGGTCAGGACACTGCATTTCAGCCTGGGCATCAGAGCAAGACACCATCTCAAAAAATATATACATATTCAATAAACTGAACATTTATTATTAAGACTACTAAGCGAAAGGAAGCATCAGGGATTCAAAGTCAACATAATATAGTTCTCAAAAGTACTAGTTTTCTAATATGGCATGTAGAGTGTTCATTTTACAAATGAAAGAAAGCAAGGTGAATGTATCAACTAATATGATGATACTGAATGGAAAGCATTAACAGGTATAGAGAAGCATGGGGTAAGATCTAAGTTTAGAGTATTCCTGGAACTAGTTAACTTTCAGATAACAAATGAGAAAATTTGTGTTGTGATAGGAAGTAACTGCTATTAACTCCAGGTTCAGCATGATGGGTGACAACTGTCCTTCCTGATGATGGGAAAGTACGTGCTTCTAAATCTCATCCCTATGAATGGAGTGCATATATATGCTTTATGCTCGTATTACCCTTTTTATCATAAAATATGTATGTTTGCTATAATAGATCTTTAAATTTTCTTATAACTTCATTGGACATGTTCAGTACATTCTGTTTTAAAACAGATTACAGTAAAAGTTTAAAATTAAAATTCACCTGGAAATGAAAAGCTCACCTTTGCTTCTCACTCTATGACTTAAAACAAGTTTCTACACTGACTACACTACAGTTTCTTTATCTATAAAACTGTTTGGAAAAGATCAGTGGTTCTCAACCCTGACTGCACACTGAAATCATCTGAAAGGCACTTTAAAAGGTAATATCCCAAACCCTATCATCGGGTTTAATTTTCAGTGCTCTTCAGGTAATTTTAATGTACAGTAAGTGTTAATCAATGGGCTAGATGATCACTAAGGTTACTTCTAGTAAATCTTTCTAATTTTATGATTTATCATATTTTGACATAGTAACTGCTTCCAGAAAAACAATGTTCTCAATATTTGCAATGTCCTTTAAAGTAGAAATTAATGTCAAACTGTGTTCCTGCTCTAAATTGAGAACATTATCTCATCTAAACTAAAAAAATTCTACATTATGATAATAATTTATACCAAAAGCTATATACACATCATCATTTGGATATGGCATATGCATCAAAAGTAATATAAATTTGCCTAAATTTTAGAAATTATTATTATGCTTTGGAAAGCAATTACTTTCTGACAGTACATATACAATGTGAGGATAGTGTAGTTAGAAATTCTGTATAAATTTTTTTAAATGTTGCTATAGCTATTTTGATTTTGAATAAATGTACTCCTAATATCCCAAGAGTTAATAAAATCCCTAAAGTATATAACTTATTCATAATAAATAACTTACCTATTGATTTATTATGAAGAGAATAAACAGTTTCATAAAAGATTGAAGTGGAATATCTAGTTTTATTGATATCTGGAAAAATCAAAAGAATAATTTCTTGAAACCATTTTGAAATATGTCCCTATGAATTTTTGCTCTCAGTCTTTTTTACCAAATAGCTTTTCATTGGTGTAAGCTGATAACTTTTCCCTTTAATTTGTAAATGCCAAGAAGTGTAAACAGGTGTTTTAAAACTTCATGAAACCAAAAAGTGAACCAAATACTCAGATCCAAAAAGAAATCCTGTAGACTCCTAGGAAACTGGGGAAAGTCATCAAGTAAATACTAAGCTACAAAGTAATAGATTTTGTGTCTTATATTTTCACGTAATTCTGTGTTTTTGTATATTTGGGACAGGAAGGCTTTTTCCTTCTGTTAGCCAGCCAAATTCAGTGGTAATAGGGAGAAGAAGAAGAGGTACAGATGACAGCTAACAGCTAACATGGGTGAATATAGGTGTAGACAACAAAGGAAGTGCTGGTTGTATGGAATTCTGCAAACATAGTTATATTTTAAAACCATTTGGGAAAAAAAAATTTACTTAGTGTCCAGAAAAGACACTATGAAAAGTAAATATGTGATTTTTCAGTATAATGCCTATGCCTGTATCATCATTCTGTGTTTGCTTCTGATATCATCAGTTATTCTTATATCTTTAAATTTCATATATATTTCCCTATTTTTGTTTACTCTATTGATAACAAACTAGACTCCATAATTAAGAATAATTCACAGATATACCATTTATTATAGCATGCAAAACTATGACACTGGACAAATAATGTGGCTGCTGGAATAGTCCACATGTTCAAAACCCTTGTTCTGTACAGAATGGAGAAGCTATTGTGCTTTACATTTGCTCTGCCTCATATCAGTTTGCTTTACAAGGTTTCCCTGAAATTAATTAGACATGTGTACCATGCTTTCAAAAAATGTTTTACAGTAGGAATAAGCTATGAAAAGTTTGAAAATACAGATAACACACACTATAGGCTTTGTAATAATAGTTACATGTATGCTAGGGAGTGAAAAAGTAACTTGTGAGTTTTATGTGATTTAAAAATAGTTTAATGAAACAATATAAATTTTGTCATCAGAATATCGCACATCTTATTTATCTCTTGGGGGTGATGAAATGCAGAACTTGATGGTTACCCACCTCCCTCCTCACCTCTCAAGATATTCTCTCCTACTTACCTGCTCCAGGTCCTGCTCTTCTCCTAGCAGATGCAATATTGTCTGTTACATATCTTCTTTTAAATTTGGGAAAGCACATTAAGCTGAACTCACTCAGATGTTATTGTATAGTAGTTTAATCAGATAAAGTCAATGAAGGAAATATGGTTTTAAAGAATGATAAGGACAGAGGTGATGTAGCCTCAAGAAAGTGTGCACGAAAAGGGCCCCAGTGAGAGCAGAAGCATTTCATGCTTGGAGTGAGTGAAGGACTAAAACATGAAGACCTGCGTTACTTACTTCCCAGTTTTGCCTGGGGCTGGGGCAGGTCAATGCAATCATTGTACAAAGTAAAGTAAATGTACTTACGTTTTAATGATGTCATATAAAATTTACATGATCTTCAGAATCTAGCAACATGATATTGAATATAGACTTCATGTGTAGCAGTAAAAGTTTGCAGATGCTAACATCATCTTGAATAATGAGCTCTAATCACATCGATATAAGTATATAACTTTGTCTTATAAGAGGTTTTATTCAAAGAAAGTATTTTCCTTGTTAAGATATTGAATTGATGTACTGGGCATAGCTGCATAATTGAAAAGTGTAAGTACTGGACTCCACTTGAAAGCACAGACACTGCATTAAAGTAAAGCTGCCATCCAATATAAATAATGCAGATGTTGTTTTAAAACATGTCAGATTCTCTTAAGTGTATCTTTCTTCTTTAAACTTTGATCAGCTGAGATAAATGCTTTTAATTTAGCCTTAACTGTTTGTCACAAGAAGATAAGAGACAGCTAATGAAGTAAATTGATGTGTTGCTACAGTTAGAGAAAATTGGAGTTTGGTACTGTTGCAGTTGAAGGTATAACTACGTTTTAAAAAATTTGGCATGATTGCATGACATTATGAGAAAGACGAGAGACCTAACACATTCCAAAATGGCCAATACTTAGAAGTATTTGGGTAAAGTTAGGTATAATTTTTATCTAACTCTCTTCAATTATAGCACATTTCCTTCTTCAAAGAAGTTGTAATTAAGAGTATATTAAGTCATAAATATTAATGCTATCAAATTATGAATATTAAAAATAATTGCTGGTAGATACCAAAAAGGCTTAGAGTGAATTATATTCTGCAGCTTAACTTGGAAGTTCAACTGTCACAGAGAAGCCCGTCTCATTGAAATGTCTCTGAAATAGACTGCAAACATATTTAACCCAATAGCTTCAGGCATTCAGAGATAGAGGAAGCAAAATCAAAAGCACCATATCAAAATTAACATCAAGCCATGTGTTTTTCTCTTAGAGTTTTGAAGTAATTTTTAACATAGATAGTAACTTGGTCTGAAATTTAAAAACACACGTACAGGTTTGCTAGCTGGAGAGTTTCCATGTCTGGGGGAGGGGAGGTGACAATTGGTGCATTCAGTACAGAACACGTGTAATGATAATAAAGTTGATTGGTTGAGCTCTATAGCTTTTTTTCTCTCTCTCTTTCTCTCTTCCTGTAGTGTAGTTTGGCTGGGGGTGGAAGGGTTCTCCCCCCCCCCCAAAGAAGACGTAGGTTGATACCATTTTTATTGTTCTGCTGGGGTGGGAAATAAACCATATGCTTTAGCATTTTAAATGGCTACACCAAAGAGAAAATTGAACTAGGTTCTCTTCCTCACTGGACTTTGGGGTGGGGTTATTCCTCTGAATGTTCTAGTGGACTTGGGGTTAGCTTAATGCTTCTGCCCCAGGGCAAAGAGGCAGATGAGGGAAAGAAATGTCAAGGACGTCAGAGGCGAGCTGGGCTGAGTGGAGTATGGAGTAGGAAGCTTGTGTCTGAAACCCACCCCTCCCCTGGATACCAGGCAAAGGCAATGAGAGTCGGAACCAGCTGATGCCGCTGCTGCTGCTTCCCGTTTCCAGGGTGAAATTTTCACAGCAGCTATTCTAAAAGGAGGAAAAATCCCTAACCAGCAGCGGAGAAGATCCTATCACCCAATCCAAGCTATGTAACCTTTTAGTCAGGCTTTTCAAAGAAATCCGCATTTTAAAAGCCAGCATTTACGGTCCAAAATATGGGACGGGAATCAGAGCTGGTAGGAAAATATGAAAAGCCTCTTTACACCCTGAGTGTTTGAAACGATCCGATGAGCATAGGAAGTGGCTGCCAACGCTCTGGCGGCTGCTGGTGCTGTCGCCGCTGCCGCTGCTGATCCTCGCAGAGGGCTGGACAGAGCTAGTCCCGGTTTCAGCACCTCCGGCGCTGGACAGCTCTCTGCACGCCGCACCGCCGCCTGCTTGCTTTTTCCCACTCTCGCTTTGCATTGCTGGAGATGCATCTAAATTACATCCTGTTCAACAACAAGTAGATTTTTTTTTTCCTGTACAGGAATTACAGTAGACGATTCTCTCAATTAAACTGCATTTTCTTCTTTACGGATTTGGCTGTCAGGCGTATTTATCCCGATTTCCTCCCCCCCCTCACTCCCCTTTGCAGGAACGAGTCTTTGGGAACGTGGTCCACCCAGGGATGTAAAACTGTGCTTACCGATGCATCCCATACGAAATGCTTATGTGATCGTCTCTCTACCTTCGCCATTTTGGCTCAGCAACCTAGAGAAATAGTAAGTAACAAAGGGAAAACACGGCTGTAATGCAAAGGCAGGGACATTGTGGCTAGTGTTTCTCCAGGGAACTGCATTTTAAATGGGGAAATGGAAAATGTTGCAGGGTGGCAAAATTGGGTTCGTCTCCTCCTTAGCTACAGTAGCTTGGTGGAATGAATTCTAGTTGGTATGCTGTAACTAAATTCTACTCAATTTTATGTCTTCTAACTTGAAATTTCTGCAGTGTAGTTTTAAGGATGTAGTCCAATCATATTAATATGCTGCAAACTTTCAAATAAAAATAATTGTCAACTTAATCTTTATTTTAAAGCTGGAAAGATGTTCTGGGGAATTTGTGAGGATATTTTTAATAGTAGAATGAAGACCCCAGACACTATAGTCAAACACATTGCCTATCTGCATTGAATATTTTCAGTACAGGTTTTCTGGAGGTGTCCTTGAATGTAAATATAAATAAATAAATAAATATACATATGTTAATCAAATGAAGTTTTTTATGAAAGCATGGCTGTCAGGAACTGTAAAATTATTCCTTAAAAGTATAGAGGTTTTTCAAAAATACTTTCTGAAAGAGACAGCTGTACATAACTGTCTGAAAGAACAATAATATTCTCATCAAATGTATTTTGAGAAAATATAACTCAAAATGAATACTAAACAATTATTATTGAGGTAAATGTGACATTCTGCCTACATTTGGCCTAAATAAGCATCACTCTTCTTACTAATTTTATGATTAAAAAACTAATATAATTTGATGTGCATATTTGAGATTTTAGAACACACTTAATTTTTGAACAACATTCAAACTTCCAATATTAAGAATCTGAAAACCAACCAATTTGATTATTTAGTGTCATGTAAGTGTCCAAGGAAAGAAACCTCCCAGTTCAATGAATGCCTGTAATCTTTCTATATGTTTTAAAAGACAGAAAGCTTATTTTTCAAGGTCATGCATTTAGGGACTGATACTGGCATTGTAATAATTATCTCCACATATTTTCTTCATTGAAAAAAATCACAAAATGTATTTGAAGATTTTAAATTTGATGTTTGATTTTCTTCTATATCCACAGAGGCCAAGTAAGTGAAATTAAATGTGAGACTACTTGACTTAGAATAAAGTTGTCAAAAAGTCAGAAAGTTTGAAAAATCTTCAATATCTATATACCAGATATAGGTAGCATAATGAGTTGTAAATAGTAGGATCAAGATAAATTTTACCTAGAATCATATTGTGAAATGACTAACCTGCAATTAGTTAAAGAAATATGAATGATGCTTCAAATTGTAGCTAGAGAAAATTTAACATGTGAATGTTGACCAAGTTGTAGTTTCAGGTTTTGATTTTAGAAAGTTATAAAGAGGTAATATTCTATAATCCAGTATTTAAAACTCTAATGACTTTATTACTTCACAGTGGGAGAGAGGAGGAAGCTGGAATTAGTATTTTTAGAGGTTGCGAATGTGAGAACAGAGTGGATTCATGGGTAACTATCTGGTAACTATAACAACTGTATAGGCTATTTTGAGTGATAGGTTAGCTTTGCTGAATCTAGAAGTTATTTTAATTTATTAAAAACCAATTTGTTTCTTTTTTGTTTTGTTGAATTCACAGATCATGGAATCCTCTGGCACACCTTCAGTTACCCTAATAGTAGGCAGTGGTCTTTCTTGCTTGGCCTTGATTACCCTAGCAATTGTCTATGCAGCATTATGGAGGTAAGTAATCAACTGATAGATTTGAAATGGAATGCTTAGTTGCTCATAGTTAAATCAAGGAATGTGATCATTAGTATATGCCTCCTGTCTTTTTAATTTACTAAAAGTAGTATTTTCACAACAGAGTTATAATTGAAGTGATTGAGCTATATATAATAAATGAATTGTATTTACCTAATTTTCCTATGTATTTGCCTTAGTTGAGAAAATAACTCACACGCAAACTTTTCTTCTAATTTCAAATGTTAATAGCCTTCAACAAGTTGCTTACCCCGCATGGTACTCTTACATCACAAGTTTAATCTATGTGTGGTTTTTATTTATCCCAATTGCTCTGGGGACTATGAGTCAAACTCGTACAGTCAAATTAATTTATCTATTGTAAAAATATGATCTCAAGTTCTTAAATTTCAAACACATGCTTTCAATATGTCCCAGACAATGAGTGAAATCTATAATATTAAAGCACTAACATAATACACTATACTCCAGAAAATACCTGTTGATTGTGTCCAAGAAGTCAGACTTTGACAAATTGATGAAAAGAAATCATAAAAATACATAAATAAGGGGGAGTGATAAAAAAATTTGTTCTACAATAGTTGAAATTGCATATGCTTGATATATAAAAATCTAGTATTTTTAAAAATTTGTTCTTGATTGTGTTACTAAGAATTAGACCTGTGAAGTTTATTGTCTACTCAGGTATTGATAAAATACATAGCCATATGACCAAACTAATGGAATTTTCTAATGGATTTTTAAATTTTTAAATGTTAAACAGTTTTGTCATTGAAAAATAATCTAAATATTTTGAACTATGTTAGTATATAGAAAATTACCTAATATTTTCTGAATGTCTGTAATATTAGAATTGCAAAAGTAGATGTTTCTGCCTCAGAAATCTATTAATCTCTATTTACTTAAGATAAAAACAATCCAATTGAAAAATGAATTATAATTTTATTTTAAATAGACGATTTTACTTCATTCTTTTAAGAAAATGTTCTTATAATTTTTACTCTTTTGAGAGCAAGAATTGTCACAGATATTTAAATTGTCAAAGATATGAAAAGTTTTTATGCTTCATACAAAAGTAAAAACTATATATTTCTTTCTTCATTAGCACTGGTACATGACAGAAATCCTGCCTTCCTGTGAAGGATTTATCTAGTAGTGAAACACTGACAAAGTGGAGCAATCTGATAAAATATGTCCAACTCCAGGAAGTGAAAGAAATGCTTAGTTTAAGCATGACATTGTAGACAGCAGAATCTTGGGTTCAGGGTTCACTCAAGCAGACATTGTCTTGGTAATGCAAAAGTAAGATGGATAAACATTGAAAAGTAGACAACTTCCACTACCACAATTGTTTAAATCACAGTTCTTCAAAAATAAGGCAGCATTTGAAAACTAGGAATTATATAATCACAATAGCAACATAATTAATGCCCACTGAATTATTTAGAACTGAATTCCATTTATCTGCATTTAGAGTTCAGGCACCAACTCAACTTCTCTTTACCCCTCAATACATATCACTAACACAAGCATATACATTGTCAGGATAGGTGATGTGTATATTTAGTCAAGGAAACATAAAATTAATTAGTCCATAATAAAGTTTTCTTTAATGCAAAAAGTTCAGGAAAGTCACTACTACAATAGTTTTCTAAGAATTACCAAAATAATTCAAAGGATCTATTAAAACTTAAGATGAACTTGAGAATTATGAGAGTACCAAGAAACAACACAAATCTAAATCCATAAGAGTTAGTAGTCATCATCTCATTGTCTACAAATAGAAGGATTGAAGTAATATTAGTAATTTGAAAGAAGTGTCAAGACTCATGAATTATTAAGTGAATCTTGATAACATGATGAATTCAGTCCTGTATATAAACACCTATAGAAACTTTGATAACCAAATAGAAACTTTGAGAACCAAAAAGAAAAAACACACACACACAATTGTGAAGTATTATCCTTGCTTACTAGAAGGATGCCATTATACATGTAGGGTATATATTATGTACTGTATAATATTACTGTGTGGTGTAAGCATGTTAGGTTCCTACCATCTTTTATTCTAAGTAAAAAGTTTAAAATTTTTGATTTCTAATGAGTTGTGAAGTGTACAAGTATCTCAAGTATTTTGTGCATAATATGCAATTTTTAAATTTGTTGATGTGGCATGTAGCTCATCAGAAATGTTCATCAAAAATTTAATACATTAGGTTATATTCCCTTTACCTACAGATTATATTTTTACATGGAAAATTAATGAAGCATGTCTTTGTAATCACTGTATTAACATAAAGCATTCTTAGATCTTGTTCACAAAATCAAACATGGTAAAGAAATTTGTGAAAGTTGAGACATTTCATAGCAAATTTGCAGGCAACAGTAGGACTCATTTTTGATAAAAATAGAATCATAAAAACTTCAGACTAGTCAGTTCTGGGTCTTTCATTACCATATTTTTGTCTATTTACAGAACAAAAAGTTTCACTGAAAACCCTTTTCATAATGTCATCTGTGTACTTGTGCTTTCATGGAAGTCATTAACATCATACAAAGAGTTAATTTTATGTAGGCTTTAACTTTTTATATTACCTTTCCCACCCACAAAAAAAGAAACAACTTAATGGTTGATGATGTCTTCAGCATCTCTGTGTGTGGTTTATTATATTGTTTGCTACTGATGATACAGGAATGAGGTTCAACAACCTCCAGGACATTTTGTGTTGATATTTGATCTAAGTTTGTCCCATTTCAGTTTGTTTTGTGACCAAAGAGAATGTATTTTATATTACAAAAACTCCTTTTTGTATTTTATTGTTATTCTTGCTTTTGCATTCTTTTTGGAAAACTATGATAGAATGTGGGGCTTCTACCTTAATAGTCTTCAAAGACAGGGAGAGAGACAGACAGAGCAGTTTGATAGACTTTTTACCTCCCAGAACACCTCTAGATCTTTGGCACTCATGTCTAATACTGCGTAGAAAAGTTTGTGCCTGCTGTAGAATGTGATTTCATGTTATAATATGCATTTAACAGACCTAAACAAAAGGCAAATACAATGGTGTCTTTTTGTTACTGTCACTCAGTGATTTACCACAGGATACAGTAAAGCAAAATAGCTGTTACTCGTTCAGGGTAAACAGCTGGTAGAACATTTAATTCTGAGCAGTTTTCTCTGTGGCTTACATTCTTGGTGCACTTAACAACTATATACCAGACTGTATATAAACACTTCTTCGTAAGGGTAAAATATGGCAGATGTCAAGCAATTTTCCAGCCTAATAGTGAATTATCATTTGTGGATTGGATTCATTTTTAGAAATAAAGATTCATTTTTTGGAACAATTATTCAGAAAAAATATAAAGAGTAACAGCCTAATTACATTAAAATGCTTGAATGGATAAGAGTGTTCATAGTTTCATGAAAGTAATGGTATCCTTCTAGTAAGTAACAATAATGCTTCAGAATTTGTGTGAGTTTTTTCTTTTTGGTTCTCAGTTTTATTGGTTGATTCATATGATAATGCTAAACACACACACATACACATACACATGTATATAAAGGTATTATACTAATTGCTATATTTTCAAGAAGCTTTAAATTTCTAGAAGGAAAAAAAAGTGTACCACAACAACAGATGGGCGTCTTAGGTTCTATCAGAAATGCCATATTGTCTACATCAATGTCTAAGGAAGAAAAAAAATTCGGTGTCTAAAAATAATTTTTTAATTTAAAAATTATTCTTTTTGTAAATATTGCTGTGCTACAGTACATATTTTTCCAGATGAATTTCATCAATTTTCACAATACAGAATTCTTCATCTTTCTGTTAGAGTTTGAAGTTCCACAACTTTTCTCTCTCTGGCTAGGTACATACGCTCTGAGAGGTCCATAATACTAATCAACTTCTGCCTGTCTATCATCTCATCCAACATCCTCATACTGGTTGGACAGACTCAGACACATAATAAGGTATGGCTGGTAATTACTCTGATTCTTTTTGTGTGTTTATGTTTTGGCATATAGTTGGTGATTGATAATCTAAACATTCGTTCTAAAATGGAGAACTCCTGACACAATTATATTTTAAAGCAAAATTTTTTATTGGTTTCTGAATAAAAACACTGTCTTTTCCAGTTCAGAAATATATACTCTTGGCTTAATTTCATGTGGGTTGAGAGGTTGTTCACAAGAGTAAAAATGTGTGTTTATTAAACATTATATCAAAGCTCTATGAGTTCAAAGCCTTGGGACCTCAAAAGCACATATTTCAATTCATTAATCTAATTGTAATAAGATCTAGTTATAATAGGATGGAAGGCTTGTGTTTTCATCTAATTTATTAACACATTGATTCCTTAAAGGCAACTATAAATTGCTTACAAGTATAACATCTTTCTTGAAAATCCACCCCAAAAAAAATCTATAGGCAATAATTGAAGAGAGTGTTAGATGAAATCTACTTTAGATTTTATGCCTTTCAAAATTTTTGATTAATCTAAAAATATTTTGATACTTAGCAGAATGTAATAGTGTGTTTTCTCTTTTCATGAATGAACCAATTTATATTAGTTGAATGACCAAGTTTTTTTTCCAGAAATGATTGTCTTTACTATTCTGGAATGTATTTTAAGAAACCCATAATAGCAATTTGAAGTTAACTTCCCTGTGCCTCAAGGGGATTCTGTTAAATACCACTTTGATTATTTGTCAATCAATCACATGGCTTCAGGCCTGTTATTCTTCAGCTTTATAATTTTAAAATATGAAAGGAAATAATTAATTTTTTTCACATAAACCATCATTTAAAAATAATCAAATATACTTCAGTAGGTTCTTTTCATGTATTATATATTCATAGGACATGCATTAATGTCAAGGATAATGGATAGTCGGTTTAGTTGGCCGACCTACATTTCCAAGACTGGTGATTGCCACCCAAAGAGTCCAGTTCCAGGTCCGGGTAGGGCCTAGGAGGCAGCTTTCAGTGATTCTGATGAATGCTTCTTCTTGGCTCACATTGCCCGATGCCAGGGGAAGGGCCCAAGGGGAAGGCCACTAACCCTGAAGGACAAAACAAAAACGAAAACCCCATCAAGGGCCCTGTAGCAATAACAATTACTTTCATGTCTTTGAGCGTTTAATTTTCCTCCCTTTATTTCCTGTGTCTTTTCATCTTAAAGAAAGAATCTGAAAGTAAAAACTATTAAAATATAGTTCAGGTCCATGTTATAGACATTTAATACAAATTTTAAAAGTAAATATCTATTAAAGAAAAACAGAGAGAATGACTAAAGGTGAGAGGGATGTCAATCAGAATTGGGTGAAAAGAAAAGTACAAAATAACCAACAGCATAAAAACCGAGGGTAAACATGGATGTATGTAAGTGAAAAGAAAAAGGGAAACAAAAAGGCAATGATAGGAAGGAAGGAGGAGATAAAGAGGATGAGAAGGGACTGTAAACCTTAAGGAATCATTAAATTACTCATTTCATTCTTTCCTTTTTGATTGTTCACTTGGGCTGGGCCTCCAATCTGTTAGAAATGTTAGTATACTTGCTAATACCTCTTTTCAATTTTTCAACTACTTGCCCTTCAACTTCTACCCAGAAAAAGAGGGCTTTCCTCTGAAATAGGAATTATTTATTGGGATCAGGAACCAGAAAAATTAAGCTAGAGCCAGCTTGAGTTCAGAGTATAAGTTTTTCTCATCAAATATTCTTCCCTTTCTGTCACTTTTTATCCTCCAAACAGTCTGGAGTTATATCTCTCCTTAAACTCTGAAAAACTGCATGATCCACAGTACAAAATATGCTTTTAAAACTGTTTCATGCTGTTTGGCAAAGTTTTTATAAGTTCCGAGCCAAATGATACTACAGACATTTCTACAAGGTGTACTTCACATTATACTGGTTATGGTCTAAATCACTGAGGTACAATAGAAATACAATGTAAGACACAAATGCAAGCCACATATGTTATTTAAATTATATTAGTAGACACATTTAAAAAGTTTTAAAAAGCTAAAATTAATTTTAATATATAATATTTATCTCAGTATATATATATTACCATTTTAATACATAATATAAAATTATTAATGTAATATTTTACAATCTTTTTTAAGTCTTTAGAATCTGGAGCATATTTTATACTTACAATACATCTTAATTTGAACTAGCTACATTTCAAATGTTCAATGGCTACATGCAGCTAGTGTCTAACATATTGTGTAGGTCTAAATGCCAGCTATATTTAGAAACTAAACTTATCTCAGGAAACTACATTCTGTCTGCCCAGTTTGACCTTCATGGGTTTTCAATTTCCTAGTTTTTTTTTGTAATAATGTCTTTTGAGATCTGCAAATATTATGAATACAAAAGACAAGATAAATTTGGTTTGCCTTTCATTTCTGATTTTGAGGAAGGGCTGGTATTACTAGCAAAATAAGAGTTTGATATAGTTTATCCCCAAGTATATTAACTATAGAATAGCTTCTATGTAGTTTTGGAATCACAGTGGTTTTATATCAAATTAATTCATGCTAATTTGTGCTGCTATAGTTATTAATGCATGTGGGGAGGAGTGGGCAATAAGTGCTAGTATTGATGAAGAAAATAAGAGATTATTGGTTTCCTCTTATGCTATATTAATTTTGCTTTATTAGCTCTGAGTAGACGTTCTTACAAGCCTAGGAAATTCACATTAGAGTGACTAGAAGAGAAATATACAAAATACTGGGATTTTATTCTTAGTCACTCGAAACAATATCAAGATTTCTAGGGAAAATAATCATGTGTTTTATTAGTTGAATTAGGTTAAATTGACTCTATTTGTATATAATATATGAGAATATGGTATGTGAAAGGTTACACCTGTTTGACTGTAGTTGGGATTAATGGTTTCCCCCAAGACAAGAGAAGAGAAAGGTACAAAGTATGTTGTCTAGGTAAACTTATAATGTGCATAAACTACAAGAAACTATTTTTTTGAAAATGGAAAATATTGATTGGTGGCTAAAGTATTTTATTTTGGTTTTGTGTAGGATCCCTTTTGCTTCTGTGGGCATTTTTTTTAATTGATCAGTTTTGTATCTTTGACTTCCTTGATAAGTTTTGATTGATGCTTCAGTATTCCCATTTTAGAAAATGTAAACACCTGAGAGAGCTTCTTGATGAACAAATCATTTGGTGCTGCTTCAGGGAGTTGTCATGGCTAGTTTGTATGAAAGCTGGTATCTGATGCTGATGTCCAGAACTGTTTTGAAGTGTCATATGAGGCCTTTCTCTGAATTGCTTATTGAAATATAATTGACCCGATTATCTCACTTCTGAGTATCTCTGCTTTTTTTTGAATTTAGATAGAAACAAGCTGAAATAATCCATTGCAGAAAATGAATGCATTCAATTTTTTAACTGTATATCCATTTGGTGGCAACAAAGTAAGGAGCCAAGTACAATTTATTATATCTCTTCTTAAAAGACAGTTGTAAAATTTAATTATAATTCACTTCATTATATTTTGAGTTTTCTTATAAAGTGATATTTCCCTTTCATCTCTTTGTTCATTTAAAATTTCTACCAGATGTCTTTGTATTGCTCAAATGTTATTTATTTGTAGGGAGTTTCCTTTACACCTCAAAGTATGCATATGTTTTTTTGTTGAGCTGAATAGACTATTTTTGGTACTACTGCTTTGCAGGAAGCAAGGAATATTTTGGAAACCGATAAATTGAAAGAATAGTTTTCTTAATGACAAAAGTGTATATTGCTGTTGCTTCAAAGGACTGTAAGGTGTTTTATCATATTGGAGATTTCACAGCACTCTTTTTAACTGATAGAATACAAATTTGGCAAAACCCCTGTTTTTTTGGTTAGGCAAGTATGACCACCCAAGAAGTTCAAAGTGCTGGGAGATAGCTTCACTCTCACAACCTCACTACCAGGTTATAACAAAAGCAGGTCTAAGTCCAAATTTGATCACATATTTACATATTTATTAGATAATCCCTCATTAGCAAATCAGGATCAAAACCTATTCAGGAAGCTCAGTGAGGACCTAGGTCTTTGACCTTTTAGTTACTTTCACCCACCTTGTATGTAATATTCACTTGAGGTGGACATAGCAAGATTCTAAGAGCAGGATTCTGTGCCCTTTATTCAGTGTCATTCAGTCAGCAATCCTCCTAATCCAATGTCTGGACACAGAATGATTATGGATAAAACTGTGGAACCCATTGCTAAAAGATATGGAATAGAGGCCTCAGTGGAATCTTATGTACAGTTCTTTTAAGAGTAAGGAGTGTTTTACACAATATATGTATCTTCAATCCATTAATACATTTATTAGTGATTAACCAGACACTAGTACATCAATAAAGATTAATCTTTCATATTTAGTTTGATAATGGGTAAAGTGTTGATGGTGGCTAGATACACCTCATAAGAAGGATCTGTAGTTGTCCTATGTGGGCCTTCCAGATATAAAACCAGCTGACCAACTAGTCTGTGCATTCTCGGACTCCTCCTAGAATTACAAGTTATACTACCTGGCATATATATAGTATCATCTTGAGAATACCAAAATATTATAAAATAAATTGCAGACTTTATAACAAGCATACAACAATTAATATTTTGAGAAATATTAAGCAACTGTGAAAGAACAAAGATAGATATTACCTTGAGTCTTTTTTTTTTTTTTTTTTTTTGAGACGGAGTTTCGCTCTTGTTACCCAGGCTGGAGTGCAATGGCGCGATCTCGGCTCACCGCAACCTCCGCCTCCTGGGTTCAGGCAATTCTCCTGCCCCAGCCTCCTGAGTAGCTGGGCATGGTGGTGCGTGCCTGTAATCCCAGCTACTCAGGAGGCTGGGGCAGGAGAATTGCCTGAACCCAGGAGGCGGAGGTTTCACCATGTTGACCAGGATGGTCTCGATCTCTTGACCTCGTGATCCACCCACCTCGGCCTCCCAAAGTGCTGGGATTACAGGCTTGAGCCACCGCGCCCGGCCGCTACCTTGAGTCTTAATTGACCTAGGAGTAAAGCAAAAGTCCTCATTGATTAATAAAGGGAAGTTTCTAAGTTATTTGGGTTGGTCACACATTTTCTTTGTATTATTTAAGAGGAAATTATATTGTGGTTCTTTATGTATGGAGCATTGTATTACATAATGGGTCTTTTAATTTGGACTTTCAAAAGATACAAAAATTCTCCATCTTGAAGCACTAAAGTCCCATTCTCTGTTGTGTTTTCTTCGACTTCATCTTGTAGTTATTTACTCTTTACAAAGATGTTATGTTTTGGTTCTGTAGTTTGAATAGAGAGAATTAGTAAACATGGGCCAAACTAGTAGGTTATAATCACTCTAATGGAAGATGTTTTTGTTTGGTCAGGACTGTGTTTTTTAAAATATAAAACCTTGAATTTGAATACCTTAACTTGGGCCAAACAATCTCTAATTTACCTATTTGTCCCATGACTTTCTTTTGCCATAGTCCCAGCTTCTGTATACATTTATGTACATGCCTGACCTCTAAATGCCTATGGGTCTTCAACTTCTGAGAAAAAATATTGAACATGTATTTATAGCTAACCATTCAGTTCTGCCTGATACCCTTTGAAACAGACTGCCTCCTGCCCTAGAGATTCAGTGTTCTACATGCTTCTTTGGGAGATATCAGTCAGAGATGGGGATGGCTAAGAGAAGGCATTTTAGGCCAGGTAGACTTAAGCATCCTAAATCTGCCAGTTCTCCTAGTTGTGTGATCTTAAGCATGATGCACAGCCTCTCTAAACCTAAGCTCGTTGTCAAGGCAACATGAATTACTACATATGAAGCACTTAACCCAGAGGCTAGTACATTGTAAGTACCACTTAACAGTAGCTGTAATTATGGCAAAGATAATTATGACACCCAGATATACATCTGATTCTGTCCTTCTCTTCTTACCTTTGTATCTCCTCGTGTCCAATTTCCTGATCACCACTAGGTTCATCATTTCTGTCACCACCCCACTCTTTTGCATTCAAAGGCAAATTGAATGCCTTTTCTGTAGTCTCCAACCCAATTACATAAGCTAGAACTCTGGAAGTTATCCTTAATGTCTCCTTCTCTCTTATGGAGAGAATCTAATAAATCATCCACCTATGACAGTTGAACTCTCAAATATTTCTCAGATCTAGTTTCTTGTCTCTATCAGATATTGTTCATACTGCTACAGAATTATCAAGGTCGCTCTCTATCCTTTAGCCCATGCAATAGAAGAAAGATTCAAATCAGACCACTCAATTTCCCTATGTAACATTTATTGTTGTCTCATTTCCTACAGAAGTAATTTCCAAACTGTGGTCAGACACAAGTAGTGAAACATATTTTGTTTATCTATGAAGATTATTTTTATTCACTGCTTTCCTCGTAATAATATATTGGAACTCAGGAATAAATTGTACAAGAGAAAAACTTCCAGAGGTTATAAAACCTGAGAAAAAGCAGATCTTAAAAATGACCCACGTGACCTCTCCATACTCTTTCTATTTTACTGACTTTTGTTATACCAGCAACACCAAACTTCTAACAGTTCATCAGAATTAATCTATGGTTTTTTGGTTCATGCTATACTTCATCTTGGGGCACTGTTCCTCCACCCTAACCCCACCTGACTTCCTAACTGTCTTTATTTGTCTCAAGCTCATTCTCTGACACTGATGAGTTTTATCCATCAGAGAAAACCCTCTTTATGCACGCCTGCCCTGGGTTCCAGGATTTCCAGTGCATACCTTTTATCTTGTATTATATTACTTGTTTCTAATCAGGCTATACACTTCTTAGGGCAGGACTAGAACATACTCATTCTTAAATCTGTTGCCAGGATATAGTCTATGTGTAGTAAATAAGTAATTAGTATTATTAAATGAATAAAATAAATTTGAATATATTTGTGCTTATATCTATGACTCTAATAGCTATTATTAGTCTTACAAAAAGTAGAGTCCCCCACTCTCGACAGGATCTCAGCTAATAGTGATAGATTATTTTTCTAGGGTCTGTTTTAGCTCTGTGTGAATGAAGGCATGCTTTAAATGTGATCTGGCCCCTGGATTTTAATTAAGGAGATGCTGAAAACTAGCAAATGTTAATCTTTTTACTTCATAATAATATAAGGTTCATAGCCTTAAAAAAGAAATGTGCTTAGTTATAATTCTTCCCATAGGAGACATACCCTTCCAGTAGTGTCCCAGGTATACATTTATTGTGTCTCAAAGCATGTGTGATCTGAATGGTCGAAGCTAACACCTTCTATTTAGATTCATTAATATCTAATTTGTTGACTTTCTATGACATTTGTAAAAGGATTTGAATGTAATAAGCTTATTTGTGATTCACTTGGTTCCAATTTGAGGTACCTTACTAACTCTGCTAGAGTTCTTCTGAATTCCTGAAAACCTTCATCAAACCAAGGAACATAATGGTTGGTTAGCTTCTTGATTTCCCCAGCCTCCCAGCAATAAAAGATTATTTCCCAAAAAAGATTTCCCAGTGAAGTGAGAGACAATGAGATAGCAGAGACTCTGTTGTCCTACTGTAACTTCCTAGTCCCTCGGTTAGTCATTTCTAGTTTTGTGTGGTAAAAGCCAGAGACCACATTATTGTAGTCAGCTTTAAAACAGGGCAAAGATCAATATGAAGAATGGGCTCAGGGCAAGCAAAGAAGATGAAAGTAGAATTTTTTTTGACAATAGAACTAGTGAAATGAGTGAGATGTCAAGAGCCAAATGACTTGGAGGGACAAGGAAGCAGTTTGGACATTCAGTCAGTAGTCTTAGCTTCAACTTCAAATCTGAGCAAAACTCCTGAAGAGTAAGCACTCACTCAGCAGGGGAGAAGCAGAGCACGAGCCTCAGCCTAGTATACAGGTGATTGCTTTGAGAATGCCAGGCCTACTCTCATTAACTTGTGTTCATTTATGCTGAGGGAGTCGTACAAAAGTGTCCACCAGACAATGCAAAGAAACTCCATGACTCGATCAATTCTACTCTCCATCCCCACCACCCCCACATTAGACTTGGCCTTCATAATTTCTCATTTTGACTACTATAACATTCTTCTAACTTTTGTCTGCTCCTAAAGCCTGTGCATTAGCCCATTCTCCGTATCACTGTGAAAAATACCTTAATGAAAAAGCAAATACCTGATTGCATAATGCCCCTGCTGAAAACTGTATGATGGGTCTATAGGGTTTATGAGATTAACTCCGTGTTTTGCATATCACCTGCATTCAGGGCTGCCTGAAATACATAAGTTGACTTTGGGGGAAATAAAAAGGGCACTCCTTCTGGGCAGATGATTTATAAAACCATTCTCTCCCTCCAGACTGATACAGCCTCTAGCAAGCCTTCCAGCTTGCAACAAGAGCATCCCCTTTTTAGGGAGCCTCTCTGTGTGCATTCCAACTTTATTATGGCTATGAAAGCTCCTCTTGCTTCTGTGCTTTTGCACTTGCTTTTTACTCTGTCTGATAAACGCCTACCACACTTCAGAGTGGGCTTGTGCAAACCATCTTAGCTCCTACAACACTCCTTTCTGTTTTTACAGCATGTGATACATACTATATTTATTGTTAGCATATATTTATCAATTGTTAGCACCAATCACCTTATTCTACAAGTGATCAATGCCTGATCAACACTGCTCACTACACTGTGATTTTCATGGGTAGTATGTCTCTCTATTTTACTGTATTTTGAAACCATTAATACTAGTACTTGTTTTATACATGGCATGAAATTAATAAATGTTGAATGAATTAATGATGTTATGGCTACACCTATCAAATGAGGGGTAATATAATAAGACTATAGCCATTTCATCTTTGGAGGTCCCATTTTGAATAATTGCACGCAGATTAATTATTTTTTTATTATTGTTGTCATTTTATGATGAGATAAGGTAATTGAAGAAGATACTAAAGACTTACAGAATATTTTTGAGACCCTGCTTTGCTGTGAGATGGTTGAGTTAAATCAGATTTTATCTGTATGCAGAGATATCCAAAAGGGAATTTGAGAATTTGAGTGTCCTTCCAAGAGTCTTACAGAAAGGTTGAAGATTATCTGCTTTTCTCCCCAAAATCAAACCAGTAGAGAAATTACAATTTCTCCCTATGTATTATTTCTCACCTTTCCCCTTCTCAGAACATAATATGAACTGGTCAGAAGTTTGGCTAATGTCAATAGGGGGGCTATGTTGGAGTATAGCTGATCATGTTTATGAGGATTCTTAATACACTGTAAAATACTGAAGTGCTAGATAAATATCACAGACAGTGAATTACTTTAATTTACAGATATTCTCACAAAAAAATGAAAAGCCCTTGAGATAAGATTATAATAGAATTTTCAATGGCCCATGATATGAACTTTGAGATGATACCTCTCAGGTTCAATATGAGGTGAAGAGAGTAGAATTTAAGTTATCATTAAAGATATCTTGACCAAAGTAAAAAATTTGTCTCAGTAAGACATTGGAATGGTGTGAAGAGTGTAGAGAGAAGTCCTCTGAAAAATGCTCCATAATGTAATACAGAGGTTGGCAAACTTTTGGCATGAAGGGCCATATAGTAAATATTTTAGGCTTTGTAGGACATATGCTATCTGTTGAATCTATTCAGTTCTGCTGTTGTTGCTAGAAAACAGTTATAGGAATAAAGGAATGGTTGTGGCTGGATTTGGCTTCGGACCTAACCTTAGGCAATTTTGAGCTTTCTAGAAGTATCTAGTGTACATACCAACAGAAGAACTACAATGTAAGGTGAGGCCAGCCTATTTCTGGGCTGATGCTTTATGCATAAATAACCTCCAGTTACGTGTCTACCCAAGGGTTAGCCTGTGTAGCCTGCAGAACTGGAACAGAGGACCCTGGCAGTTTCTGAAAAGGCTTCTGCCAAGATAAAAAGGAGTGCAAAATACTTTGAATTTCTTCTTTGAAGAACTCTGGAACTAATCACAGAATGCCTTTACTTATGATGCCAACTGGTTACCAGTGTATAAAATTATGGGGAAAAAACATGAATGAAGTCACTCATAACAAAGCTAGACATTTTATAAATTGAAGAAGTTAAAAGTAGCTAGCAAATGCCCAATGCATGAGACAGCAAAGCTCGCTGTCTTTATAGAATAAACTTCTTAATGTACAGCAGTATTTGTTAAAGCCCTTATTAGATAAACTGTTTCATCTGACAGTCTTGGGCAGAGAAGTAACATCTGAAGCAGAAAATAGAGATGGAAGAGTCAAGCTAATTCCCAACTAAATTCACACATAAGACAGAGTTCTCTTTTTACCTCTCTGCCTCTCTCCTATCTCACCCTACCCTAAAATTTGGATTGTTATTATGTATATTAAATCATAAGCATTGCTATAGCAAACCTTGGAACTAAAGACCAAACATTAATGCCTATAATAAAAAAATAAGCAGATTAAAGTCCATTTTTAACTTCTTTTGTGATAGCCAGTCAGTTAATTTTAAATCTTAAGCCTTGAAGAAAGAACTAGGCATATGACTGAGTTGAGTCTAGGTCTTGACTATGAAATTTAAGATGTATGAAATTCAAAGTGAGTAAATTAAAATATTTATAGTTATCCTAGGCTGTTAGTGGATCGAATGAAAGATTAAGACTTCAATTGTAATGTAAAGAAGCAATGATTAGCTTTAACAGTAGACATATAAGCAGAAGAATTTTAATTCATTAATGTTTGTGATGAGGGCCTGTATAAGTGATCTTTGTTATACTACAATACACATAGTTTTTGTATATCTCTGTAGCTGTGTCTTTGGTAGATGATACATAAGTATATACACAGAATTAGAACTTCAGAAGGCTTTGAATGAATCTTATTTGTATCTATTTTATGTCATTATTGCCAATTAAATTCTATCTGTATTTTAAAGTGATGTTTCCTAATGAATAGAAATGATGTATATTGCTTTTACAAAATACAAATTAGTTCTGCTTTTCTTTTTCCTTTACTTAGTTTTGTCTATTTTCTTTTTATTAGAAATAAGATCATCTATTTCTCTGTTTAGAAATTTCTGTTATATATTTTCAAAATCTCTAGAATAATCTGTATATCTAAGAACAGCCTCCTTTATTGCAATGAAAAGGATAATCTTTACAATCATCTATTGCTATGTAACAAATTACCTCAAAGCTTAGTAGCTTAAAAAATATTTATAACCTTCACAGTTTCTATGAGTCAGGAATTTAAGAGAAATGTATCTAGGCCATTCTGGCTCAGGATCTCTCATGAGACTGCAATGAAGATGCATCAGAGCCACAGGAACCCAAGGTTTGCTTGGCGCTGGAAGGATCTGCCGTAAAGGACTCACCATTCCAGGTGTAATGGAAGCTTCACTTACTTTAACTGAAGTGCTTTAAGCTCAACCACTTACTGGGCATGCACTACTTGTCAAGTTACTTAACCATTCTTCACACACCAGCCTAGTGATCTTTTCCAGTTATAAATCACATCATGACACGTGTCTGCTTAAAACCCTTCAGTTAGAACAAGTGAAGCTTCTATTATTACACTTTGAATGAAATCCAAACCACATAACATGACCCACAAGCCCCAACATGACATAAGCCTACGTACTTCTTTCACCTCACTGCCTCAGATTCATTACTCTTTTCTTTCTCTATATTTCTGTCACACTGGCCATCCGTTAGAAATGCCATAGGGGTCAATAAGCCATTAATCGGGTGACCATCCTTCTATTTTGTGCCTGTTGCCCTGCTGCAATTAGTAGCAAGACCACTTTCAAAAGCATCCTATCAATCGGACACCTTTCCTAGCATCCAGATCTTTTCTCTACCTCCTAGCTTTTCCATATTTCTCCTTTATGAGTCTCCTTTCAGTCTTCGGCTAACCTAGTTAACTTACATATGTTCTGCAGATAAAATATAATCATCTTAGAAAAGCCTTCCCTAAAATCCTACTCTTCTAAAACAAGCACTATCATGGTTTTCCCACTAATCTTTCTAGGAACCTGTTTTATTTTTAATTTTTTAATTTTTTTAGCCATTACTTTACTTTATAATCTTATTTTAATTAATGTTCAGAAGAGAAAACATTATGTGTTTGATTTACACTGTATAACCATTGCCAAATACAGTGCCCGACACATAGTGACACTCATTAAATATTTTTAAATGAATGAAGGAAATAACTAAGCCTCAGTTGTTTTTAAATCTAGAATTAGGAAGGAGGTGTTATAAGGATCAAGTAAGACTGCACCTAGGACAATATCTGGCACATAATATACTTTTTTCTTATAGAGGTATAATTAACAAAAAATTGCATATATTTCAGACATACAAAATGGTGTTTTGATATAAGTACACCTAATGATTCCCACAGTCAAGTTACTTAATATATACATTACCTGACATAGTTACCCTCTTTGTTTATTAAGGACACTTTAGATTTACTCCCTTAGAAAATTTAAAATATACAATACATTATTATCAACTAAGTTACTGTGCTGTACATCAGATCTCTAGAACTTATTCGTCTCATAACTGAAAGTTTGCACCCTTTCTAATTGAAATTCAATTTATATACAGTGAAATACACAGTGCATAATGTGATGAGGCTGAACCAATATATACTTACGTAACCAATACCTGATCAAGATATAGAAGGTTGTCATCACCCTAGAAAGTTCTCTCTTGTCTCCAGCAGTCAATCCCCATACCCTCATAGGCAAGAATTGTTCTGATGCCTGTCATCGTGAATTCATTTTGTCTCTTTCATGATTTTATATAAATGAAATCATACCATGAGTACTTTTTGTTCTGGCCTTTGTGCTCAATATATTTTCTTTGAGAAGCAACTATATTGTTGTGTGTATTAGTAATTAATTATTTTATATTGCTGAGTATTATTTGTTGTATGAATATATCATGATTTGTTTATCCATTTTCCTACTAATAGACATATGAATTGTTTTTAGTTTTTTGTTAATATCAATAAAATTGTTTAAAAATTCTTGTAAAAATCTTTGTATGGACATGTATTTTAATTTCTTCTGGGTAAGAACCTAGGAGTAAAACTCTTGGGTATAAAGGCAGATTTGAGTTTTTTTTGTTTGTTTTTGTGTTTTTTGAGACAGAGCCTCTTTCTGTCACCCAGGCTGGAGTACGGTGGCACGATCTAAGCTCACTGCAACCTCCACATCCTGGGTTCAAGCAGTTCTCCTGCTTCAGCCTCCCGAGTAACAGCCTCTGAGTACAGGCACATGCCACCACGCTGGTATAATATTTTGTATTTTTAGTAGATAAGGGGTTTCACCGTGTTGGCCAGAATGGTCTCAATCTCCTGACCTTGTGATTTGCCCGCCTTGGCCTCCAAAAGTGCCAGGATTATAGGCATGAGCCACCATGCCCGGCCAGATTAGAGTATTTTTAACTTAAAAGAAAAAATACAAACTGCTGAATGGTTTTCCAAAATTGTCATACCACTTTGTACTCTTACCAGTAATCTGTAATAATTCCAGTGTTCCATATTCTTGGCAGCATTTTAATTTGCATTTCTCTAATAACTAATAAGGTTTAGCATCTTTTCATGTGCTTATAGGCCATTTTACATTCTCTGTTGTGAAGTGTCTGTTCAAGTAATTTCTCTCTTTTTAATTTAGATTGTTTGGACGCAAATCCTTTGTCCTTTATCATTTTTCCTGTGGCTGTTTATGCTTCATTAACGGCATCTTTTGCTGAGTAGAAGTTTTTAATTTTGTGAAGTTCAGTATATCATTTAAAAAACATAGTTTGTATTTGTGATTCCACTATAAAAGATCTTTATTACTCTTCCAGGTCATAAAAATAATTATTCTATATTATCGTATCTATATTCTAAGCCCTCCCTTGTTGTCTTAGCTTTTATATAGATCAATGTTACAAACAAACTTAATTTTTGTATATTATATGAGGTAGAGCTTGGGGTTCATCATGTTCTACAATGATATCCAATTGTTCTGGTGCCATTTGTTCAAAAGATTTTCTTTTCCCACCAAATTGCTTTGGTAGCTTTGTAAAATCAGTTGATTACATATGTGGATCTGTTTCTGGATGTCTGTGTTGTTTCTTTGATCTATTTTTCCTTATGCCAGTGCCATAATCTTTACTACTATAGCTTTGTACTAAGTCTGAAAATCAAATAATTTGAGTTATCTAACTTCATTCCTCATTTCCAATATTACTTTGCTCAATCTATGTATTTTGTCTACAGTTGTCTAATCTAGGTTCTTTGAGTATTCAAATACATTTCAGAATCAACTCATCAATTTCTACATAAAAGCCTGTTGCAATTTTCTTGGCATTGCATTGATTGAATCTTCAGGTTCATTTAGGTAGGAATCAATATATTATTTTGAAAACTATTATTAATCATCTAATGGTATTGGGTATGAACTGGCTTCCTGAAATAGAATCATTAATTTGTTGTGACCAATTAGATCACAAATTGCAGTGATTTTGGACTCTTACATAATACTCTTTATTAAACTAAAGAATAGTGGAAGAGAAATTAGGAGTTCGTGGGGAGAACTATTCTCTGCTCTAGGGAAAATATTCTGCTTTAAGCAGTTGTTTCCTTGCTCTTATTGTCTTTCAATACTCTGTCTTTGGATATTTTATGTGATTACTTCCTAAATATGTTTTCTAAAGCACAGTATTTTTCTTTCAAAATACAATATATTTTCAACATATCAAACATGTGATGCAATTATAGACTGATTTATTTTCTTTAAATTTCTTAAGCTTGTTCATTATTAGCCAAGGGCAAAAATATACCAAGGTCAAAAACTCATGAGCCTTTTTTTTTCTTTAAGCATGTGGAAGGGCATGCCATTTTGACTAAGCACAAATAGAATATTTGTAGAAAGTTAAGAAATGAGCAGCAATGTTCCTTTCCAGGCAGTCAGAGACCATGGAAACAAAATATTTCTGAAATTAAAAAAAAAAAAATTAAAAAGAACACAAAGGCCGGACTATATGCCAAGCAAGTACCCTTTAACTTCATTTATAGTGAATGAGAGCAAATTTTAAAAGCCATTAGTGAATATTCTGTCTAGAAACCATTTATGTTTAACTTTCACTGATTAGATTTTAAAAAGTAAGTGGTATTCTGTATTTGGCCCCTTTTAAACTGCTCAGCGCTAAAATATCTGAAAACAGTTATTCTTTTGCCTATTAATTCAAACATTGATGCTATTATTCAAAAGGTAAAATAAGGCATTTTCTCATCTGTTATTAATACAGCCTGGTCCTTTTTACTAACACAGTAAGAGGCATGAATGTGCCTCTTCCCCCCCCCCACCCCAGATACTAGAAAGGATCTTATTATTGTGTTTTATTGTTAGAGAACTTTTTCATTTATCCCTGTGAGGCTGTTTCGGTGATATGAAAACATGAGTAGTATTACTAACTTTGTATTTTTTCTTTTATTTTTTATGCTGTCAAGAAAAAGTGATACATTTTCTTTGCTCATTAAATCTCTAAGCTATAAATCTTCCAATTATGTTTTAGATGTATCTTAATGAGTATCTTTCCTTATTCAATTAGAACTGATTTTTTTTAAATGCCTGTGTATTTCATCCTGTACCCAAACCGTCTTCATTTGGCTGTGTTAGGTATTGGTTGTAAATAAAAAGAAAATGATGTTTGAAGTAAACAAAATCCTGTTTGCCTATTTCCACTGCTAGAAAGTGGTGATAAACTCAATTAAGAACAATTGGAAAAAATGCATTACACAGATGGGGAAAAAGTTAATTATTTTGCATTTCGTCTGCTGATCATGTTCAAGATTTAGTTGACTGGCCTGCATTAGTGTCTCAAAGGGAGATAGTATGAATTTTGTGAGAGAAGTGTGTTTTCAGTGCAGATTCTCCCCTGGATACCCACTTGTAATTTCTTTTGGTGATAATAGAGCTTAGCTATGCACATCAAGGGAAAACTAGATTCTTCAGGGTATCATGCAAGGTAGCTCATCACAGTATCCTCAATGCTTGTTGGCAGACCTGTCTATTTGTAGAAATGTGGTTATTATTCTACAGTGGAGATTGTTGGACTATATTTATGCAGCTTCCCCAGTCTCATGTCCAGCTATGAAGAGGATTCTTGTTAAGCTTCCAGATCCCATTCGTCAGGAAAGAAGGGAAAATTTGAATGAAATCTCTGCAGCTAGCAATATAAAGAAGAATATGGTTAAGCTCATTTTTCAGAAGAGTAATTGTATTTGCAGAGAAGGATGAAAAAAGAGGCAACTATTTGTGCCAGTAGGAAGAATTACAAGAAAAGCAAAATAATTCCTAGAGATTAGATGATAACTAGCAAGGTACAAAATTGAAAATGATGAAGAGGAGCAGATTTTATGCTTGTAAAATCTTGTTCAGCCATGATTATTTCTGTTTTGTTTTTGAAACTTGGAAAGGACATGAATAATGTGTAATGTTGCTGTCCTTTCCATAGAATACTGACAGAAACTTGTCAACATAAGAAATACCTTCTTATTGAATTCACATGTATATAGAAATGAAGAATGGTTGGGAATGGTACTAATTATAAAAACATTAGATACAGTTAATGCATTCAGCAAAGGGAAAAACTGCAAATTCTTTAAAGAAATAAATTACCTTTATATATTAAAAATGTTAGGGCTTAAAACCATTTTTCTAATGTCAAAATAGTGTTTAGTCCAGGGCTCCAAAGTAGGAATTATTCAATTGTTACAATGAAATGTGACAAACATTTTTTAAAAGGTGACTTATAATGGGAAATATAGTTGAGAAACAAAGTGCCTAATATGGAAAACCATACCAAGACAATAGTGGTTCCCAGCTAGGGTAAAAAAAAAAAACAGCACATTTAGAAAAACCATCTGGAGAGTTTTTAATTCACCTTCTCCACACCCTCTCCAAATACTGTTATGCCTTCAGGAGTTGAATGAATAGATTAAAAATTCTCCCCAGGCGATTCTGATAGACATCTCATTAGTTAAGAACCTGTGCCACTGAAGTTTGCAACAAAAAATAGAAAGCTAGATAAGAAATAGAAGGCTGAAGTTCATCTGTCAGTACTTCTCCTGTGTTGGTCTATTTCTTGTAATCTTCTACTTACCTCAGCTGTACTTCATGTCAAATAAGGATAAGAATATACCACAGCAATGTTATGAAGATTAATATTAAACACTTTGACCTTCCTGGAGAAACCAAGATATTAAGAGAAAGGAATCCAGCAAAGCCAAAAATATCATATCATTTCAAATTTGCTTAATAAGAAAATGAGTCAGTACAGTGTAAATTAATGCAAGTTCTCAGCTCCAAGCAGATGAAATTCAGCAAAAGCTGGGCCTACAAGAAGGATAATTTTAAGTAACATGGAGCTTAAAAGTTTTCAATGATTAACTTTGTTGCTGCCAATTGTGTCAGCTTTCCAACTATACTTCTTTATTATTTTCTCCTGTGTCAGTGTTCAAAAACACATAGTTTTAACCTTAAAATTTTAAAAATAAACATGCTTGTAGTTTTTCCTTTATTCTCTTTTAGCAATAACATCTTAGAATATAATTCAGAAAATATGTGAAATATTAATGGTCAGATATAAAGACATTGGATATATCAAATAATAAGAAAATAATAATAAATTCTTTAAGCTGGATAAGCTTTCCTTGTAGGTTATAAGAAGCCTAACTATAAAATTACAATTAACAATAAGAGAAAAGTTAACCAAAAGTATTTAAAGAAAATTTTGTTTAACACAAAATATTCATATAATCAAAAACCATTCTTACTTAGGGATACCTTTTATAAAGTCTGTTTTAATACACAAAATTGTGTGTGTGTGCACACACACACATGATTTCTGCTCAGTTGTAGATTTTTCATTTTAGTACTTCTCCATTTTATGATGGAATCAAAAATTTAAAGGAGGAACATATTAACAGTTAACTTTCTATTAAAAATTAATGTATTATGTCATTTTAATGCATAGTAGGCTAGACTGGATGAGAATGGCTTATGGGTAAAATATTTTGTCTGTGGTTTTACATGGTAAACCTATATACTTTCATACATTTCAACAAGTGTTAGGGTCCTACCTTCCAGAAGTCAATAATTCTGACACAAATAATGTACAGACCTCCCTGCTATAAGTGTATTTACCTTTATTTAAGCAGTGCAAGGGAAGTGGCATTCCTCATTGGAAGTAGAAATAAGTATTACATTTGTATAAATATTAGGACTTCTTTCTTGACACTATTTCAGAGTCAACTTGGCAGAGCAAAAATGGTTCTTGTCTCAAATCCTACCTCTGTCACCAGTCAAAAGATGACCTGGGCAAGTCTTCTAGCTTGTCTCAACACCAATTTTCTTAAGAGTGAATGGAATTATGTGTGTATATATTTGGTGTCTGCAGTGGAGTAAGAAAATGGTTGGACTCTACTAGGAAAGGTTAAATAAAAACCATCTTTAGTTCCCGTATAGCTCTACAATTCCAGGATTCTTACTTAGGGGGAATCCTAGAATTATTTATATATTCTAATTTCCTTATTCCTGGGATTAAAATATGGACATTAGCATTTGCCATTGTATTTTTTCACAATAATTTATTGATGATATATTAATATAGTGAAGCTAGGAATTGTTTTGTTTATACATATATGTATATGTATATACATATGTATATGTATATATAAACCAGTCTACACTGTATTTAGGAACATTATCTCTCTGCAAATGGACCAAATCTGCCCTCAGTTTTTACACAAAGATCCTTCCTGATGGCAATTCTCAGTAAATACAGTGAGGAACAAAATTATGTCTAAAGTCATAGCAGTTCATTTGCTTTTCAATGTTTTTATTATCACCTCCACATTTTTTTTACAACAGACTTTTGTATTTGCATAATTATGTGCAACTGTACTATTGAATAGAAAATTGTCACACAAAAAAAAACATACAAGGAAAATGGTAGCAGCAAGGCTAATCTATAGCTGTGGCCTTTCTTAATGAGTGTGGCTGGGAAAGTTTTCAGAACCCTGCAGGGAAAGGCATGTTTTTGTAAGAAAAAGGTCTCAAGCTGTTAGAACTGATAGAATTTCAGAAATGCCATAAGTTCAGCTTGCAAGAGATTTGTAGGTTTTACAAGCAGAATGAAAAATCTTAAGTTTTTTTTTTTTAGAATCTAAGTTTATGTAGAATGAAGAACTATCAGATGTAAGAAAGAGAAAATAGGTTTCATCCAAAATACAGATTCAGGGACCAGTGAATATGATGGGAATTGGTATTAAATATACTAATTTCTATACATTTAATTTCATCTATTTAAAAATTGTAGACCCTCAGTAAAATTATTTAAGTGTTTGATATAGGAAGATCTTTTTTATACTTATTTTTTCAAGAACTTTGTAAAATAAGAAAGCCCTAAATGAATAAATGTATGCATAAATATGAATCTATGTCTTTTGGGATGGAATTATCTTCTAAGCTATTTTGTGCAATAATATCTAACATTTAGGTGTTCATGGTAAATATTTGGCTTATTTTATATAGTTACTTCAGTAATCCAAATTGTAAATGAAGGCCAAAGCATTTTAATTCTTCTGAGAAAAGGAAAGTTTTATGATAGATACCCAAATATGGCCAGAAAAGCTAAAGGTTAATTAAGAATTACAATGGATATTGACATTTATTTCTTAATATTAGAATAAAAATAGGTTTATATAATGTTTTGTGAAATGATTTAGATCTAATTTGTGATTAGAGGATCTGTCTTTATTAACAGGTTATAAGCATAATCAGCATTAGCATGCTTTGCCTTTAATGAATTCTATTATTTGTTGTGAATACATAAATATATTTTTGGAGAGAAAGATATCTTAATATCATAAAAAAAACAGAAAATAGTCATCTATCTCTTGTCTTTAAATTAACACTCCTTGAATAAGGTCCAAGCTATACTGGCCTTATATTAAATTCTGGTTTATGCTATAGAAAGCAGCACTTAGAGTATCACCAAGGTTCATAGCGATCACATTTTAAAGAAAAAAGCATAATTTTATTTGCCTCCTTATTTTTAATTCTTCACTTTGTTTTATTTTTTTCTGAATATATTTAAATTTTTGACACCTTGAACTGAAAGTCCTTCAGCAAAGGGATTAGCAGACTTGAAAGCATGTGAAACTCAAATGCTTGTGAAAAGTTCGTTTTATGCTTTTCTTCATCCATACTCCCTTTGGTCATATTAACAACAATTCCTTTCTTACTAACGTAAATTGTTTTCTCTCAGTGGATTGTTAGGACCTCAAGCATGATGTGTTACTTCTGATTGCTCCTATGTTTCCAAAAAACCTATCATTTATTGGCAGTTTCTCAATATTTCTCTCCAACCCCATATGAAAATTCTAAAAATTACGTTTTGTGCATAATACAGCAGTTCCCTCTTCTGTCTCTGGTTTTACTTTCTGCAGTTCCAGTTACCTGTGATTAAAGTAAGATATTTTTAAAAAGAGAGACCACATTCACATAAATTTTATTGCCGTATGAAAGTTCTAAAAATTATGTTTTCAGCATAGTACAGTAGTTCCCTCTTCTGTCTCTGGTTTTACTTTCTGCAGTTCCAGTTACCTGTGGTTAAAGTAAAATATTTTTAAAAGAGAGAGAGACCACATCCACATAAATTTTATTCCAGTATATTGTTATAATTCTTCTATTATATGAAGTATTATTGTTAATATCTTACTGTGCCTAACTTATAAATTAATCTTTATCATGACTATGTATGTGTCATAAAAAAAATATTACAAATAGGGTTTGGTAGTATCTGGGTTTTCAGGGATATACTGAGGGTCTGAGAACATATCCTCCTCCCATAAAGGAGGAGTACTATAGTGTGTTTGAGACCTTACACATAGCATTTTCTAAATATAGATGTTACATTTCCCCAAAAAAGAACTATTCTAAATTTGCTTAACTGGAAAGAGTTCAGGAATCTGACTCTTTATTGAAAAATAAAGGTCAAAATTGAGGTTATCTGTAGGCATAACTTATCTTTATTAAAAATTGGCTCTCAAGAGATATTAAAGGAAGCGATAAACATCACTTTATGACTTCCTTCAGTTCCCTGTATATAAGACAAAAACATGAAGGAACTTTGTCTTTGTATGTTAATTTTTGCAGAACTGACACTGACATCAGTGAATGTTTTTTATGTTAGTATTGCTGTCCACAGGGAATACAAACCCTTATTCTCATTCATATGCTATATTTCAGATAATTGGTTATGATACAGAAAATTTCTCTCAAGTTTTTCTTCCAAAAACCATGATGGTGCGAAGAGATATTTTTGCATGATGGCACCTAAATGACTTTTACATTTTGACACAAGAAAGCTGATGACTCATGAGTGCAATCACTGTCTTTCTTAAGCATCATTTCGCGTTTCCCAACAGCACAGTGTTGGACAGTATGCTCTGGAAGCCACAATAATCTAGCAGAAACACATGTCATATTTGCCTCATGTGCAAGTCTTGCATATGTTAACTTAATGCTTAGAAACTGAGGCTAAATTTGAAAACTGCAGCCCTTGAATTTCCAAGTCTGTCTTAAATGTGGGAGGGTCAGTGTTTGCTTTTGGATCAATTTGGGGAGGCTTCATGGAGAAGTAAATTTCAGGCAGATTAAACACTAAGGGAGACTGATGTGCTGTCTCACAGTAATTCATATAATGTTGTTTGAAGGAGTCTTAATGATTAACTTCATCCAGACCTCTCCCTTTACAAATAAAAAAACTGAGACACAGAGGGCTGATCAAAGCAAATGCAGTGATTAGCATCAGAGCCAAACAAAACTTAGCTTCCTCCAGTTATTTAATCCTCAGGTCAACTTCATTTAGATATCTTCTATATACATTTAACATATTCCTTCTACTCAATATATATCCTTACGTCTCATAGTAGGTAGTTTAATTCCAGAGTCCAAATTGTAAAAGAATGCAAGGACAGAAATGACTCATCCACAGATGGATACATGTATTGCTATCCTTATTCACTCCTTATCCCCATTTTTTACCAAATAGACACTAGGAGAAAACTATATCCAATTAAAATTTCTTGAAAAAGACAATTTGCAAGGCGAGAAGGAAACTCTCTAGGGAAATTTATTTCACTTGAAGCATGAAAGTTAAATAAAACTAGGATATCTGTGATCCACAGACTAAGGAGATTTATAACTAGAACCCACCATGGCTACTTGAAGCGCAGCAGGTCTGTGCTTCCATGTGCTAAAAACTATCAGCGTGATCAGTTTTAACTTGCCCTACTAATCTTAAAAATCTATTTTCTAATTCCTCTTCTGGTTTTATTACTCTGTCCTCCTAACTATATCATTTATACTTTTTTTCTATTCTTCTTTCTGCTAAAACCTTCTTTCCTACTAGACCGGCATGTCTTTCCCACCATCTTTATTTTTTAGATTTGTGCAATAACTTGAGTATTTGACTACTGAAGCTATTATAGTGCTGCACATACCAGCTGATGATTTCCTTTCTTGGACTTGGACTTCCATTTTCACTCTAGGTCTTCTCAGAAATACACCTATGAATGAGTGTCAGCCAAACTCACTCCACACACTCACCAAGTTATCCTATAGGCTACAGAACAAACACAGAAATGAATTGCCATGAGAGTTATTTTCAACATTAAAAAAAGAGACACATTTACACAGTTACTGAGAAAAAAAGTATATATATTTGTCTGTAAATCAGCTATTCTATGATACTGTCAAGGTTTTGTTCATTTTTGTATTTTATTGATGCATTACATTTCTGTAAAGTCTGAATTATTGTTCAAGAAACATGGTCCCATTGGTTTATTTCCAAGAAAGATCACTATTCAAAATGTTATTGGCCTTCTTTCTCTCCCTCCCTACTTCCATTCACATTTCCCCCAACCAGGACACACATTCTCTCTTACTGAAATCCAGATAATAACCTTTCAACAGGAACAAATAAACTGGAACATTGCTTTATACAGTGGTTCTCAATCCTGGCTACTCATCAGAATTACACATAGAGCTTTTCAAAGCTGGAAGTCCTGACACTCAACCATGAAATTCACTGAATTAGAATCTCTGAGGGTGAGTTCCAAGGGACCAGAGTAGTAAAAATTATCACAAGTGATGTTCATATGCAGCTAGAATTGAGTCACAGAGCTTATAACAGACCTTATAAGGTGAACAGGGATGATTTGACTCAGATGAAATAGCTATTTTTAAATGCAGATATCCTCACCTAGCACCACCCCACCTCAAGAAAACTCCTCTTTATTAGTTGACTAAAGTTGATCCTACATATGATTCTTAAACAACCTTGTGGGTCCATTTCTTACCACCTCCATGTACCAGATGAGAAAGCTGCTTAACTTTATATGATTTTCCTTTTTTTTTTTTTTTTTTTTTTGAGACAGAGCCTCACCTTGTCACCCAGGCTGGAGTGCAATGGCATAATCTCGGCTCACTGCAACCCCCACCTCCCACATTCAAGCAATTCTCCTGCCTCAGCCTCCCAAGTAGCTGAGATTACAGGCACGCACATGCCACCATGCCTGGCTAATTTTTTGCATCTTTATTAGAGATGGAGTTTCACCATATTGGCCAGGCTGGTCTCGAACTCCTGACCTTATTATCTGACTGCTTTGACCTCTTAAAGTGCTGGGATCACAGGTGTGAGCCACTACGCCAAGCCATGATTTTCTTAAAATTCTCATATCTCTCAGTTTTATTAGAATTTAACTGAATTCTAAAGAAACCTCTAAATTGAACTTGATTTAGATGGAAACTTACTAAATTATGTGTTCCAAAAAAAAAAAAAGAAATAATTTTGGTCCAATTTTGTAAAAAATTCAAAACACTTCTCTATTCTAATATTTTAAAGTCCTGAGGTCATTGGCTAATTTTAAAAACAGAATTGTTCCTGGCCACTTTGTTTCTGTCTTTCTATTTCCTCCAAATGCTGTCTCCACATGTTTCCTGAAGCACATTTTCAATTAGCTTAACCCAGATCTGTGATGGACTGAGGTAAGCAAAATACATTCTCTCAGTAATAACTTGCTCATCTGTAGAAGACAAATGACTCTTTCAAGGAAAATGTAGTTTGTTTACCTCAATCCCTGCTTCATTCCATGCTCATTCTTTACATGCTTAATAACTGAAAAATAATTACAAAAATGGTTCAAATCACTGGAATCCTTTCAGAAAGTATGTTAAAATAAAGAAGAACTTATAAGAGCTTTCTGATAGTTTTGTGGGATTTGTTTGTTTTCTGAAAGGTAAATGTTTTATGTTTTATTATTTTGGTTTTATTCTGCTTGATAATTTTAAAAGGAGAAAAGAAAAATATGGTTCACAGCTATGAACATGAAATGTTTACTTAATAAAGGTAATAATTAGATATTTGTATGTGTATCTTCAAAGGACTGTATAGGTTGTTAGTTATGTCTCATTGACAGTAATGGATAAAGAACAAAATCTGAATGTTTCTAATGGCTTCTTAAATTTAATTCAAAGGAACCTATGTTAGTATTTCAATGTTTATGGGCACTTTGCCACAGTTAGGGAAAATAGCCTAAAGTCTCATGAATTGTTAGTTAGATATGGATAAAAAAATTATCCCTGAGGCCCAATACAAATTACTGTCTCTAGAGAGTTGGCACAAAAAGCTAATCTCTGTCCACAAAAGATTTATTATGACAGATAATAAGAATAATTTGTACTATTTAGGGTGTTAATCTGTTCACCAGCTTTGATGTTATAGTTTAATAATATACTCAATAATCTTTTCTTATTAGACTATTTTCAAAACCACTTTACGTATATGAATTTTGGCACACACACATGTATACACACATATATAAAGATATTGATTATATATAAATTGTTGACCTCAATAACAAACAGAAACTATGTAGAAGAAAATGATGTTTATTTGGAAATTGAGCATTGCGATGGGAATATGCATGTCGTAGTAAACTACATGCATATTAAGAAAGTTAAAAGAAGATGAAGATTTTTTAAAAGAAAAATAAGGACAATTATATAATTGTTTTGAAATGTTTATCCTTGGCTACAAAGATCAATAACAAAGGTGATACCAATCTGAGGCTGAACAGGCAATTATTACACAGTGTCCTTTCAGAGATATTTTTTGTGTAAGGCTGTGATGACCTTTGTGTAAGATTATGATTTGCAGAGTCTTCTATAATAATTTTTATTAGGCATACAAGCATAAGAACCCTCTCTTAATAGCTCTACCCAACACTATTTGTCTGTTTGTCAGGGTGAGGTTTTCTTTAAAATTTTTGTTTGTTTGTTTTTAACATTCACAACTCTACTTTGATTCTGGCAATTTTTACATTTCCCCCTTTTTGATCAAGATCTTTCTCTGAAAGCATCACTGGTCAATCTTGCTGTTACTAGGTTCTGATAATCCACATTGCTAAGATGAACTTGTCCCGATTGTTGGTCTTGTCCTACAATGGGGGGAGTGATTGACCAGTAGGAGTCAGTGTCAAAACTCTTTAAGCCACATTTGAACTACAGGCAGGTTTGAAGGAAGTGGTTCTCAGGCTGCCTGGAGCCCATTGTTAAGATTAATATTGTATGTTTCATAGCTTCCCATCATCAAAAGTGCTGAGCTAGCAATAGTCTGTTAAAATTTATGATTGTGCAAAAATATAACAAGTAAAAACCACAAATTTTAAAAAGGGAAAATACAAAGTAAAAGTAATATTAGCAGGCAATCCCCGTTTCTCTAACAGTTTTGAGTCATGAACCTAGGCTGAAAGACAACCAATTGAACAAATCAAATGACCATAGGGAATTAAGTGAAATCTGTTATAATCATGTGGCCTATTTTCTTATTCACCAATGGATATCAAAGTATATCTTGGTCAGGTTATTTTCAGGTTACCAGCAGAAGCTACTAATTATGAAATTCTAATTACATTATCCTGCCAAGTACAGAATGTAGGTATTAAGAGGAATAAGAGTCTTGTTATGATATGGAGTCTTGTTCCAACGTCTTGGGAAAAGCTATCTACAGAGCAAAGCATCAGATTTCCCTCCTAGTTTCCAGTTTCTGTGGCTCTGATCATGATACCTAGCAGTTTGGTGAACCTTTTGTGTCACCCACATGTCAGGCACAAGACTTGTTCTTTAAAATTTTTCTAGTTTCTGCTTATAGGGTTTTAGGAACAGATGTTCCCATTTTTAATAATTTCATGGAAGAAAGCTGGATTAAAGAAATCTAGAAAAATTCAGCATGCATTCTAATCTGTAGAAAGATAATACAAACTTGAAAATAATGAACAGGGAATTGAATAGGGCAGCGATAATATTTGGATAAATAATTAGAGAAATTTGTCATATAATTTTTCCGATGTGTTTTTATAATGAGCAATTATATTTTATGTGTTCTTAGTGCACAATTATAATTTTGAAATCCAAGTTAATAATAGAGTTATTTGAAAGCCAAGAAATGACTATGTCTCATTTTCTTCAGCATTATTGTTGAACTAAGTCCTCTCAAAAATCTGCTTCTTTTGGATGAGCAGGAAGTCAGGTCCAATGTATTACATTAAATAGTTTTGACATTATATCCAGTTGAATTTATTGCTCTTCCTATTAGACTCCTCTCTAAGCAATCACCGCTTTGACAAGATGACCTCTCTAACATTTTAAGACAGCCAGAGGGATGATTTGCTTTCAGGCTCCTAGGGCATTTCAGGCACCTCCACACAAGTATTGACATATTCGGGCCGGGGGGCCTGAGCGCTTTACTCCTCAGGCTTCAAGACCCCTTATTCTCAGCATGGAAGCAGTTCTTTGGGTAGAAACTTCATATTGATTTTCTGAGAAATCAATGAAGTTATTTAACTTTGCTCTTCTGTCATTCATTATTATTCTCTGTTCATTAGAGAAAAGCCTCTTTTCACCTTGACTTTATCACTGGTTTCCCTGTGTTGCCCACTCCAAAATGGGCTGGCAGGGACTAGGGGCAAGACTGGTTAATACCCGGAGCACTTTCTCTGGGCCTTGAAGTTTTCCCCCATAAAATGAGATAAGCAGATGATCAAGGAGGTTCTTTTTGGTTCAAACGTTTCACAGGTGTAGTTCAGACTATTACTACTGCTACTTCTACTCTTTCATATTATTCTATTTATTATTTATCGAGCATTTACTTTGTGCAAGACACTATACTAAGCATTTCATATAAATCATCACATTTACACCTCACAATAATGTAATATAATTGGTTCTTTCATCCTCCCTTTTAGAAATGCAGAAGATGAAACCTACAAATGTCAAATATCTTACCCAAGGTCATCTAACTAGTACAAGTCAGAATCAAGCATTGAACTTAAGTTTGTCTTAATTCCAGAAACAATATTCATAGTTAAAACAGAATACAGAGGTATTTGTTCAGAAGGAAACCTGAATAAATATTTCATTCAAAATAGGTGTTTTTTTGATATTTCATTATCAGAGAACAAAAACATTAAAAATTTCCAACATTTAAAGGTGTTTCTAATATTTTTAAAAAATTACCTTTAAATGATAGTTTTTCCCGTAATTTGCTCTAAGCTCCTATGTGCATTTTAATAAAGTGGTTTGTGCTTATAGTTAGTTACATGTTCAAAATTAGTTATACTTCAAGTGGTTCCCTTTAATCAGAATTTGAATTTTATAAATGCATATCTATCAAATAATTTTTGTATTTCTTTTGTTACAAGTAAGCCTTGATATTTCTAAGACAGTCAATGCTAATACTGAATTATTTACATTTCAAATCAAAGAATATCGTGACTGACGTGTCCACAGCAATAGTTTATAATATCATATAATTTCATAGGTAAGGACTAAAATGTGAACCAAGAAGTGAAATTCATTATTACTATATGGTTTATTTGCCTGTCATACTCTTGATACTTTAGCTTTATCCAATAGGATTTCCTGTATCATAATTTCCTTTTGAACTTGAAAAACAAATTAAATATTGTAAAAGCTACATTACACTTTACTGTCATACACAATCCTTCTTCCATCAAATATTAGACACATTTGTAGTATTAACACATTAATAAAAAATGTAAAATTAGATACTTAAGAGCAATTTTTTAATTAGGGGAAATATTTTTATAACATAAATGTATAAAGTACAATGTTTCTCATCTTTATACCTTGCTTGGCTCATCAGAGTTGCATGGATGGCTGTGGCACTTTTCGGAGTTTGTGGGATGGGTTTACTCCACTTAATGAGCATGGTTCCTGCACTATGGCTGACATTTTAATATTATTTAACATTAGACTTCCAGCAGTGAGTTCTTATCAAAGATGGTGTTTAGATCACCAGGCTTTCCATATTAGAGCTTTTGGTAAAGAATGTCAAGTACATTCATCAGTTAAATGAATTAATTGTAAATGAACATACTGTTGGTAACACAGCAACAAGAAGAAAGGCTATCACAGAGAAAAACAATGGGATTTGGTATACTTCCTCTGCTCTTTTAAACATCAGTTATTTGTTCAGTGACTCTCATGTGAATTTCAGAGAGATTAGTTTCAAGAGGAAACTTGTAAGCATGAGTAAAATGAAATTATAAATATTTTAACTATAAGATGTATCAGTCTATAAGGCTTTAATATTAAGAAAAGAAAATAAGATGGCATACTATTTTGAAAGAATCTATAATAATAATCAAATTGTTCTTTTAAGGAAGATGGAGCTGATTAAATACATTTTACTGAAGCGGAAATTAAAGTCTGTAAAGACTGAGTAAAACCTCAAATCTATTGAGTCAATCAAACACATAGTCCCCTTTAGTAACAATTCGCACCTTAAGCCATAATCATATTACAGATCACAGAGGCTGGAATCACTAATTCTACTCACTACCCTGCTGATTGGTTTACAGTGATATTTTCCCCAGGTTCATTTGACACATTACACAAATTAAATCTGCAATATGTATAAATTTAAGTTGATTTTCCACATATTTTTATTCTTGTTTTTATACTATCTTATGGCATATGTGACCAATATTTCAAAGGGAAAAACTTATATAAAATAAGCATTTTTTCAAATAATACAGTGAATTGGTAGTATAACAATGTGCTCTTCATTGATTTTAGATCAGTTAGATTAAAATGCTCAGTTACCATAAAAATATATTAATTTTCATTAAATTGGGAAAGCTATAAAATGTATCATTAGTGGAAAAACTCTCCAGAATTGTTCTATTAAAAAATTTTAAAATGTTCTTTAGCCATAGGAGGGAATAATTGTGAGAATATGTAAATATGAAACAAAGCTGAATGATAAGGAAAGCAGGGCACAGTTAACATGGTTTTCAGGATGGTGGTTACCACAGGTTGAGGGAGCTGAGGAGATTGGTTGGCAGAGGACAGATATACATATATATGTATCTTGAAAATATCTTATATATATGTATATAAGATATTTTCAAGGCTCTATCTTTTGTATTAGGTGGCTGGATTGTGAGTAAATGAACGTTACGTTATTAATACATTCAGTAAATGAATGGCTCTGTGAATTAAAAAGAGATTCATACATATCAATGATAAGATAGTTTCATAAATGAAGTATTAAGATTAATCTAATATTGATACAGCTGAGGTCAAAAAGAAAAAAATTCAATTTTTTAAAATGCATTCATCTAGATTTTTTCTGTTTACAGATAATATTTTTGGTAATGTGTTTGTAAACCCACAAGTAGACATCCAAGTTCCCTTAATTATGTAACATGTTATCTGAATTGAGTTTTCTATTTAAAGATATCTCATGTAAAACATAATGTCTAACTTGTTCTAAGTTATAAATGTAAACATATTTATCTCTCTGTCTTTCTCTTTCTCTCTGTATCTCCTTTGCGCTTGAAAGTTCATATAAACATGCACAAACACACACACAAACATACACATACATGCCTTTCCAATTACAGGATGAAATAATTATAATTAATATTTGTTTATTCAGTTTTTTTAGCCTCATTGTTTGGTTTTTTCTTTCTTAAATATAAAAGTTTATTCTTGCCTTAGTAAATACTGCATATTTAAAACATCTGAATTTTTCCTTGCTTATAAAATTGCAGTGCAGAAAGGCACCATTTCTTATTGTTGTATATACCATCCATCTCTAATTATCTGAAAAGTAAAAAGTAGCTCACAAGAAAACTCCAAACACATTAGGGCAAAAAGTAGTTAAAAATAACAAAGGAGTTAACAGAAGTGATGTAAAACAAAGGCACAAACATCCACATGCACACATGCATCCACACATACCTCTTGGACAATGAATAGGCATATAGACAGTTGGTCCTAATAGTTGTAGAAATTTCCATCTGAATTTGGAATATGTCCTGAGATTTATTTTTGCAACCCCCCTTTCTTTCATCCCTTGCCCCTCACCAGATGCTAGGGATGCAGAAACAAATGGCTTTCATTCCCTGCCCTGGAGGAGATGTGCAGGTCAGCAGATAATTAGGACGCAGTGTGGTGGTTATTGTCCAGTTCAAGACGGAAGGAAATAATTCTGCACAATGAAAGTAAGAATGGAAAGGAAAAGTTAGAGAAAATTTTATGGAGGATATGAAGTTAGAAAAGGATTTGACATATAAATAAAATTTGCCCAAGCAAAAAAGACATAACTGGGTAGACAATAATAGCATTGCAGTACAATTGCAACACAAAATGTATAGGGCAATGAAAGGGGGAATCTGGAATTGGATTGAGATAGGCCTTAAATGTCGTAGGAAAAAAAGAAAAGTGTTGGATGAGAACTCTACTTTAGAAACATAAAATTGGCTATAATGTGAGGAATGAATTAGAATAAGGAGAGATTGGAGATAGAGGAACAAAGTATAAGTCTGTTACAACAGACATAAGAGATGATGACTTCTCAAGTAGGGTAGCCATAAAGGGATTGGTGACTTTGTGCAGTAGAAGAAAAGATCTGACATTAGACCCGGACTCTTGCCTGTTCCCTGGCAGCTAGTCTGAGCCAGGCCCATAATAAATAAGTTTTGAATAATTCCATGAGTCTGAGATGTCTTCATCTATTTGCCTTATTACCTGATAACTATTTGCTTTAACATTTTTGTTCTGTTTTGTTTTTTTGAAATGGAGTTTTGTTCTTGTTGCCCAGGCTGGAGTGCAATGGCATGATCTTGGCTCATTGCAACCCCCACCTCTTGAGTTCAAGCGATTCTCCTGCCTCAGCCTCCTGAGTAGCTGAGACCACAGGCCCATGCCACCACACCCAGCTAATTTTTGTATTTTTAGTAGAGATGGGGTTTCACCATGTTGGCCAGGCTGGTCTTGAACTCCTGACCTGAGGTGATCCACCCACCTCGGCCTCCCGAAGTGCTGAGATTACAGGTGTGAGCCACCACACCTGGCCCTATTACCAAACTAAATTCTCTTCCATAAAAATTCACTTCTGTGAGTGTTAGGTCTAGCTGGGGTCTGTTAATGAAAGTTTACTGTTTGCAGATGGAAGGCATGCAAATTTCATATATCAAAATCAGTTCTCCTATCTTAAAAAATTAGGCCACGTAGACTAGTGATTTTGTTGGCCACACACAGCATGGTAAAAAAGACAAATTCATGCAACAAATTTATGCAATCTAGAAAATGGAAAATCTGCCTCCAAGTAGATTATATTATGGACCTGGAAATCCTTTGTGTTAGCTGTTTGTAGTTCTCAAGAATTTTAAAACTCATGTCAATAGTTAGGACTGGGTGTGAAAGAATAAAGTCTAGAATTACGATTAGGAACTATAAGAATCAAAAGTACTTTTCTCCCTTGGTTTTGGTCATTTTCTTTGTAGGTTCATGCTAGGAATGTTTACATGCTAAACAGTTAACAATGTGGTGGCTTTCAAGTTTCTTTGTCTGCTTCCATAAAACCAGTAATGCTGAAAAAAGACAAGACAACTTTGAAAAGTTGTGGAAGGTTTACAGGGACTTTAGATGCAATGTGATTCTGCTGCTGCTAGAGAGAGAGGATCTGTGGTCTATTGAGCTTTCTTCTATGTTTCTGCCATATAGACTACTATTCTAGAAAACAATCTGTCACTGGGGGTAAATTCTCACCAGTCACCAGCCACCCGAGATGTAGATAGAATTGAAAAAAAAAAAAAAACTGGAATAAAAAGAATAGCTCTGGAAGCTAATCTGTCTATATGGGCATTGGTGTCGGAGTGTGGTGGTAGTGGATGTCTTCAGAAGGTAGGGGAAAAATGTGAATGGAGACATCCAAGGTCAACAAATCTCTATTTAAACTTAAATGAAGCTGAAATAGGCATTTTGAGCAAAACAAGGTCAAAAAGATGAAAAGATTACCTATATACTGAAGTGTTCACAGTTCCAAGTTGCACTTTAAAATTTCTGAGAAGAAAACACAAAAATCAATGTTTGCTATGCCAATACACAAAACTTTCACCTCTGGGAAAATTCTTCCGGTTCTAAGCCAAACCAATTTTGTGAGTTTTACCCTTCAATCCTCAGGTCATAAACAGCTAAACATTTTTACCTGACTTTCAGTGTTCGTGCCAAGAAATAAAGAATGTTAGAGTTCATTACCAAAGCAGCGGGTAGCAGCGTGGGAGATAATTTGTACCGAGAAAAAGGTTGTCTCTCACATTGCTGGCTGCATTTCCTTCCTTCCTTCCTTCCTTCCTTCCTTCCTTCCTTCCTTCCTTCCTTCCTTCCTTCCTTCCATCCTCCCTCCCTCTCTCCCTCCCTCCTTCCTTCCTTCCTTCCTTTCCCTTCTCTTCTTTATTCCTTCTTCCTTCTTTCCTTCTCCCTGCCTCCCTCCCTCTCTCCATTCCTTCTTCCTTCCTTCCTCCCCTCCTCTCTCCCTCCCTTTATTCTTTCTCTCCTTCCTTCTTCCTTCCTTCCTTGTGTCCTTCCTTCCTTTGTTCCTTCATTTTCTTCTCTTCCTTTCTTTCTTTTTTCTTTTTATTCTTGCAAAAACAGAAAGCTAAGTCTAGTGGGAAAGATGAGGCTGCACTGAAAGACTGGCTCTGAAAGAACCAATCAGGTGACACTAAGATGCTGAAAGGCCTTCTTACCTCTTTCTTTCTATCTGCGTTTTGCTGAAGGAGGATTTGCACAGAACAGCAATAGAACATCAATGGGACACTTGGCCAAAGAATGAAACTGACTCTTAGAAATGTACTGATGTACTGCTGTGCTTCCCCAACCCTCCTCATCCATGTTTAGTATTTTTCACTTGGTGGATTCTATTATTAAATATTACCCATCCTCAAGGGTTTAGAGGAGAATTGTTTGGTGCCACTGCCCACCCAAGGAAAGAACAGAAATATTTAAAGGGAGCATTTTGATACAACATGGTTTTACTGAGAGTTAACATCCTATGCCTCTAGTATATCTTCCAAGTCTGTGATGTAGGGCTGAGATGCTGAAAGCATTGTGATCTAATATTACCCCTTCCCAGAATCTCAGAGATGGACTACAATGAATAGGTTGAAATTCTTATTTAACATTCAAGGGTACTTCACAGTTTGAATTTTCATGATTTTATAGTTTCTTCTTCCACCTTTATTCCAACTAAAATTCTTTAGAAGAAAAATATTTGCAGGTCTAAGATTATCTGCAATAACAAAAACTAAAAAGAAAAATAGGAAATGAGGGAGCGAGAAAAAAATGTTACAGTATTAGCAACTGTAATTCTTCGCTGGCCTAGAGATTTTAACTATAGCTTTTAAGCAAGGCATTTTTTAAATTCACTGCTTTGGGGGTGGCAGTAGCTGAGATTAATTATGTGTAATTATATTATTATTCCTCTTTTCATCAATATATAAAAATACATATTATATAATCATAATATATGGTCCAGACACCAGTATAATACATATGCAAAGTTTCCTATAAAATATATGCAATGATCTGTTATTGCATTATTATTTTTTAAATACATTTTTGTTACAGAAGACACAAGATTAAAACATTATCATCATATATCAAATAATGCCCAGGACTAGGTAGAGTTCTAAAAACTTTAGTAGACCAGTAGATATTTTCACAGTACATAGGATTACTTATTTATGATGTTCTTTTGAGTGTTTTGAGATTAATGGAATTTCTCTTGAGTTTCAAGGGCCAGTTCTTTCTGGAGAAAAGGAGAACCCATTAAAATAAAAATAAAAATTAAAAAAAAAGTCACGTCCAAACATGCATGCTATAAAGTGGCTCTAGGCCTAGCTATTCTCCCCTGTTTCTTTAATTATTTCATCTCCATGCAACTATGCATTTACTGTAGTTCTTTGCACAGTATTAAATAATAAAGTTTTTCACTTCATTCCAATTTGGCATAAACTTTGGGCTTTCCCATAAGTAAAAGATTCAGCAAGAGTGTAGAAAAATAATAATGTATTACTTTGGATTGCAAAGAGGATTCTACTGGAATTCTACAACATCTGGTATTTAGCATATTTCTGTGAAATGTCTGCACTTATGCTTAGAAAGAAGGAATGGATCCCATCAGGCAATAGGAAATTTGAATCATTTTAATCACATGCACAAACTATATTAAGTATATAGGTATCAACAACAGGCCAAATGAAGAAGAATAATTAAAATAAGCAATCTTGTGAATTCAGGCTGTGGTCAGGAGACATTCCAAGTTTTTAACAAGAAGCAAATAAACAACCTCTCAAGTATAAGTCATTCCATATCTGAATCAATCTAAAATTAAAAATGCTACAGGGCAGGTAGGGAGGAAGGAAATCCCTGCAAGAAAGAAATGCTCAAATAAATTCCCATCAAAGTTTTTTGCTTTTTTTTTTTTCGTACACATATATGATACTATGTGTATTGCTTCTCTTTTAACCTTCTTTTTCTCAGGCTTTCCAAGGTCTTTTCATCAGCCAGTAGTGGATGATCTCAGGGCTTTTCTGAGAATGGATAAATGAACAGGGTGCAGATAGTGTGAAGTTAGCCCACCTCTCCATTTCTCCTTTTGTCACTTGCCATTCTGAGTACCTTTTGGCCTTATGGAGCATGCTTCTTTATAGTATGGGGTGTAAGAGGAAACTTTTTGAGGTGATAGATATGGATATGTTTACCACATATCCATATTCATATATATGTATACTTATCTCCAAGCTTATCTAATTGTATACATTAAATATGTACAGATTTTTATTGTCAATCACACCACAATAAAATGTTTTTAAAAAAGAGCACAAACCATTACTACAGTCCTTCTTAAGCCTCTACATCATCTCTTCACTTAAAAATTGACTTTTTACAATGCGGCTCTACACCAGTCAACGCCATTTCTCTCATGGGTAGCATGGCCTGCTGCTCTGCATTTCATATGTATCCAGCAAAAACAGATTTGGTACACCGGTAAATACAGGACACCGGATTGTGTAAAGTCACCATGGTGTTGGCACAGCTTAAGGAGGCCCCATAGATTTGTAGAGTCAGCACTCCCAAAGGACTTCCCAGGTGTGCAGCTGTCATCTCAATTGCCACAATATCAGCTTTCAGTTGGTATCATTGGCTGCATTTTAGAGTTGCAATCTGCTACTCCATATGGATTTCTATAGAGTTAATGCTTCTCCCACCTCTGATTATTATCTGTATTATCATTATTGTTGTTATTATTAAGAAAAAAGAGAAATGGTGATTAAGAACACAAGCCCAGGAGTATAGCTTCCAGGCTCCACAACTTGCCCAGAGACTTTGGGGGAGTTACTTGGTGACTCTTGTGTTAGTTTCAGAATCTGTAAAATGGGGATGATAATACTACCCATCTCATAGTCTTGTCATAAATATTTAAATGATATGCTACAAGTGGAATCCTTCAAAAAGTATCTGGCATATGGTAAAAACTTAACAGATATTAATTATTATTATTGTTACTGCTATTTTATTACTGCATCCTATACCATAAATAGTGTTCTGAGCTTGGAAACATTTGGGCTGGTTTATACTAATATTCTCCTTTGCACATAAGGTGCTTTTTTTCTTATTGAACATGTTTTTATGAACATGTTTTAGAGGGAAAATATTTCTTCAAGTAATAGGACTTTGAGATGTAAAATTCATAACTACACTTATAGGATTCCAATTGTCTATGCACACAGAGTCACACTTAATGATCTTTAGCATTTTCAATACAACAAGGCATCTTGGAAAAACAGTTTTATCTATTCACACAATAAAATTATTCATACATTCTTATCAGTTGGTTTCATGAGAAGGCAAGAAACACTTCGCTGTAACTTCATCCTCCTTTCATCAAAGTGTAAATGTTACTTATAAGATAGCTTAATTCAGTGAGTTCTGACAACTTCTTATGATGCATAAAAGCAGTATGTTAGTGATGAATTAATTAAGTATTACAATTGAGATGTTAGTACTTCTCTGTTATCTTTATTATTCTTTCCCATTGTTTATGATAATTTCATCTCTTCATATTGCCCAAGGTATTTTCTTATGAATAGGATTAATAGCTAATCATAAGCATAATTTCAACAAATTCTGTATTAACCCTTTTGCATCTATGTCTCTTTTGGACGTAGGACAAGCAGGTTCATGCAAACATCAGTGAACATTTACTCATTGTTTGCTCTAAGAAACAGAGTAGTGACCCGGTGAAGACCATGGGTTCCAGGTTGAATTTCCCGAGTCTTTGCTTTTCTATTCTATCTGATTTGGTCTCAGTTTTCTGTTCTGTAAATTGGGAGTAATAATATTGTCTTAGAAGAGTATTCTGAGAATTAAAGATAATAAAAAGTTATATAACTGATTCCTGGCATAGAGGAACATGATCACTATATTTATTTTTTTATTTTTATTTTTTTTTTTTTGAGACGGAGTTTCGCTCTTGTTACCCAGGCTGGAGTGCAATGGCGCGATCTCGGCTCACCGCAACCTCCGCCTCCTGGGTTCAGGCAATTCTCCTGCCTCAGCCTCCTGAGTAGCTGGGATTACAGGCACGCACCACCATGCCCAGCTAATTTTTTTTTTTTTGTAGCTTTAGTAGAGACGGGGTTTCACCATGTTCACCAGGATGGTCTTGATCTCTTGACCTTGTGATCCACCCGCCTCGGCCTCCCAAAGTGCTGGGATTACAGGCTTGAGCCACCGCGCCCGGCCTGATCACTATATTTAAACTATCATTAATATCACATTTAGATATTAATCTGAAGTAAGGAACTTCATGGAATACTTAAGCTCTGATCTTTGCATTAACAAATTCTATAACAAGAATTTTGTTTAAAGAATTCAATTCTCACTTCCTCAACACCTCATATGGCATATTAAATACACACACACACACACACACACACACACACACACACACACGCTCCTCAACTTATGATGGGATAATGACCCGATAAACACATTGTAAGCTGAAAAGATCCTAAGTTAAAAATGCATTTAATACACTTAACCTATTGAACATCATAGCCTAACCTAACCTACCTTAAATGCGCTAGGCATACTTACATTAGTCTACACTTGAGTAAGATCATCTGGCAACACAGTGCACTACGGAGTATCAGTTGTGATCATGTGGATGGCTGGAAGCTGCAGCTCACTCTTGCTGCCCAGAATGGTGAGAGCGTTCCAGTTTCTACCCAATGTGTATTGTTTTCGCACCATCGTAAAGGCGAAAAATTGTTAGTCAAGAACTGTGTGTGTGTGTGTATTTACCCAGCTATTTCTTAAGTAATGATGCTTTCTTGCCTACATTTAAAATTTTTACTTCAGTTGATTCTGCTCTATCAGACTGTAATTATGCAGGTATATATTTGTATACTCTAGAATAACAGTTTTTGAAATTTTTGAGAAATATGCTTCATCCTGACATTACCATTGTCAAGGTTAATACCTGCTGGCCTAATCAATTCACTTAACATGCAGACCACTTTTAGCCTGATATGCCTGATCTCTGTGCCCATGGAATTCATCACATTAATGAGATATGCTAGGTTTGTCCTCAGCCTTGAAATTAAGGAGGGAGATAATGGAAGGATCAAAGAAAAACTTGTTCACTTGTATGAAACTGAGACTACCCTCATGTTTCATCTTTTTACACTAGGTCACCAGTACTCCTTCTTGGTATCTTGTCTGTCCAACAGAAGCCTCCAACAAGAAAAAAAATGTATTAGAGAAAAGCCTCCTACTGCTTTCAGCTGCTGTAGTCATAGGCCTCCCACAGTCGTGAGGCATCTGCTCTCCTGGTTCCTGGCTGGGCTCCCGAGTCTTCGGCAGGAGCTACATTCCTCAAAAGAGAGCTGACAGCCAGAGAAAGAAGGGAGGGAAAACTGAGACTTTCAAAAATAAATGTTTCTGGTTTTCAAGTTTGTTCTCTATTCTGCTGTATGCAGGATAATATTCCTCATTATAATGGACATCCAAGGCCAGATGGCCTGTGGAAATCAGTGGACAAAGCCACAAGGCACTTGGGAACTGTGGCTATCAAATCTTAAATCTTCCCCTCATCTTACCAGGTAGAACTGACCTGTATCCCATTTGTCACCCCCACCCTATTGTAAAACCTCTCTCACTGCTCTAATATATATGGTTCAGTCTGTGTCTTCCTAAGAGGCAGTATTATATTGTGGTTGAAAGCAAAGTCTCCAGCCTAAGATTGCCCAGTTTTGAAATCTGGCTCCATCATTTCTTATCTGTGTGACCTTGGGCAAGTGTTTTAACTTCTCTCTGCCCAAGTTGACTTATACATATAAAGGGAATAATAATAATAAATAGATAATAAATCTACTTCATGGCAATATTTTGAAGCACTTAGAAGAATGCCTGATACATACATGGTAAATGCCATCCAAATATTTGCTTTTACTTCTTATGAGTAGGAAACAGGTTTTAATTAATTTTTCTAATTCTAAAACCCCAGCACAATGTCTGGCACATAATATTTAACCTAGTTGTCAAAGACAAAGCTACCTTATAGCTCTAAACAGCAAATACCTCAGGCAGGCTTTAATAGCAAAACAAAATTACATGTTTCTGTAACTACAAAATATATATATACACACATGGAGAGAGAGAGAGAGAGAGAGAGATTGAGAGAGAGAGAGAAAATATAACACAAAAGAAAAAAGAAAAAACCCTAGTTCACTGTAACAGGAAACAGAATCTCAGTGGGATCTCCTTTCTATCAAACTAAAATGTCCTAGTAACCAATCTTTCAGAATCCCCTCCTGAAATACAGCAGCAGGCCAATTAATTAGTATGAAAGCTTAGGCAAAAGGACAATACTACCTGGAGAACTAAGCAATTCAGGCAGCCTCACAGCATTTAATTAAGCCACAGACCATAAAACAACCTTGTTTGGTAATTTAGAACATACATTTCCACTGGAGCATGTTTTCTGATTCAGGCCTTCTTTGTGGTTGCTTCTCTGCTGGTCCAATGTGTCATGAAAGAGTGGTGAAAACATCAACTCTGCCCACACGATGGATACAACAAGAATAGACTATCAGGCTGTTGCCCACATTTATTAGGAAATTTGAGCCTGTCTTCAGACACAAATACTGACTCATAGAACATTAGCATTTCTAATCATTTTCCAGGAAACATTCAATAGACCAAATAGGAGGCTGAAGGAGAGAAACCTTTGGTCTATGAGAGGGCCTTAAACAATCTGACACCCAATCTGAATGTTATGCTGCTCATAGAAACCCAGCATAGCAAAGATGAGCCACATTGCAGAGCAACTGCCCCTCTTTCTGCAAACTTTAGAGGCCTGGCTCTGGTGGGTCAGGAGGGTCTAAGCTTTCAGTCCATCTGCACCTGCTGTACCTCAGCCTACATTCCTCTAAGTTCTCTCAAACACGAATTCAACGTGGTGCTGGCAAAACTGCTCTGGATTAGAGCACAGTCCATCTTGCCAAGATTCTGGAGGGATTAGCTAAGTGAGGCCATGGATAAAGACTCATTTGGGGAGAAAAACACAAAAGCATTACTTTGTGTTGGATGCCAGTTGAAATTACATAATAGATAACAATGACAAGGAATTAAATAAATTTCATTAAACTCAGCACAGGATATCATAGCACTGGAGGAAAAAATAAATCCCTGGTATCTAGGCTAAGCTAGCTTCTTTAAGAATGTATTGTCATCCTGATTTGGACATGTTAATGAGTAGGGGAAAGACTAAAGCATCACTGGGGTATCTCTCAAAGTAATTGACTAGCATGCAGGCTCATAAAGATAAAACTCTGGCTCACGTTGTGTTCTCACCAAAGGGCTGCCCTGTGTACCAGGAGATCAGATTGAAAAGGTATTCCCCTCACAGTCTCCGGGGGGCTTTGTTTCAACATCCCACTCTGTTTTCTCAAGAGAAATGTCTCCAAATGACAATCATTTGGCAAATAAAATGAATATCAGGATTTGCATGTCTGATTTTAAAAGCTGCTTACATGGAAATCCACCCACTGTTTTGAAAAGGTATAAGATGCTTGAGGCTTATTCCCAGAACTAAATCATAATATGGGCTTTGTGGGACTAAAAGCATAATAGACGCCAAAATAAAAGAGCAATACAAAAATGCCCCAACTTATCTATAGCCACAAGTTCATAAAAATATTTTTTAAAAGAGAAATTTAATGAAGGCACAGGAAAGTCTGAATTATTCTTCTCAAAAGTGAATTGAAATATACTTAGGTCACTCTAAGTAATATGATTCTTCAGAATTTGATTTTTAAAAATTCTCAGTTTCATAAAGGACTTATAGACATATGTCAAATTTATGATAAAGAGTTTGTTGTTTTGTTTGTTTTTTTATTAAGGACAGGTGGTGATGTTGGAAAATATGTGAAATGCTTAATAATGAAACTACTGAGGCATAAGCTAACCAATATTTATTGGATGACTATAAGATTCACAGAACTAAGTGTGATTCTATGGGGTGGAAATATGTTACACATTAAATCAATGTATGTTACATATTAAATCAATACTTACAAATCACTAGGTACCATGTAAGAATTATAACAAATGAGCATAGAATAATTTCTGCTGTAAATAACCTAAAATATAGAAAGGAAGTCATGTTATCATGATAAGATATCTGAAAGTCAGGAGGTTCCGTTAAAATTCTGTGAGCGTAGAGATAGGAGTGTGGGAATAGATCAAGGACATTTGGGCTAGCATAGACAGGATGGATAGAAGATAAAAGAAATGGACCAATGAGGAAGTGGACTAATGAGAAGGCAAAGGTGCAAAGGAAAAAAAAAAAAAAAAAAAAAAACAAAGAATTAACAGAATGATTGTGAGCAGTCCAGTGGCTGCTCCGAGCTCAGGATGTCAGAAGTGGAATAAAAGAAGACCAGCCTGAGAAAATAATTAGAACTTTATTCTCTAGGAAATTGCCAAGGGGACTGGGAGATATATTAAAAGATATTTGTTTTTGCTTCTGTTTTGTAACAGGGTAGTGACACAATTAGAAAATGCTTTGGGGAAGAGATTAGATTGTAATGAAAATCAAGTAAGACTGATAGGCCAATGATACCCCAGAGAGCAGCCAAGCCCCTGGGGACTGCAGACAATTTCATGCTTCACCCTTTTTCTCAAGGGTTGGAGAGGGAGCTCCTGCCACCCAGCTGATTGTATAACAGTTGCCATATTTTGGGGGAGAGGCCTTTCCACTCTTGGGCAGAGGAAGACTGGGCTCTTCACTCCACCAGGCAAGACTTCCCAGAGGAGTTATATCGCTTTGGCTCCTTGTGCGGGGATCTACATTCAAATTGTGACAGCACAAGCCTTAGCAAGTGACTTGATCTCTCCATATCTGTTTTTTTCTCTCATGAAGAAAGCTTAGCACATTGGTTGGCATATGGGGGGAAAAAGCCATAACTATGATTACAAAAAAGCAGCCATGATTACAAATGGAGTCATTAAAAGTAGGTTCACTTTGGTGCTGTGAATATTCTTTTCAGTAAACTAATGTGTAGACCACTTCATTTGACATGCAATCAAATGGATTTACAGATAATCTAAGAAAAATTTCAGGACAAGCAAGTGCAGCATTAGCATTTTGAATTGTGATGCTAACAGACCAACAAAGCATGTTTAGGCAGTGGTGTCAACTGAATGGCTGAGCTTTGTTCTTGTACATATTTCCCCCATTAAAATGCAGCAGCATGAGAAGTTACTATACTCTGTAAGCTCTTCCCTGAAAAGAGGAAAAACAACCGTGACTCATGGGCTGCTAGCTTATTCCACAAAAGGCGCCCTGGAACGATGCCTCTTTCTTTTACCCAAAATTACGTTTGCTACTGTTTTATGAAGGTGATAAAGAAGCTATTATTCTCACTGTTCTTGAGATTTATACTTGGAGTCTTGTCAGAAACACAGTAGATTAGATCATGTATCACCCTTTACCTGGCCTGAAGCAGAATCCTGAGATTTTTCTTTGTTGCCCCTCATCCCCTCTCACCTTTCGTCTCTTCCCTCTGGCACACCACCTTTATGTGTATACTTTGCACATAGTCATCATATTTTTTCCACTACATTTGTAGTCCAGGCTTCTTCTGGAATCCATCAGGCAATGAAAATAATTGATCCCTGTTGTGTTCTTGGTAAAGGTCAGAGATACAGTCATATCAGCTGACTTGATCTGCTTGACTACCAGCCTTGTGATTTCCACCCTGGCAATTTAAAAGCTCTGTAAACTGTCAGAATTAAGACTGTAAGCTTGGCCAAGCACTCAACAAAGACCCCAAAGGTATCACATAAAATTGGGTAAAGAGCCCTGGTTATTACTTTTCAACATCTGGCCTTTTCTCTTAATCTTTCTAAAAGGAATGGAAATGCAAATTGAAGCAGGACTTTATTTCCCTTGGCATTGTGTATCTTAACCTTAAAAATAACTTGATTTTAAGTTGATTTATTATGAACTTTGCCACTTAACCTGACAAATGACTGAAGGTGCTTCTCAAAATGTCTAGTTACTAATAAGTAAGCAATTTGTTTTGTTCTCCAGTTTAATCCTCTTTATTCAAAACTTTGAGGAAATAAAAAACAAAAAGATCATTACAATGGGCTTTCTGGTAGGTACAGAAAACCAGCAGGGAAGATTGAGAAGCACAAGAAAAACACATCAGAAATAAAATAAAGTTTGGGTTTAACAAATAAAATTGGCAAGATATTGCAGAGAAAAAGCATTAGGAATACAGCTATTCATCAAGAATAAAAAAATGATTAAAGTTGACAATAAAAAAACATATAATACCTTTGGGGAGTGATAAGATGCTCAAAGAATTCTTTAGAATATATGGGTTTCTACTTCGGGTTGTTTGCCTAAGAGGCATAAATGTTTAAACAATCCATAGGGATTGACATAATGGTTCTAGTTCCAATTATCAAGAAGTCTAAGGAAAAAATACGCAAGAGGATATAGATACTATACACTGAGTAGTTAGGAAAGAGAACAGAAACTAGCCTATGAGGCTGCCTCTTGATAAGTTTATTTATGGTCTAGTCTCCTTTACCTCTGTCTCCACAAACCTGGCTCACTGCAGCAGCCTCATAGCTTCCTCTACTTCTAGTCCATCCTCCACCTGATTTCCACAGTAATCTTTTTAAAATAGTACTGTTGGCCAGACATAGTGGCTGATGCCTGTAATCCCAGCACTTTGGGAGGCCAAGGCGGGCAGATCACATGAGGTCAGGAGTTTGAGACCAGCCTGGCCAGCATGGTGAAACACTGTTTCCTTTTTTTTTTTTTTTTTTAACTGTATTTTAGGTTTGGGGGTACATGTGAAGAACACGCAAGATTGTTGCATAGGTACACACATGGCAGCGTGATTTTCTGCCTTCCTCCCCTTCACCTATATCTGGCATTTCTCCCCATGTTCTCTCTCCCCAACTCCCCACCCCCCACTGTCCCTCCCCTGTTTCCCCCCAACAGACCCCAGTGTGTGATGTTCCCCTCCCTGTGTCCATGTGTTCTCATTGTTCAACACTCGCCTATGAGTGAGAACGTGTGGTGTTTGATTTTCTGTTCTTGTGTCAGTTTGCTGAGAATGATGGTTTCCAGGTTTATCCATGTCCCTACAAAGGACACGAACTCATCGTTTTTAATGGCTGCATAATATTCCATGGTGTATATGTGCCACATTTTCCCTGTCCAGTCTATCATTGATGGGCATTTGGGTTGGTTCCAGGTCTTTGCTATCGTAAACAGTGCTGCAATGAACATTCGTGTGCACGTACAAACATTAGCCAGGCATGGTCATAGGTGCCTGTAATCCTAGCTAGTGGAGAGGCTGAGGCAGGAGAATTTTTTGAATTTAGGAGGTGAAGGTTGCATTGAGCCAAGGTGACAGGGAAAGACTCCATTTCAAAAAAAAAAAAAAAAAAAGAAAGAAAGAAAAGAAAAATGGTACTGTCATTGTGGCAGTCTTCTGTTCAAGAACTACTTGCAACCCACTAACGATATTTTGATGTTCTGCATAATCTCCTACACTGTACCCCTGTCCAGTCTTAGCTCACATTCTTCCCAGCACAGACCTTCTGCTTGAGTCTGGCCTTTTTTCTTACTCAACCTGTAGACAGATGCCAGCCTAGTTCTTCTACCAACATAAGTCTACCTGGCTTTCGGTAAAACAAGAAGTTTACTGTAATTACATGCTCCTATGATTATTGGAGGCAAAGTTTTCATGCCTGTGCTTTCCAATATAGCCCCCACTCATACTTGGTTTGTCACTTCTGAGACTTGGGCCATCTAGTTACCTTAGACCATTCTTGTTTCACTTCTGCTTCTACAAAATAGGGTGTGGAATAAAGAAGAGTAGATGAAGAAGACAGTTTTCTCAGGAAAGTCTGGTATTGGCTCCTTTTTCCTGACAGTCCTCATTCTGAATCATCTTTTTTCATGGCTCCAAACACCCTTCAGAAGTATATCCTTCATTTCTAAACTATGTGTTTTCTCATCTCTCTTGAACATTTGCTTAATCTCTCTCTCCTCATCTGATTTACACTCTCTTCCCTTCTCTTTTCCTTTGCTTAATATTCTCCTTTCCAACTTTTCCATCCTATTTTCTCCCCCCTTAACCCTGGGGCCTCTTGCTTTCTGTGTTCAAGTGTTCATGCCTGACAGCAGTGTGAGAACCCCAACTTAGAAAGAAGATGCTATTTACCTGTCCCTTTTAAATTGTCATATCACCAAAGGCTGTGTGTGCCAGGCATCGCAGGTGCAGTGAGACCAGACCAGCAGGTGAGGCTAGAATGAGCAGTGCATCCACAGATCCAGAGGAAGGCCTGCCAAAAAACGACTCTAGATCCAAGTAGAGAATGCAGCTATTGCCATCTAAAATATTAGACCAGGGAGAAAGTGTCTTGGAGTCTTTTCAAAACTAGAAACTTGGCACTAAAAAACAATACAGTGTTTTAAAAGTCACCATGTTTAAATCTACCTGTGAATCCACCTAACTCTTAGGAAGAAGGCTACTGTAAGAAAGAAAATGAACATCCCAACTCCTAAAAAAAAAAAAAAAAATCAAGTTGCAAAATCTTCATATCCTATTGAGAAATAAATTATTATATATAACCAGTGCTATTAAATATGTAATGTTAGTGATTAACCATTAACCTCTCTGATGAGTTTAATGTTAGTGTGACTAACACATTGCTGATTTTCTCTAATCTAATATTTTCAAGCACCTGTAAGGCATGTAATTCTACAGAGTTCACGGAACCATTTCATTTGAACAGCCATTTCAAGCTTTGCAGCTCTAGGTATGCTATATTCACATCACATAATACTTTGTATTGTATAAACATTTTAAGTTGGTGTAAAGAAAAAATGAAGGCAGTTCGAAGGTCAATTTTTTTAGTATGCACATGTGTATGGTGTATGTATGCTCTATGTGCATGTTTTACTTCTGTCCTTCAAGGTTGTGGCACTTGTGTTCAATTTCTGAGTGCACTCTGTACCTGTTTTTTAATACTTGTTCACAGAGCAAATAATAACTGCTAAGTGAAAAAGTGATAGCAAAACCCCTTCAGACTCCAGATGAATTGAGATTTCCTCAAGATTGAGAGAATAGTAGGAAAACTCTTCACAAGTGAATTTTATTTTAAAAATAAAATAACTTATACCAATATGCAGCACCATTTTCATGGAAGGAATGATTGTAGTGAGAAAAGGAAAAATAAACAGAATCTGCACGTAACAGGCATCAAACCAGCTACCGTCACAAATACTGGTTTGTTGAAAGTTCACAATAACCCAGAACCACTGACATGTCCCCGTTTTTTCACACGTGAGGAAACTGAGAACCATGAAGATCAAGCTCACAGAGAGATATAAAAAATGATAGAGCCAAGATTTAAACTCAGGTGCCCAGGACAGCACACCTCATACTCTTTCATTATACACATCCCTTGAATATGAATTTGCCTCAATTCCCCCTCTAATAATATCATATCGAATTGGTCTTGTGGAAGAAAAGTGACATATGTAAATTACCTGAATTTTAACTTGAATCTTTTCTGTAGCTGAGAAATTCCAGTCAATATATAATGTCTTCAGGAATCTCAATAGCAGTCATTCTTGTTTTCTATTGTTCAGTTACTTTAAACAATGTAAAAACTTTTAGAAACGTGCTTAAAAACCATGAATATTTGAATTCTCATTTGTTTTGGTGTGTGGGTGACTAGAACTTGCAGTAGCATTAAAATTTGGTTTCTGACAGTGCCTTTCGTACTGCAATTGAAACATTTTTTTTTCCTTGACATTCCTTGCTTACAATTCTCCAAAAACCAAAATGAAACTTCGCTCAACTCTTTTTATATTGTTATGGCTTGATAGCCTTTTAAAAGTTTCAGCAATCCAGTGGCAATTCTTGCAGATGTGTCTACCCAAGGGAGTCATAGCTTCAACAGTGGTGTGCTTCCTGGGCAAGTGTGTGGCTTTGGCTTTCACTGTGTAGTTGTTTGTTTAATTAAAGACTTTACCTTCAGGTCTTTTAGAAAATTTTTGTTGATAACAATGGAATCTCTATGTGTGGAATGATTTTAAAAAATCATGTATATCAAGTTGTTTTTCTTATATGTCAAGGTGGTGTTATTGGTACAAGCAGAGCCAACTTGCAAAGGAACACCATTCTCTTTGGTACTCCACACTTTCTTTCCCATGACATTCCATCTGTGTGTACCCCCCCAGCCCTCCCTCAACCCAATAAATCTCATGTTTATTCTCTTTGTGTTCTATTTTCCATTAAAAAAGATAGCTAATGAAATAATAATTGGAGAGAAGGGTCCCTATCCTAAGGCTTTTTAATACAAGGACCTTTCAGGGGTGATCTCCTGAAACAGAGTCCAGTTTTCTACCCAAAAGAGTAGAAGTAATGTGTAAATTTTAAACCAATTATAAAGGAAGATGGCAGCGTGGCACAGAATACAGAGATAATGTTGAAGTGTTAGAGTCTTGAGCTGCCTCAAACATCACATCTCTAAGACAGTCACCTAAACAAAACCTCCACATTCGGGAGGCCCTAAAGCAACTTTCTTCCCCTGGAAGAGAAGATGTGTACCTCAGTAAAGGCCCAGCTTGTCGAAACAACCAAAAATCTCACTTTAGCACTTTTCATTGAACTCTGACCCGAGAGTGAAAGGAGGGTCATTGCCTCCACACTTTCACAATTCAACAAGAACAGATTTAATTTCAGGCCTTACAGTGTTGTCCCAGGCTTTTCTTTGCAACCACATCTGTTTTACCTCCAGCTCACTAGTTACATGGCCTTACTTTTTGCCCCATCCACACCTGCATCTCCATGGCACCAAAGAGAGCTTTAGCTAGGTGTCGTGAATATGACAAACCTGGACCAAGGCATTTGATCTTCAGCAAATGAATGTGTGCTTTTCTGTTGCCATTTACAGCCTTGGCCCTACCTTTTCACCTCCACTTATAGACAGGTGCCTAAACAGGCTGAGCCAGGGAAGCAGTTTCTCTGGCTTTCTGTTGGTTTTTAAATTGTGTTCATCACTGTCTAAGGTGCTGCACTCTGCCACATCCTGTTTGCCGCTGTATCACCGGATTGGCACGCTGCAGTGATGTGAGTCAGTGCATGGCAAGGCCATTAGAAAATCACCTCTTTTCAGGAGTGCGCACAGCCTCTCAGTTGTGAGGAAAAGATAACTGGATACTCACAAACATTGGATTTTCTTAGTGGAAGCTTGTGTTTTCACTGGTTACTGATGCATACACACCTCAGGACCGAATCGTGGCAGGTCCTGCTGCAAGTATGCCATTTCTGTTCAAGTTGCTAAGCGCAGAGGATTAATTGTGATGCATACTAAAGGAGAGTGGTGGGGAAGGTTTGAGTCATCCTCATCATTAATATAACTGAGTGATTATCAACCTTTCCCTGGAGAAAATCAGACAGTAACTGGCCATAGAAATATAAAATAGAATTCTGAAGAAGGCTGGCACAAGATTTGTGCTTTGTAGCTAAGAATAGCAAGGTTAATTACAGAAGAGAGTGACAGAAACAGGAAAGCAGCCATTGCACAAAGCAGAAGTTGCTGCAATGGTAGTTCTAAAATAATTGGTAGCAGGAGCTGGTCTCAGAGTTGTCAAAACACTAACCCTTGAGGGATGGAGTTTGGAGAGGAGAGAGAGAGAGAGACATACAAACACAGGTCACTTGTGGTTTCAAATAAAGGATAGCTGCTTACCAACCCAAATCAGAATCTAAGCCTTTAATTATATTTGTCAGTATATGACTAAGCCTTCTTAAATTCAGAATGTGTGATATTCAAACATACTCATCCAATTCTATCACATAGTTTTTCTCTGGCAAGCCCCAAACACAATAATAAAAGCAGAGTGTTTATGTCAAACAAAAAAGTAAAGAAATTTTACCCTAGCTAATAATTTTTCTAGCCATATGTCCATCATGTATAGCAGTATCACAGACAGAATGAAACTACTTAAGAAAATAATACTTGTTGAAAGATATGTAAATGTTTCAGTTAACATGAAAATCTCTAAAAGAGGCTAACATTAATAAGGCTAACCTTTATTCAAAAAAAGTTTTCTAGGCATTTAGTATTTTTTCCGTATAATTCTAGGCCAGCTTATTACCTTTATCAGAATGATAGCTTCTATTCTATTTATATTGAGCTTTCACTTTTAGTCATATCTGATTGTATAGACAGAAAATTTGGGCTAAACCATTAAGATCAGCAGTAAGGAATGAAACATTTAAAACTAGAAATGGGTTTCTAAAGGAAGCTTTGTCGTCCTCTTCTGAATGTTTCTTGGATTAATTTTTTGAGTTTTTTTTTTCATTTGCTTTGCTGAAAAATAGAAGTGAGAGATACTTTAGCCCTGTGGGTATGTGCCCACCTTCATATAATTCTCAGAATTCCAAGAATGCTCACTTTATTATTATTGTGGTTATTGTCATTATTGTTAAGCATTACTTGAGCATGTACTATATGACAGCCATGTATTAGAGCACATATATGCATGAATTGTAACTTGTAACTAAGTATGTTGATACTGTTATTCCTATTTCAAAGAAGAGAGCACTCAGGTGAAAGGAGGTTTAGTATTTCACTGAAAATGTATAACAACCATTAAGAAGCAGCAGAACTAGGATTCAAAGGTAGAATCTGTACTTTTCCTGAAACATCTTGCCGTTTCTTATTTAAACATTTCATAATTATGAATTCCAACTTTCTTAATACCATTAGCATTAAGTAACTGAATTTGTATATTTTTAATATTCAGAATTGGGTTACTCATAAAAATATTTCTATATTCCTTAACCTGGTGCCCAGTTTAGAGAAGCTGCCCAATTTTGTATATATTGGGGTTTCTTAAATAAGGAGAGCCTGTAGCAGACCCTAGCCTCATGGCAAATGAAGGGGTTCAGGATACACTACCCCCAAAATATGGTACTTTGGCATATTGACTATTTTATACTAAAGGAATTTGATGAAGATCATGTGCAGGAAGGACTCTCTAATCTTCTCCCCACTCTTCTTCCCTGAAGCAGGTCATAAAACCTAGGAAGGGTTTTCTGACCTTGCCCTGAAACAAATCACGAGACCCTCATGTGAGAGGTGCCCTCCCTATACCCAGAGGAAAGGAATATCCTTATCTCTGAAGATGAAGGATCATCTAAAAAAACAAGCCTTGCCAAGTTTCCCCTAGTTTATTACCAAGAGATTATACTCTTTTCTTTCCTATCAATTTCTTCCTGTCTACTCTTCATCAAAGCTTGCATAAAAATATATATGTTTAACTATTTCTTTGCATCTTAATTCCCCTGTGAAGACTCCCATGTCTTGTAACACTTATATTAAATAAATTTATATGCTTTCCTTTTTTAAAATTTTGTTTTAGATGCCTCAGCCATGAAGTTCTCTAGGATGGATAGCGAGATATTTTTTCTTCTTCTACATAAACATTTCTTAGAGATAATGGGATAAATAATTACTATTAAGAAGTATAGCAAGGGGCTGCAAATTATCCCCCTGGTCACCCCAATTCTGCTTCCCTTATTTGGAAAACAATTGATATATAAGACAAAGAGAAGCATAGTGTATATTCTCCTTTCTCAGAGTTCCTGAGCTAGATAAAGTACCACTCAACAAAATGTGTTAGTTTGTATATGAATGCATTTGTTGATATATTTGTTTTATATGGCATGTCTGTCCATTCTTGTCCCATGTCTGTCTATTCTGCCCCTTGTCTGTCTATTCTTACTTCCACTTCCCACTCCTTTCTCTGCTCTGCTCCAGGTCATAGGAAACTACATTTATCAGACTGTGCTGCCTTTTGGCTTCTGGGCAGGTTCCACCAATGAGATGCACTGTAGGGAGTAGGAGGGAAGAAGCGATGAGAAGTCAGAGTATTTCTCTCAGTTTCTTTTAAATGCTTAGAGCAGAGCAGCTGCACATCCTCTGTGATTCTGGTTCCTGCTAGACCGCCCCTCCCTCTACTGTCACATTTCCCACCTGGCAGCTCCCCACCATGGGTCTATCTCCCACTGCATGCCTGTATCTGCTGGACTTCGGCCAAGTTGTTCCAATGTTTGTAAGTCCCAGGGGGAAAGGGGACCAAAAATAAATAAATAAAGCCCATACATCTATGCTCATGTTTAAAAGTTATAAATTAAATAAAAATTGTTAAAGTATTTTTCTATTTTGATAAACATATATTTATAATGACATTAAAAATATCTTGCTTGGGAATGTATGAGACAAACACTCACTTTCTCTTACTTATTAAGGAGTGGAGGGGACAGTAGAGATTCTTATTTCCCATACCCACGGCTTGGCTACTCAGTTACCTTAGTCCTCTCTGAACAGCACTGTCTGGGAACTGCAGGAATCTTCTGAATGGGGACACTAAAATGTTTTTCCTTATGCCAGCTAGTTCAAACCAAGAATTCCCTGTCCACAGGCGCCTCCAGTTTCACAACGTGGAGGGTATTGACCCTTTATGTTTCTCAAGGAAAGCTAAGGCTGGAAGTCCAGGTTCAAATTTAGAATTTTCAGACTCAGGCTTCAGGCTTGTGGCCCATACCTATTCACTTTCTCTTGGCTCTATTCCATGCTATAAAGATCTTGACTGCATTCACATGGACACTCCAGATCTTGCATCCAAGCCCTAGTGACTCCTTCCCCATTTGTAAACAGGTACAGCCTCTTGGCTACCTTGTAGCTCTGGGGTTCTATGCTGATCAACAGAAGATAGACTTAGGGAAAGTGGATGAAGTCTGTCACCCACTGGGGTAGAAAAGGCCTGGGACCTACACATCTGGAGCCCAGTTTGGAAGCGGGTAGGGGGATGGGATCTGGGTGTTTATGTCTTCTTGACCCAGTAGTTTCTTCTGTAGGAAAGAACATGACCAGGAAGGAACAGAGTAGGATCTTTTAAAATGTGGATCCCAGATCGGGGTTGCCCCTATTCCTTGGGGAGCGGTAGCACAAATTTTGAGAATCTGCCAAAAATGGTGGTGGTGGCATCTCCTCCTATTGCTAATCTCTTGGATATATCACTGTCCCCTCTTTGTCCCCTCAGCCTTCTCTTACTTCCTTAACAAATTCCTTGTAATAAAATTCCATGCCTCAAAACTCCTGGAGAGGCTTCTGCTTTCTTGACTATATTCTGATTGATATAGCTTGGTTAATTTTTTTTAAGTGTTAGAATGCAGTGATATTTTCTGTACATCGTATGTTGGATTTATCTGAACTAAAGAGAATAAGCTGTATTACAAAGATAGATTCAGAGGTATAAAATGTTTTCTGACAATCTAAATCTTTTCCTAACACATGCACATTTCATAAGTCATGTTTCAAAAGCCATTATATATTTAACTGTACCTAAATTTGCATGTGGAGTTACAAGGTAAATAGGACAGATGGAGAAAAATAGAAGTGGAATATTTCAACCTGCCAAGCAGAGGGGCAGGAAAGTGAAAGTGATTCAACTAAATGCTGTCTCTTACCTAATATAGAGCCTTTGATGGCAAGCTGCAGCCTTTGGGTTCTCTACAATTCGCTCCGACACTTCCCACATTGAATCTTTTTCACGTGTCATTCTACTAGGACAGTGCACTGCTAGCTCTTAAAATAAGACTTACACATATGGTACTTATATAATGAAGATAAAACCTGTGCAGTGGGGCTGGCAATGTTCACATTTGGTTTCTTGATAACGCTTGAGGAGAGATATTGCCTGGGTTATATAACAATTCAATTCCCAGGGTTTTTTTTTTTTTTTCTTGTTGTTGTTTTCGTTGTTGTTTTCCTAGAAGGCACAAGAGTTTGACACACATCTAAATCCCAATCTTTGACCCTTTTTGCTAATAAATAAATTGTGTGTTCTAAAAATCCTGATTTCAGTGATAAAACTTATATTCCATATTTTTGTATTCTACATCACCTTGTTCAATTCATCATGGATAATATCATTACTGAGAAAAAATCAGGAATCTTGGTGTTCTGTCATTTCTGTTTCTGTGACTTTGCTTATAATTCTCTCACTGCAGCAAGCCTGCTATGACTGACCTGGTAGACATTGCCAACATTTGGCAACAGAGGGAAAGGGAAGGTAATCAACTTTGCTGCCTGATGTTACTAAAAACTGCAGCCAATTTTCAATTATCCATGTCAGTAGATGCAGGGATCTTTGAAATCCAGATCTAATCTATAAATAACAAGGTAACAAGAGAAACAAAACAATGGAGCTTCATTTGATCAAGAGTTGCTGTATTTTTTAGTCATGATTTCTAAAGTCGTAAACATACTGCCTTCCAGTTGAAAAACTAATCAAGCCTTAGGCTGGGACTGTGGCTGGTGGAGCTGAATCAAGAAATTTCGCCTTCATTTTTAGGTAAATGGGCATTCTGCTTCCCCTACCTTTTCCATTAAATTTCCTAACTGCCCCCACCACACAATGCAAGAAGAGCAGCTGAAGGACCTGAGGCTTCACACCATGAGGCCAGGCTGCCGAGGGTATTGATGGGGAGCACATCTCCTCCAAAGGCTGAGAAAAAGGTCATACTATATGGGAACAATAATGTTTAACACCATAAACCCACGCAACAGGGGAAGGGGAGAGTGAGAGGTAACTGCACATGTCACTACCACCTCTACCTTGCAAACGCCAGGGAAAGAGATGCAGTTCCCACAACACTTGCACCTGCGCTATTCAAGATGTGTGACAGTCTACCTTTACTTTTGACAGTCACTGAACCATTCTTAATGGAGTCAGAGAAGGAAAGTCAATAAACTGCAAACCGTGCAATCAACCTCGCTGCCATGATTTGAAGAGGTGCTTGTTCTTGTTTGTCTCTAATTGTTTGTTCTCTTCCAAATGTCAACATTGCCTCCTTATTCACATAGAGGAACCAGAATAGAATATGTCTACGAATCAGGAAATCTTGTTGGGTTGGGGGAGAATCTGAGAGTATATATTCTACTTGGTGGACTAGTAACACTATATTTGCATATGAAGAATGGTTTATAATGATCTATAGCTGGCCTGTGGAGTTATGTTATCCTTATTGCTTCTGTTGGCATTTAAGCTAAACAATAAATTGTGCCTTACCAGTAACTCATCAAACATGGAACTTTGTGTCATAATATCCATATTAACTAAGTTGATGAATATCCAACATGAGATAGGGTTATTATTGTTAATAACTATAATAAGCACAGTTGACAGAATTGCACTGCAAATCTCAAGGAGTTAAATAGACCCATGAGGTTATTCATGGTGAATAACTAGCCTGCCTGGTGATTTCCTAGCCATGTTGCATTACAATCAAGAGGCTCAGCAGCGTTTTCATCTCATCATTTTTACTCACTTATATTATCTTTGCTTTCTTATCCCACTTCTCCCTATCTCCCAAATGCATATTTTGGGACATGGCAACATTTTTCTAGTGTTAATATGAATTGATGTCTTCCTTAGAAATAATTAGAGCCCTACACATGTCAGAAAATTATGAGACAGAGTGTCTTTCAGCTCAAGTAATGTTCTAGCACAGGAGGCGATGAAAACGCATTATCTGAAAATTACTCCATATAAAGTGAATAGTCGTGTTCTCACTTGAGTTCTTGGGAAACAGATGGCCACTCTCTTAGTAATAAAAATAATTCTCCTTACTTACAAAGCTTTTATTTCAAAATATATTCATTTGAATTATGTCATATTATCCTCATACCATTTCTATGAGGGAGATAGAGGCCAAGACATGTTACTTCATAGAGCTCTCAGCAGAAAAGTACAAACTCAACCTCCAAACTTGTCTTCACCTTCCATGTATCTCATGACATGTCTCATTCCATACAAGGATTGAGACTGATCCATATATATATATATATATATATATATATATGGCTTTTCTAGGAGGAAATTTGCTGCTGCCTTTAAAACTAATGTTAAAGTGTATGTCAACAGAGTAAATTCAGAGTTTGGTTATGTTATAGGCTTATATTACAATTTTGCCACTTTGAAGCATTAAGTGGCCAATTTCTCATCTTTCACAGACTTGTACTCAAGGATAAATGCAGCTTAATTGATGCACAACTGCATCAACAATGGAAACTGCAGAGTTTTGTCAGCAATCTTTGGTGCTTTGAGTTTCATCATTGTAGTGGTAATGGAGGTCATGGTTGTTTCCAGTGAAGCCTGTTTGTTAATGTGTGACATCAATAGAGCCAATATATATCAGCCCAATAAATGTTAAGGAGATTCCACTCTGTAAATGACTTTCTACTTTCTATTAATTCCATACCACAGACCACTTAGAAAAGCTTAAGGAAACTTCTACTGCTCTCTCTCTTGCTCTTTCTCTCTCTTTCTATCTCCCCCCTCCGTGTGTGTGTGTGTGTGTGTGTGTGTGTGTGTGTGTGTGTGTATCTTTGAGGAGGCTTTTTGGTGTTAAGCTACTAAAGGTATCACATTTCTATCATTGATATATGAGGAAATATGAGGAAAGCATAAGTGATAGTGCCAAGTTTTTTTTCCTCAGGAATAAAGTTGCTACAGGTGGGGATTTAGCTGCGGAAGGGGGAGTGTTGGTTGTCAAAGGCCTTAAATGAGGGGAGAACAAAAGATTTCCAAAAGATGGCTCACAAATCATACAATGTGAAATGAACTCAGAAAGAAGGGTGATTAGATTGGTACTTAGCAGGGTTTTGTTTTTAAATGGAGAAGTAGCCAAGCAAATAAATACTTAAAAAAAAACCACCTGGCCGGGCGCGGTGGCTCACGCCTGTAATCCCAGCACTTTGGGAGGCCGAGGCGGGTGGATCACAAGGTCAAGAGATCGAGACCATCCTGGTCAACATGGTGAAACCCCGTCTCTACTAAAAATACAAAAAATTAGCTGGGCATGGTGGCGCGTGCCTGTAATCCCAGCTACTCAGGAGGCTGAGGCAGGAGAATTGCCTGAACCCAGGAGGCGGAGGTTGCGGTGAGCCGAGATCGCGCCATTGCACTCCAGCCTGGGCAACAAGAGCGAAACTCCGTCTCAAAAAAAAAAAAAAACCACCTATAGTTGCACTCAAAATTGAAAATCAAGTTTTGATTCTGATGCATGTTTTATATAAGAAAAATACATTTAAAAATTATCTCACTCCAATTACATTTATATATATATATATATAATTTCTGCCATTAATATTTTTCCCATACATAGAGAGAGTAGAAGAAACTTGACCTTACAAAGAGAGAGCTGATGGTTTGAAATCCTACTCTACTCTTTCCTAGGTTTGTTTATTTTTGTTACTTGGCCTCTTGGAGTTTTCATTCTCACATTATTCTAAAGTAATTAGAGTAATATGAGAATACTCATTTAGGCACTTAGTGATATTGAACTACTTTTCCTTATAATAGAAAAATTGCATGGGACACTTGTTGAAAATGGCAAGGAAGACTCTTCATCTAAATAGGGGAGAGGAACTATTGCAACAGCAGAGAGAGATTGAACCCAATTCTGCAGAAACAAAAAGTGAATGCTGGGGTGAGCCAATGGAACATTGTTGGCCTGAGAGGGAGGTTGATCAATGTGATAAGCCATCTGTATCTTGCTAATCAATAGACTCTGGCCCCTCACAGAGACTAGAAATAGGGACACTATCTCCTTTATTCAATTTTTAAAATTTTTAATTTTTATGGATATATAATTGTATATATTTCTGGGGTACAAGTGAAATTTTGATATAGGCAAACAATGTGTAATGATTAAATCATGGTAAGTGGGATATCCATCAGCTCAAGCATTTATCATTTCTTTGTGTTAGGAACACTCCAATTCTACTCTTCTAGTTTTTGAAATATACAATAATTATTGTTAACTACAATTGCACTATTGTGCTACTGAACACTAAATCTCCTTCATTCTAACTGTATTTTTGGGCCATTAACCATCCTCTCTTTGTTACCCTCTCCCTATTAGCCTGCCCAGCATCTGGCAACCATCACTCTAATGTCTGTCTTCATGAGATCAATATTTTTAGTTCTCACATTTGAGTGAGAACATGTGATACTTGTCTTTTGTGTCTGGCTTATTTCACTTACTGTAATGTACTCTAGTTACATCTATGTTGTTGCAAATGATAGGACTTCATTCTTTTTTATGGCTGGGTAATATTCCATTTTGTCTTAATATGGCTTTTTTTTTTTTTTTTTTTTGAGGGGGAGTTTCGCTTTTTTTACCCGGGGGGGTGGAATGGTGGGGTTTTGGGCTTTCCGCAACCACTGATTCCAAGGAAGTAGGACGCTCGT
>NW_022436946.1:78863204-78887380 GCF_009761245.1 Sapajus apella | reverse complement strand
TTGTTACCCAGGCTGGAGTGCAATGGTGCGATCTCGGCTCACCGCAACCTCTGCCTCCTGGGTTCAGGCAATTCTCCTGCCTCAGCCTCCTGAGTAGCTGGGATTACAGGCACGCGCCACCATGCCCAGCTAATTTTGTGTATTTTTAGTAGAGACGGGGTTTCACCGTGTTGACCAGGACGGTCTTGATCTCTTGACCTCGTGATCCACCCACCTTGGCCTCCCAAAGTGCTGGGATTACAGGCGTGAGCCACCACGCCCGGCCTTAATATGACTTTTAAAACTATTCATCTATTGATGGATACTTAGGTTGATTCAATATTTTGGCTATAGTGAATAGTACTGCAATAGAAGTAAGAGTTCAGAAATCTTTTCCTTATACTGTTTTCCTTTCTTTTGAATATATACTCCAGAGTTGGATTGCTGGATCTTATGGTAGTTCTATTTTTAGTTTTTTGAGGAGCCCCCATAGTGTTCTCCATAATGGCTTCACAAATTTACATCCCCCGATAACAGTTTAAGAAGATTCCCTTTCTCCATTATTACCTGTCTTTTGAATAAAAGATATTTTAACTAGGGTGAGATAATATCTTACTGTAGTTTTGGTATGTGTTTCTCCGATAATTAGTAATGTTACCATATTTTCATATGCGTGTTGGCAGTTTTTGTGACTTAATTTGACAAATGTCTATTCACATCTTTTTTTCATTTTAATTGCATTATTGGGTTTTTTTTTTTCTACTGAGTTCTTTGAGTTCCTTATACATTCTGGTATGGATAGTTTGCAGATGTTTCCTAACATTCTTTTGGGAGTTGTCTCCTCTCTTTGTTAATTGTTTCCTTTACTTTGCAGAAGCTTTTTAGCTTGATGTTATCCCATTTGTCTATTTGCCCTTGCTTATAGAGTGTTACTCAAGAAATCTTTACCCAGACAAATGTCTAGTAGTTTTATAGTTTCAGGTATTACATCTAAGTATTTGATCCATTTTAATTTGATTTTTGTGTATGGCAAGAGATAGGGGTCTAGTTTCATTCTTCTGCATATGGATATCCATTTTTCCTAGCATCATTAATTAAAGAGACTGTCATTTCCCCATTGTATGTTCTTGGCAACTCCATAAAGAAGGAGTCTACTCTAAATACATGGATTTATAGCTAGGTTTTCTATTCAGTTTTGTTAGTCTGTGTGTCTGTATTTATGTCAGTACTATGATGTGTTGGTTACTATAGCTTTGTAATGTCACTTGAACTCAGGTAGCATGATACCTCCAGCTTTCATCTTTTCATTCAGATTTTCTCTGACTATTCAGAGTCTTTTGTGGTTCCATATAAATTTAAGGGTTTTTCCTAATTATGTGAAGACTATCATTGGTATTTTAATAGGGATTGCATTGACTCTGTAAATTTCTTTGAATTGTATGTACATATTAACAATATACCAAAATCAGACAAAGACTACAAAAAGAGGAAACTACAGACCAACATCTCTGACTATGGAAGCAAAAATTCTCAAAGAAAATACTAGCAAACCGAATTCAACAAAGCATTAAAAGATGATTCGTCATGATCAAGTGAGATTCATCCCAGAGATACAAATATGGTTTAACATATACAAATCAATAAATATCATATATCACACAAACAGCATGGAGGACAAAAACTATATGATCATCTCAATAGGTGCAGAGAAAACATTTAATAAAATTAAACATTCCTTAATTATAAAACTCTCAATAAGCTGGATATAAAAGGAACATAGTGTAACACAATAAAGGCCATATATGAAAAATCCACAGCTAGTATCCTACTAAATGGAAGAAAACTAGAAGCATTTCCTATAAGATCATGAAACAAACAAGGATGCCCACTTTTATCACTTTTATTCAAGATAAAACTGGAAGTCCTAGTAAGGGCACACAAAAAGGGAAAGAAATAAAGGATTTCCAAATGGAAATGAAAAAGTCAAATTATCCTTATTTGCAACAGATTATGTGATCTTATATTTAGAAAAGTCTAAAGACTCCAAGAAACTATTAGAGCTGATAAACAAATTTAGTACAGTTGCAGGATACAAAAGCAACATTAAAAACCAGCAGCATTTACATATACCACTTGCAAACAATCTGAAAAAGAAGCCAAGAAAGTAATCTAGTTTACAATCGCTACAAATATTAACAAAATATCTAGGAATACACTTAATCAATGAAGTAAAAAATCTCTACAATGAAAACTATAAAACATTGATGAAAGGTATTGAAAAGGACAAAAACATTGGGGAGATATTCTCTGTTCATGTATTACCACTATCATGATGATTAAATGTCAAAGTGATATCCTCCAGATCCTTGAGAAGGACATTCTTGGTTTATAGAGGATTTACATTTCAGTGGTGCAGAGATGTAGGAACACTTTATTTACAGTTATAAGTTTTCTAAAATACAATTGATTCTTGAACAACATGAGTTTAAACTGCACAGGTCCACTTATAAGCAAATTGTTTTCAATAAATGTTGGAAAACTTGATTAGAGAGTTGCAACAATTTGAGAAAACTTGCAGATGAGCCACATAACCTACTATTGCAAGAATTAAGAAAAAGTTCTGTCATAAATGCACAAAATATATGTAGATATCACCTGCTGCCATAAAATATATGCAAATCTCATTATAAAAGTTTCACATTTATCAAAATGTATGCATACAGAGATTACATTCACTGTCAGAAGAAATGTAAATATGCAGTATTAAATTATAACTGCAAAAAATTAACTATTATATACTGTACTACTGTAATAATAGCATAGCCACCTCCTGTTGCTTTTGCAGTGTGCTCAAGTGTTACTAGTATCTACTGAAAACAGCAACTCTAATCATCTCAGAAAACTAGTCTTGTCTCTAAAGTAAATTGCATATTACATAAAAAAGTGATTTCTTGTAGTTCTTGCATATTTTTCATCATGTTTAGTGCAATATTGTAAATCTTGAATAACACCATGGGATGCATACAAAGCACCACTAGTGATGCTGGGAGAATGAGAGAAAAGTTATGACATTCCCAGAAAACTTGAATTTCTTGATATGTACCATAGATTGAGGTCTGAAGCTGTGGTTGCCCACTATTTTAAGATAAATATATCAGCAATGACCACTGTAGAAAAAGAAAAGAACTCATGAAACTGCTATGCCAATAGGCACCAAAAAATCAGTTTTTTGCAAAATGCTTTTTAATCTCATGGCGAAAATGCAGCTTTTATGTGGACACAGGATTGCTGTGAGGAAAGGGTATCTATGAACTCTAATATATTTCAAGAAAATGCAAAGCCATTGTATGACAGCAAAAAGCAAAAAGAAGGTGAAGGATCTGAAGTTGAATAATTTAATGTCAGCAAAGAATGATTTGATACTTTTAGAAAGAGATCTGGCTTTAAAAATGTCCAGGTAATAGCGGAAGCAGCTTCTGCTGACCAACAGGCAGCAGGCAAGTTTTCAGATACCATGAAGAAATTCCTTGAAAAGAAAGAATATCTGCCTGAACAGGTTTTTAATGTAGATGAAAGTGTCCTCTCTGGGGGGTGGGGGGGAAGCCATGAAGGATATTTATTAGTAAGGAATAGAAGCAAGCATCAGGATTTAAGGCTGTAAGTGATAGGCTAACTCACCAGTTTTGCAAATGCAGTTAGGTTTATGGTCAGGACTGCCCTTATCTATAAAGCTGCTAACCTCCTAGCTTTGAAGGAAAATTATAGACACCAGCTGCCAGTCTTTTGGTCCTGCAAGAAGAAGGCCTAGAGAATGAGAACATTTTTTTTCTAAATTGGTTCCATTGGTGTTTTGTCTGCAAAGTCAGAAAGTACCTTGCCAGTAAGGGACTGCCTTTTAAAATTCTTTTGATATTGAACAATGAACAATGCCCCTGGTCATCCACATCCTTATGAGTTTAACACTGAAGGCATCAAAGTGGTCTGTTCATCCTCAAACACAACATCTCTAATACAGCCTATGGATGTAGGAATTATAAGAATCTTTAAAGCTATTTCACACAGTACTCTGTGGAAAGAACTGTCAACATTATGGAAGAGAACCATGTAGGAAAGAACTGTCGACATTATAAAAGAGAACCCTGTAGAAAGAACATTGTGAAAGTGTGGAAGGATTATGCCATTGAAGATGCCATCGTAGTTATAGAAAAATCTTTGAAAACCATCAAGCTCTAAACAGTAAATTCCTGCCGGAGAAAACTGTGTCCATATATTGCACATGTCTTCACAGGATCTATGACAGAGCAAATCAAGGAAATCATGAAAGAGACTGGATGTGGCAAAACAGGTAAAGAGTAAAGACTTTCAAGATATGGATCTTGGAGAAATTTCAGAGCTGATAGACACCACTCCAGAGGAATTACATAAGACAACTTGATGGAGATGAGTGCTTCCAAACCAGTACCAGACAATGAGGAAGAGGATGTAGAAGCAGTGCCAGAAAACAAATTGACATTAGACAATAATTGATATTATTTTCACAATTTTGCCAGATTGAAGGTAGAAGTTAATAGTACAGAACTTGGCAGAAAGTTTAGATTATTTCACACTGCTTTCGGCTTCTTTTACAACATGGACCCTTATATGACATGAACATTGAACCTAAAGCAAATGGTGGAAGAAAAACTCGTACAGTATAGGAACATTTTTAGAGAAATAAAAAGATCAGATAGAAATTAAGATTTGTCCCTCAAGTCCCACCGAGTGTGCCTGCCTCTCTTTCCACCTCCTCTGCCTCTCCGTCTCTGCCACCACTGACACAGCAAGACTGACCTTTCTTCTTTCCCCTCCTCCTCAGTCCACTCAACAGGAAGACAACAAAGATGAAACCTTTATGATGATCCACTTCCACTTCAAATTTTATTAGGCTAAAGGGAAAAGTAAAGCCATCTTAGTCACCCTTCCTTTTGCTGGCTATGTCCTGCATTCCTGCACATTCAGCGTTTATTTCCTCACAGTTTTGGCATCTATTTAGTTCTTTGCACATCATCCAATCCCTTTAGAGTCCATCTAATCTCAAAGTTTAAAAAAACATTGTTTTCACACTTTTGCTCTATGTCTTCTCTCCCACACAATCATAGACATTATTTTAAAATTGCACATAAAACTGACTTATCTCTAAAGAATTCTGTGTTTTCAATGGACTATCTGGGGAAAGTGGCTTTTTTTAAGAGTTAGGGGTATGGATTAAATAGAATTTCATGTGTAGCTTAATAGTAATCACTTTCTGTGAAGTATGATTCTTCTCTGAAAGATATTTTCCTTGACCACAGAGTGCTTTCTAGAACTTAAAGCCTCTTTATTCAATAATTGCTCTTGAGGCTCCAAGTCTATTGTAAGACCATCTTACACTTTTAATCACTTTCAAATTTTGTTTCCCTTTTTCTGATTCCAATAATCTTATTCTTTCTTTTTTTTTCCCCATTTATTTATTTTATTGCATTTTAGGTTTTGGGGTACATGTGAAGAACATGCAAAATTGTTGCATAGGAACACTTGTGGCAGTGTGATTTGCTGCCTTCCTCCCCATCACCTACATCTGGCATTTCTCCCCTTGCTATCTCTCCCCACCTCCCCACCACCCACCGTCCCTCCCCTATTTCCCCCCAACTGACCCCAATAATCTTATTCTAAGAAAAAATTTCAACCAAAATACAAGCTTTTTTTTTTTTTTCAGGTATGTCTTGGCAGTGTGAAAACAGAACAAGTGTTTTTTTTTTAAAGATTACATAATTATCTTCTAATTTCCAAGTTGAACCAATTTTTATCACTCTTAGTTTATAACTGAATAGTAAAGCAACTCAGAATTTTAAAAATCCCTAGGTTGCTGACATTGCAGATTTTTTTCCTAAAAATTATATTGAGTGAATAATTAAATCATCATGGAAAACTCCATTTATTCTCTACAGCCTTAGAATTAACACAAAAATATAACATCCACATGATCTGAATATATTCAACAAGTTCAAGTTCCTGATTCTAGGACTTTAAACATAAATTTAAAAGTTATCTTCTTTCCCAAAATCCTTCTACTGGTAGTAAGAATGTAGTAAAATTAGAATCCTAATTAAAATGTAACTACATAGCTTAGATGCTGCAATTTTCTGTCTTCTTTATGTTTTAATTATAGTTACCTACATTAAGCATAAGTAAGTCATCCTTTTGCTTCTTTGATAGCTCTATTTTGTTAGACTCTGTATGTCAAAGCTCTATGTCCAATTGTTTCATCTACTGCCCTGTTTTTGCCGTATTGTATACAATAGTTAATAGTATGCAACTTGGTGATAGATTATATTCTTGACTCCTGCTCTGACTTGTGTCTTCAGAGACATAATTTTTCTTTTCTCATTTTATCTGTGCCTATGCCTAGAATACGCGTAGTTATTTCTATCAGCATTTTTGCTTTTCAAGGGAGGTTCTAGTGTTTCTATTTTCTAAATGGTTTGCAAGCAAGGGGTTATGGCTAATAGCATTTTCTGGTCTCCAAATCTGTGGTGGATCATTCATGAATCTGTAATTTTCAAACTTTTAAGATGAAGTTGAGAGTCATTTAAGAATATGGACTAAGGAGTTCAATGTCTCTGAGTATGAATCTTAGCATGGCTCATTGCATTTTATGGGACCACGAATATATTTGAGCCTCGCTTTCTTCCCCTACATAGAGTAATAATAACACTTGATAGTTCTTCCTAGAAGGACTATTGTAAAGGTTAGAAAGTATACAGGTAACACTTTTAGCACAGTGCCTGGCAGATAGCAGCCACTTAAAACAAATAGGAATATTTTACTAAAAACTAAATTTCAATTATCATTGAAAATGTAATTTTCCAGGATTACACTAATCCTAAATACACTTAAGCAAATGTACTTAAGACAAAAAAATTTGTTTAATTCTTCTGATTTTGTTAATTATATGCTATTCAAATTGTTACAGTGCCACAAGGCTGTTATTACTTACAGCGATTATTATTATGTTACAAAATTTACTTTTTTGGCAAATAGGGATTGTTGATTTATACAATGTGAGTTATTTCTTTGTTGGAATCATGAGATGATTTTCATTATATTAAGTTGCCACCCATCTGATATGAAGGAGATGTTCCTGATTTACTGAAAATATATTTTTCTAGAATTAAGATTAGATTTATACCTTTCTTTGTGCAAGTCCCTTCACACTTATTCTGGGGCCAATTAAGGTTAGTATGTCAGACTTCATGGTGAGGAGTGGGGGAGAAAAAAAACACAGTGAAAACAAAGAGTCAGCGTAGATACCAGATCTATGGCCATGGTCACGTTTGTGGAGCACTACCTAAATAGGCTACCTGGACTCCGGCTCATGGAAATAATCCACAGTTGGGCTCTTACTGTTTAAGCCTATGAATATTCTATTATCATTAATCCTAAATGCAATCAGTTTTCCAAATACATATGTTATGTATTCATGAATTCAACAAACTGAAGATTAAAAATCCCCTGGGAAAAACACTCTGCAGTGTTCCAAAAAGCAAAACTTGAATTTACCATGCATAAAATACTAGGTTGAATCCATGTGAATTAAGTGATGTGTAGGTATTGCATTATATATTGTAAGTAATCTAAAGATGATTTAAAGTACATGGAAGGACTGCGTAGGTTATATGCAAATACTATGCCATTTTATACGAGGGAGTTGAGCATCCATGCATTTGGGTATCTATGAGAGTTCTGTAACCAATCCCCCATGGGTATGGAGAAACAACTGTATATGTGGTGTTAGGGTGAGGTGGGAGTTAGTAAGTTACAGTACTATGAATTTTCTTTTATACTGTTGAAATTTAGAGCATGCCAACAAATAACACATCACCATCATAAAATCATCTACATAAGCCCAATGATGTGATGATGTATTGCCATACAACACATAACTTCTTTTTAAAAATAAAGACCACTAACATTTTTCTTCTGTTTTGCCTTTAATCCAAAGTCTTTGGTCTCTGTCATATATAGCATAATGTGTTGCCTCTCCTCATTCATGAAAAAAATAAGAAAACGTCCTAACTCATGGATTCATGAAGTTGATAACATGTGTGTTAGACACAATAACATATAGAGAAATCAACTGGAAATAGATCTTTCTCAGAAAGCTTACATTAAGGGAGATAAGCCAGGTACATCAATAACGATAAATACTGCAATACAAAGATAGGAAATGCTCATTCAGCCTGTAGTTTACTCATTCACTCAGCAACTAAGTGTTTTTATTTCTGAATACAGGTCTGACTTGCTACTTGATTCTGAGATTGCAATGAACAGTGACAACCATAATAGCAAATGGAAAGTCTGCCTTTAGTATTTAATTCCTAATTTGTATGTGGGGGGGAGTGAGGAGTGTGGACAGACAATTTAAAAAGCTGTAATAATACAGTGTGAAATGGTGCTTATGGGAGAGGGACATAAAAAGATGTGGAACATAAAATGATGTAATACAGATTTAAGAGAGCAAACAAGATTTATCAGTGTATTCCATCATATTTGTTCCTACTTACCTTGAAATCGTAGTCTCTTATTACAGCCCCTAACACATTGCATTGCAATTCCTGCAATTACTGGTTTACATGCCTGCTACCCCCTTACTCTCCCCTCTCTGTGTTTTGTGCTCAAGACATTATAGTAGCTTCATTTATAAAAGAAACTCTTTTTATTTTTTGCTTCCAACAACTTTCTTGCTTTCTCAATTATGCACATATTCTAGTTTCAAACTACAATAGGAAATACAGTTGCATTGCATTCTCAGTAACTGCTCCTTTCATTGACTGTTTTATTTGACTCTAAAATCTATCCTGATGTCATTGTCTTCCATAAAGTTAAATGTAAATCAGGTTAAAATGTGAAATTTCACAGTCTCTGGCTTTTGAGTAATTTGAATATTGGTACATTTTGAGTCCTTGCAATATCCTATTTTGAAATAACAGTCAAGAAGAGGTTATGTTATAAGCATAGCTACTACATTTCTTTTCTTCACCTTTCTGTGACACTTTTGTAAGCTCTGGGCTTGACCAGGTCTTGTCTTGATTTACCTGTTTCTCTGTATTCTTTTCAAATATGTCTTCTTCTTTTTCCTTTTCAAGTTTTAAAAATTTGTACAAGAAATGGTAGGATATTTTTTTTCATGAGCCCTCCCAAGTCCTGGGTTCAAGGTCTTTAGTGAAGATATCAGAAGGATCACAAGTCTAGTTGTTTAGTTTATTGCAGTAGCCCCCAGACTGACTGGGCAGCTTTGTGGAAGAATTAGGCAAATAGCTAATGGACATGGCTGGCGCAAATATTACTCCATCTTTTCCACAGAGTCCCCATTCTCATATAAGTGGATGTGTGAGTTTGAGTCCTGGCTCTGCCTCTAGAGTGTTACTTTGGGAAAGTTACTTAATCTCACTGGACATGTTTTGATCATAATGAAATCAAAATAATAGTAATTACATTTACCTTTTCTGTTTAGCACAAGAATCAAATGAGGTAGTGGGTATTAAATACTAGGTAAAATCTACCACAGCTTACAAATATCATTTATTACAAAGTTAAGGGAGACATGGAGAAATTGAGGAAGATATGCTTCAGAGTTTATTTCAGAGCAGGAAAATGAATATAATTTATTCCAGTTGGTTCATGGATTATAGTTCCTAAGCACAGCATATAATAGTTTATCAATTAAAAGCATACTAATATGTGTCTGTCTTCTATGTATTGATAACAAAGGTAACATTTAGGTTTAACTCTGACTCTTAGTTATAGAAAAACCCAAAAGAAGAGTGAGATAGAAAAGATAAAGGTTTATTTCATTCTCACATAAATGTAGGTAGCTTCTGATCATTAGGAACTAATTTCCTTCTAATTGTTTTTTTTCTGCCATGCTGAATTTGCAATGTCCACTTCAAGATTCAGGATGGCTGCTCCTGCTCCAGCCATCATGTAAGCATTGCAGCTGATAACAAGGAAGAAAATAGAAAAAGAATATTCTCCAAAGCTTTGCCCACTATTCTTGCTTACGTTTGATTGGCAGGAATTTAATCATATGACCTTAGCTAAAACAAAAGTTGGGAAATTCATTCCTTATTCTGGGGCTCCATGTGCCAACATGATATTTGTTACAGTTCTGTTATGAGAACAAGGAAAGAACAAATACTGGAGGATGCTAGTCATCTCTAGAACAACAGTGGTTGGTGAACTCCCCTCACTTAATTACCAGTAAGCAATGGCATGTATATTGAAATAAAATTGTCATTGATATTATTTATAACAAAGTTATTTTCTTTTCACACAACAAATATTTACTGGATAAAACCTACATCGAAGATACTCCACTGGACCTAAAAGAAGGAAACAAATTTCTTCTTAGAAGCTATATTCTGTGAAATAAGAATTAGAAATGGGAATTTTCAACAGATAATGTGATGATACAAGAGAAAATGATTTTGAATTAATGGCAGAAAAAAGCTAAGTGTTGTATTATTCTGAGATGCAATCATTATTTGCTATAGTCATGCATTAAATTGCATCCTAGAAACCTGGAAGAATGTGTCTTCCTGTCAAAGTGCTTCATTTATTATAAGGGAATATTTCATGCATTGAGAGACTGTCATTGAAAACTGAATGTGAATCATAATCTGATTTCTCTTTGAAATATGCATAGTATATTTAAGTTAAATTGAGTAAGATAGATAAGTAGGGTTTAGACAAAAACAGATATAATATTAGCTTGATTTAAAAATATTCTGTTATATGGTATTTGGTTCATTTGAATCAAGTAGTTTATGTATCAAGGTTCTCTTTCTTGTGGAATTCTGGCATTCGTGTATGTGGTCATAGTAGGAGGACAAGTTGCTAGATGTAATTGGATTTTCTTTCTTCTCTTTGTCCTGCTCAAATACTAACTCTGACTACTGCCACGCCTCTCCTCTGAAGGCAAAAACGTGTGGAAAAGAATAGAAAGATGCAAGGCTGGAGGTGGGGTGAGAGGAACAGTTTTCATCCACTTAAAATGATGGGAATAAAATTATAGCTCTCCAGAGAAGGCCCAGGAACACATTTCCTCTCCTTCTCCACCCCTCTGTACCCTCTATCCCTCAACCTTGGCCCAGATCTCTCCTCTCCCTCTACACAACTTTTATGCTTGTGAGTAAAAATAGAGGGAGTTTCTCAGCTCATCTACATTTCTTTAAACTGTGTAATTTAAACTCATGACATAAGAATAAAACACTATACTTAAAATATTTGGTAAGACCTATTTTTAACTTAATAGTCTTTTAGATTTTACTTCTCTTTTCTTGTTGATACTTTTTTCCTTTTCTAGTTTCAAATAAAAATTTAAATATGGTAAGAGGAAACGGTATAATGCATGACATTTCATACTGAAGCCAAAGAGGCTTAATAATAAATCCTTGGCTCAACCCAGAAACATAGAGATTCAACTGTCACCACTTCTAAACAAAGTTAGAGGTTATTGTATAATATACTGCTAATTTTTCATGCTGTGAAAATAAAATAAAATGGTATTTGACTTTCTTCCTGTTTTTAATCAACTTTTTGATAGTCCCTTTTAGGTCCCAGATTTAGAAGTGAGGTATAGCAATACAATTTAGCTAGAGTCTGGGATGACAAAATAAATTGGTAATTTTACGATGTTTTAAACACATAAAACATAGCAACAATGTAAATTCAAAATTGGAAGTGTTCTTATTATCTTCTTGACCTTACTTATTCCAATAATCCATTCTAAAAGCATATATATGCCATAATTGCTGGTAAATGTTTTTATACTTACATAACTTGCCTGATATAGGATTTTCTTACATTGGCAACTCAATAAATATTTTGACCCTGAATTTCTCAATGACAAAAACTGTAAAGAAACCATGGTAAAGGAGAAGACCTCCTAGAGTTTTTCTGGACCAAGCTATTTTTTCCCAGTAAATGAATAGCTTCCAAAAATATATTTATACTGATTACCTATAGAAGTAATGGTACTAGAAACAGTTTGTTTTGCCATCTGTAATTTTGGTTCAATATAGACTACAGTACCCTGAACCATAGTTATTTTTCCCACATGCTGAGAAACTGAGAAACTAACCTGGTAGGGTTCCCAACTTTCAAAAGTAATTGTTTATTAAAAAGATAACAGGTTGCTTGAGACATATCTCCAGTCTTGCTTCAGAATAAGGGATTTGCTACAATGTGATTTCAGCACTTCTTAACCAGTGGACTGAAATTTTAATTGGCTTCTGGCAATAGCATGAATTGCTTCCGTAGAGCTGGTTTGTCCCTTCTTATGTTAAAAACAGTGTGTCACAAGAAGTCAAAGAGGGAAGGAGATGAAACCATGCAATGGGATAGTGCATTCAAAGAAGAACCAAGACAAAACCCTGAACAGAAAAACAGCAAAGCCAATATTCCTCTCCTTGCAGAGGACTGGAATATGTGGTTTCAGAGTTGGAAGGGAGTCTAGGTCATTTGTTTTTCCAGTGGTAATGAGCTGATAAATATGCATGGTCACTTAGCTAACAGAGGCTTCAATGCTTCTTAGCAGTTCTACATTATCTATCTCTTTAATTCTTGGCAAAGATAATTTCCAATCTGCTCACATGTACTCAAACCTCTGATCTCCCGCCTACATCTTTAACTTTTCCATCTGACCCAACTCATACTCCAAAAAGAATTTGGTAACCATAACAGACTGAGATTATCTCACCTTCCTACCATAAAATATGCTAATTTATCTACATCAACACCCAGTTTTTCTTCCTTTCTACCTATTTCAAATCAAGAGGGGACCTTTATTTTTATTAAATCTCAGTCCTTCTCATGTGCTTTAGATTTCATTTCCATAAGTCCTCTCCAAAACTTGATGCAATCAATTCTCTCTCACTCCTGATTCACCACTTTCTCTATGTGATCCTTCTTTTAATATTTAAACGTATTCTAATATTTCCCATTGTAAAAAAAAAATACTCATACCCACATTCTCTTTTGCAGTTTTAAGATACTGAAGATACTGATAACTTCCGCTCATAATTATTGAGAACTTAGTATATGCCAGACATATTCTATGACCTTTCTTTTATCAACTTGTTTAGAGAAAGAAGTGAGGGGAGCATGCCTACCTGTGGAGCTTCCATTTCACTTCTGCCAATGGAAGTGGAGCCAGCAGAGGGCTGAACTCCCCACAGGAATCTTACTCTTTCACTGACAATCCATGAAAGAGTAAGCGATGGCACCAACTAGGATCATGAAAATGGAGAGATGAGTGGAGTTTATATATTATTATTAGATGCAATCAAATGGGAATTGGTGGTTAACTGGGCATGAGGGAAATACAAGGATGACATCCAAGTTCCTTGTGGGAATGATAGTATTCTTTCACTGAGAGCAAACCTGGAAGGAAAAACTCTCTTAAGGAGAAAGGCAGAGTTCATTTTTGGACATAGTAGGCTTGAAATATCTGAGGTTGGATAGCTCGGAGATAGGCAAATAGAGATTTGAAATATAGGCACAAATGGAACCAGCCAATCTCAGGATTGATTGGTATTTTGTTATAGAAGTCCTTTGAGATCTCCATGAATTGTCACACCCAAATTTCATAACAGGCCCAATGGTGACATTTAGTATAATTCAATTGCAGTGGTTGTTTAAAAAAGGAGTCATCTTTCTCTTAGGTATCTGGAGAAGTCCAAGGATTACATGATAGCCTGTCTTCTTCCTGCACCCCATCATGGCGGCATTACTTTGTTTTTGCTTTAAAAAATACATCTTATTGTTCTCAAGTTGGTCCTAAATATTATTTTATTTCATTTTCATAGCAGGTTCTATGAAGAAGTATATTAGTTCCAATATCATTATAGATTAAACATATGAATACATAGCGGAATGTTCCATGTGTGTTATTCTTCTGAGAACTTTAGGAACTGCCTAAGTCTAGTTAAATTATTATAATAGGTTGAGAATATGTATGAATTGTTATTCTCGTTAATACTTTTGAGAATTTGCCAGGAACTAAACACTTTACATTTACTGTAAGCAATTCTTACAGTAACAGTACATTGTAGGTATTTTTCATTCCCATCTTACAAATGAAAAATTGAGGCTGTGAAAAGCATAATTTGCACAAGGTCACACATTTGGTAGGCTTAGTTACCAACAGTCAGTCCATGACTGTCTCAATTGCTTATTCTAAACCCTGGATGCACAGTAGAATCACCTGAGGTACTTTAGCAATTCTAATGCTTGGGCTTCACCCTAGACAGGTTACATTAGAATCTGGGGAATAGCACTAATAGATCCATATTTTTTAGAGCTCCTCAGGTGATACCAATGTGCAGCCAAGGTTGGGAAATACTAGCTTGCCTCTAAAACCTAAGATCTCTTTTTCTAATTTTTTTTTATACTTTAAGTTCTGGGGTACATGTGCATATCATTCAGGTTTGTGACATAGGAATGCATATTTAATATGCCATGGTGGTTTGCTACATCCATTCCCCCATCTTCTACTAATGTTTTTATTTCTCCTAATGTTATCCCTCCCCAATCCTCCATCCCCTGCTGTCCCTCCCCTATACTCCCCACACCTCAGCAGGCCCCTGTGTGGATGTTCCCCTCTCTGTATCCATGTGTTCTCATTGTTCAACACCCATTTATGAGTGAGAACATTCAGTGTTTGGTTTTCTGTACCCCTAAATAAAAACTTGTTTTCATTCCACATTGAAATAGTTTTGTGATACTAACAGGACCATTGATCAAACATGACAAACAGAATAAATAAATGTCTTCTTGATAGGAAAGCATTATCCTCTTCTGCCTCAAAGTTATAAAAGAAATATTTTTCCAGGCCTAGAAATCTCAGCAACAGGGCTACGAGGTTTTATTTGCTTTGTTTGTTAAAAGCTGAAAGCAATTTTATATTTTCATTACTATTATCCTTGGTTTTGAGTGACTATATATGGTGCCTGCAAGCTGGCAAGGGATATCTAAACACACTTGAGGGCACAAACCTAGTGAAAAAATATTTCCTCTACAGATAGAGAACATAGTGTCAATCAGTTTCTATCTTAGCGTTTACAACATGGTTTTTAACCTTTATTTATTTAAATTGACAGATATAATTGTATGTATTTATCATGCACAACATGATGTTTTGAAATATGTATGCATTGTAGAATGGTTACATCTAGCCAATTAACATAGGCATTAAATCACATAGTTATCTTTTCTGTGATGAGAACATTTAACACTTTCCTCTGTTCTCTGTAGACACCTAAGAGAAAATGCTTCCTTTTTTTTGAACAACCACTATCTTAGCATTTTGAAGTTTCTAAATTATTAGTAAAGCTTTTGTTGAATTCTTGGCCTTATTTAGCAAGTGACTTAATTATATCCCATTTTGAATAAAATTGTTATTTTTTTAAGCCTGGAGATAACAGTATATAATGAAGCATCTGCTGTGTATGATGTACAAGTGTTTGAATTCTCAAAGCACACATTTCAAAAACTCAGATTTCCTGTTATGTGTGACAAACTTTCCAAGATCTTCAAATTATGAGCATGTTTTCCACTAGCTACATATTTTTGACATCTGTGGAACAGATTTTTATCTCTGCTGACATATATCTAGCACTTATTTTCTTTTCAATAGTCATGCTTTATGTGAATATGAAATTATAAAAATTTAGCAAATAAGAGTTATTGTTTGAGATACTCACATTTAGAAATTGCTTTTTTGCACTCTCATTCATCAGTTACCTTGTATCAAACATAAGTTTATATTGATAGTTTCTTCTGTTTAGAGTTAGCCTTGAGACAAAGATTTTGATTCTGTAGAAAATCACCTGCTTCAAAATTTTCATAAATTGAAGGTTGTAAAAAGGGTTGCCAGACATTGTAAGCAAGTGCTGTAACTTGTATCTCAATGAGAACTAAGAATTTTCAAGAAAGAACTAAAGCCCATTGTATCTTCTATTGATATTTTCCATAACATCCAAGGGAAAGGATACATGGGCCAAGTACTTTGGTCTATGAGAGAGATTTGTCAGCTGTCTACAAATGACATTGCTGTCAATGAAGCATATCATAGCAGCTGTGGAATAAGGGAGGTTAGATGAAGTGGTAATAACAAAGGCTTCTGATTCAATTTTTATTGCCATCAAATTTTTCATTTAACTTTATGAAATAAACCTTGTCTCTACAATGCCTATTGGTTTTAATGATTTATTTCATTAGTTGAGGTGCTCTATTCAGGTAACCTCAAAGTACATTTGCACATGTGTTGATGGAGTTTATATAACCAAAAATATATTTAGAAATGGTGCATTTCTCCATTTTAGTTAGTGGTGATTTGAACAATAAAGGCTTATGATTTAATATAATTTGTGTTTATTTATTATAACATCTGTTTGTCATGCACATACTTTTTATTTCAAAAAGAATAACAATATTCTTAAAGAATATGGATAATCATTAGTAAATTAATATTAGAAAATGAGAGCACTTTAAAGCACAAGGCAACATGTAATAGTGGAAAGAACATGTGTGCTTCTTTATTTGCAGAGTATGTAACTTCAGACAAGTTATTTAAACGCTCTGAGCTTCATTTCCTCCTTTGAGAAATATTTCCCTTACTGCATTGCTACAAAATTGACTTTTAAGCAGAGTAGGTGGTTATGTTAGTTTTCTCATCATGTTTTAAGATGCAGTCAAACATCATCAAATGTGCTTATTTATCAAGCACTTACTATATGTAAAGTTATATATTACCTTTGTGCAGATTCCTATTTTAGATATCTTATTTCATCTTCATAATAATTTATTTTTAGTCTGCAAGAACTATGGTCTTATGAATAATGCAAATATGCAGATATTAGAGCAGCCTTAAAGAACTGCCTTTGAAATCATTGTGGTCATCACCAAAATTTATTTCCATAGCAAAATTAATAAGTAAGGAGTTATTGGTGTGTCCAGAATTATATTGTAAATGCTTTATACATATTTTATGCCATGTGAATAGCAAGATATATGTATTCTTAATTTATTCATTACAGGTAAATCAGGATTTGAATTGATGAAATTATCTAAATAACTCAAATAATAATTGCTTTATATGTAGGAATTAGTTTGTCTTAGATTGTTGAAATGTTGCTGTAATTGCTAATAGTTCTTTATTTCTTCATAAATACTGTAATTAAAGTGTACAGATATTGATATTCTAAGAGTTTCTAAATAGTATACCAAAGTGCTTCACTTCAATATTCTGTTTTTCATTTTTCTAGCAAAAGAACAATTCTCTATATTTAATATACCATTAATTTTTTTAATATATCTGTCATAACAAACGTTCTCTTTTGCTTTTTGAAAACTTACAATACATGTATCTAAGACTGCTTATTTTTAAGATGCTAACACCTTTAACTCATTTATTTGAATGTTGGAAATAAGGTAAATATAGCATATGTATTTTTCTAAAATTCTTGAAACCTGCCAAGCAAAAAGCAGTAAATAAGTTTCATACTCTAAGAAACTTATCACTGTAATAATGTAATAATATTTTTAAGAAGAGAATAAATAATGTTGGAAAAATTTAGTAAGACAGACTGATCTATCTGATGAAAAACAGGAAACAGACGAGTAACATTAGAAAAGGAAAAATGTATTTCTTAAAAGACATAAGAAAACATTACACACAATCATATATTGACATATTGAAAAAATAAGTGAAGTGGATAATTTCCTAATAAAATGCAAATTTTCAGAATTAATTTAAGAAGTGAATAGCCTGATAAAGGCTTTAATTAGAGAATTCTTGGAGAATTTTAGATCTAGGAAAGCCTTTCACAACTGTATAGTAAAACTCTCATAATTTGTAAGTGAGGGTGTTGAGGTCCAAAGATTTTGCAGCCTAATGAAAACATTCTATTAATTAGTCTTAGAAATTATGAGGTAATGGGTGATTCCTGTGAGATAAAAATTTAGGGGAATTGCTAGATGGCAAGAAGAAAAGAGGAGAGCGGGTAATAAAGAAGTTGAAGTGTAACGTAATCTTTCAAGCAGTTTGACCGCAGTTAGAAAGAGAGAGAGAACAAACCAATGAGAACAAGTGAAAACAAACCAGAAAAGTGGATGGTTGGTTGGTTGGTTGAACATAGAAACTTCAACAGATTTGTAGGCTAAGAGACTAAGTACATAAGATAACTAAAGGAAGAGAATGTAGAGATGACTATGGAATCAAGAGTACTTACTATTTACTGATATTAAATGTAAGAATGGTGGTTATCTTTGGGAGGCTTTGTGAATGAGATTATGGAGATGTTCTAAATTTAATTTTGATTACAGTTACATAGGTATATGTATTTATACATAGGTGTATGTAGATAATGGATCAAGTTTTACTATATCTATTGTGGACTAAAACATATTTATTTGTAAAAATTTATTAATCTCTATGCGTTAAAAGATAATGTCAGTTTAAAACTTTAGCCCACCAAATAGTAATTACTATATATCAAATCTTTACAATCCTTTGAGGTAGGTTCTATTATTATTCTCACTTTATAGCTGAGGAAGAGAATCACAGAGATTTTAAGAAATGGTGTGTGAACCCACAGTATGACACTGGGTAACTCTATTATACTATCTCCTAAAAGGGGAGGGGACTGCTTTGGAGAAGAAGGGACTTGGTGTTATTAGGGAGAAATTTCAAGGTAGTTGGGCTAGTGAATATGAAGATACCAATAATAAAGATGATCTGTACCTCATCAATGATGAAGAAGGCAAGCCCATCTGATATAAGACAGTAAGAAGGAAAGTTGGGGCTTGAGAAGTATGAAAAAGACTGTGAGAATTAGACTATGGAATGAGCACAAAATATTGTCAAAAGGCAGTAAAAGGTAATCAAGAAAGTCTTTAAGTTCTGGGGTCAGAGACAACATTTTAACTCCTGCCTCCCACTCTTGACCAAGTAACATTGGCCAAGTTGCTTAGTCTCTCCAGTGCCTCACATGCAAAATGGGGCTGGTGATCATCTGACCACATTTTATTCTGTTTTATATCACTAGGAAGTCCCTCTATCCCACTTTCTTCCTTTTAAATTTTCTGTAGTATTTTTTGCACTTAATTTTCTTCATGACTTAGAATTGCCTTGTCAAACAAAATAAATGATTAAGATTTGCACATTAAATACATTTATTGACTTGAGGGAGATTTACATTTGTATTATATTGTCTAAATTCATGTATATAGTATAGTTTTCATTAATTCATGTCTTCTTTTGTCTTTAAATGTTATAATTTTCTACACAAAATTAATGCACATTTTTGTTAAATTTAAGGTACTCTATAGTTTTAGTTTTTATGATGAATAGAATTTTTGAATTTATCTGATAATTTTCCTTTAACAATTTTGTTCTATATGTGCAATTTCTTTCTTACCCTTTGAAGGACTTGCTTTTTTTTTTAATTTTTATTTTTCTCTTACCCTATTTTCTCTCCTCACCCCTTTGTCCTTTGTTTGCGTGACGTTTTTCTTTTTTCGATATTGGAGGATTCTCAAATTGTCTCATTATTCTTGGCTGTTTATTCATATATAAAAGCAAGGCTCTAAAAAGTGATTTATACCTCTCTGCAGGTGAGTGAGCTTTTGAAGGGTGGGCTTCACAGTATGTACATCAAAGATGAACCAGTGTAGAAGAGTTTTTTCTCTTTGGGGGAGAATTTTAATCTCTGATATTCTCAAACTAGAAGTGAAGGAGAAAGGAGAGGAGGGAAGTCTTATGGTTTAATGCATACATTTGCCCCTGCTTGTACACCTACTTACTGTTGAGATTGGTATCTAACTTCAGGAACCAACCCATTCGATTTCTCCAGAAACTAATCTTCCCTTTGACAGTGCTGAGCTGTGTTGACTAGAGAAGGAAACACAAAGTTTCAACTATACTGTGTATAGATTCTTTTAACCAACCATTCTTCTTCAGCCCCATATAAACCTGTGTCCTCCTTCTTTTTCTGGTCCCCACGTTTAGAAGGTCCACAGAGTGAACTGGCTTTATTACAAACAGCATTTCAATAACCACCCCTGACACCCTATGAGCATGTAGGATATAACTTTCTCTACTACTCTTCATCAGTTAAATCTTCTTTCCTCAGAATCTTCTGAATTTGTCAACACCTTAAGTTCATGGTGTCTACTGCCTATTCTCTTTTTCTTTGTGACTTAATAACTTGATCATTTTAGTGTGGTTTTGGGGGTAGAACAAACACAAAATGGTATTCTTTACTTAAAAATATTGTATTACATTTTCTAAATGACATTGTGCTAATGTAGAAAAATTAGTTTTGTATATTGATCTCAGTGTATAGGAAATAAAACTTTTATATGTTGATCTTACATCCAGCCACCTCATTGATTCTTTTTATTATTTCTCATAGCTTAAAAATTGATTATTTTAGGATTTTCTAATAAGGAGATATATTATCTGCAATGACAGCAATGTTTCTCTTTATTATTTTTTGTTGTTGCTTTGGAGAGAAACTCTTGTATAACTTAGAATAGTAGAGGTGACGGTAGACATCTTCCTGTTATTCATGACTGATGGGCATTAATGTAGTATTTTACTATTAGAAATGATTTTCACTACAATTTTTAGAAAGATGATCTTTATTAAGAATGTTCACTTCAATCTATAATTTGCAAATAATATTTTTAAAAATTATTTGGGTTTTGAATTATATCAAATGCTTTTACATTAATGTGACCATATGATTTCTTTAATCTATTAATGTAATAAATCATGGGAAGGTCATTTTTTTTATGTTGAATCACCCTGCATTACTGGATCCACTCTGATTTGATACTGATTTATTATCCTTTTACTGTATTTCTAGATATAATCTTTTATTTAGTAATTTCACATTTATGTTGGTAAGTAGAAGCGGCTTACAGCTTTCTTGCTCATTTTGATATCAACGTCATGCTAGCCTCCTTGTAAAATGAATTGGATACTTCTAATCTTTCTCTTTTACCTAGAAATGTTCATGTGAATTTTGAATGTTGCTTACATTTGTTAGAATTTGCCTGTTGGTGTATAGAAAATGAGACTGAAATGTTTCTGAATTTCTACTTTTCTTAAAGGATTACTTCTTCCATTATAACTCAATTTTATCTGGGATTAGTTTTGTCTCTCAACTTACATTTTTCTAGGAAAAAAAATGTCCATATGTAGCTTTTCAAGCATATATATTATATATTAATCACCATTTTCATTCCTAATCTTAATTATTTTGCTTTTTCTCCCACCTTTAAAAATCATCACAATTGCCAAGGTTACATTGCTTTATTGGTCTCTTAGAGTCAGCTTTAGCTTTATAGATGAATTTAACCAATTTTTCAAATGTTGTTTTGTTAATTTCTGATTTTGTCTTTTTAAAAATGATTGCTCTCATTTAAATAGCCCATTAATTTTCATCTTTCTCTTATTTTGTATCTATTTAAGGCTATAAATATCCTGAGTATTATAGAAAAATCTCACAAGTTTATATATATATATATGTTGCCATAATTGTTATTCAGTTCTAAATAGTTGATAATTTAGATGTTTAGTTTCTCTTTAATTATTTAAAAACTTTTCCTTCCAAAAGTTAGAGAATTTTAATTTTGATTTCTCATTTTATGTGGTCTATGAAAATGTTCTGTATGTTATAAGCTTTCTTGAATTTATCTTATTTCACTTACTGTCCTAAGATGTTCTATTTGTATATTAAAAATCTAGACATGCTCTGTTTTTATGTATAATATTACAAAGAAGGGCCGGGCGCGGTGGCTCAAGCCTGTAATCCCAGCACTTTGGGAGGCCGAGGCGGGTGGATCACGAGGTCAAGATATCGAGCCCACCCTGGTCAACATAGTGAAACCCCGTCTCTACCAAAAATACAAAAAAAAAATTAGCTGGGCATGGTGGTGCGTGCCTGTAATCCCAGCTACTCAGGAGGCTGAGGAAGGGGAATGGCCGGAACCCAGGGGGGGGGGGTTGCGGTGAGCCGAGATCGCGCCATTGCACTCCCGCCGGGATAAAAAAATAAAACCCCTTAAAAAAAAAAAAAAAAAAAAAAAAAAAAAAAAATTACAAAGAAAGAATATCAACCACTTTTATTGCATTATAATCATCAATATTATTCTTTCCTCCATTTTTGGTTACTTTCTGAGAGCTGTATGTTAAGCCCATCATTATCACTTTAGTTTGACTGTTCATCCTTGTAGTTTTCTCAGTTTTTGCTTAATATACTTTGAAAAATTATTATTGTTCTCATAAAAATATGTTCCTTCTGCATCTTCTTTGTGCCTTGCTCCTTTTATCAATCTGAAAAGTCCCTCTTCATCTCTTTTATTTTTCTCCCAATATTAACATTGTGGCATCTGGTTTTTACATGTTAACATTTGCATAATTTAGCTCTTTGATCTCTTTGTTCTCTATCTTCCTGTGTCAGTTTTTAGGTTTGGAGCATGTCACATAAATACATTACTGGAGTTAAATTTTTTTCATCCAATATGAAAGTTTCTAACTTTTACCCAGTAAATACAAAGTATTCCCATTTGTTATGAATTTTGATGTTTGAAATTATGTTTATTTTTTTCTCATGTTTTCTAGTTTGTAGTCCTCTTGCTCGCTTTTAATTGAACCTATAGATTTCTCTTTGTTCAATTTTTTCTGCTATTTTAAAAATGTACTGTTATTTTTTGTGGTTATTGAAACTTGTTAACATAAATGTTTAAGCGTATTTTTCTATAATCTAGAATTAATCAGTATTTCATACCTGAGAACAAACAGAGGTTTAGAATTAAGTTCCTAGAGTATACATGTAGGTTTGTTACACATGGAAACTTATTACTTTCTTTGCTATCCATCACTTCTTTTATCTCATTCCCTCCTCCTGGACTTTTTATTGTTAGTGGTTTATATTGCCGAGCAATTCTTTTAACTTCAAAGTTTCTTCCAATTAAAAAATTATCTTTCTTTATGCCTCTCTCCCAAATAGTGGCTTGGCTGGGTGTAGAATTCTATCTTCAAAGTTATTTTCTCCTAGAATGTTGAACAATCTTGTTCTACTGCCTTCTTGTACCCGGGGTTGCTCACAAAGAATCTGATGTCACTCTGATTCTAATTTCTTGGTCTGTATCTTTCTTTTTACTCTGATAGCTTTTATGATTTTTCTCTTTATTCCCTATTTTCACAGATTTCATCAAAGCATGTGCTCACACGTGTTTCATCTTCAGTCTCTCCTACAGCCAGGAGAATTTTTAAAGTTTTTAGAAAATTTCCTGTAATATTTTTTTAAATGCTACCTTTCTCCCAATTTCCTGATTTCTGCCTTCTGGAAGTACTTTTAAACAGACATCAGAACTTCTGTATCATCCATGCATCATGACTTTTCTACTTCTCATGTCTTCTTTCCTGCCCCAAATACCTAGCTTTGGGCTGTGGTACCCACCATCAATCTGTTCTTTATATACTTCTCTTTTTAAGGAATTTCTCATAGTCTCTAGTCCATCACAGTTTACACTTCTTATTTTTTCCAGTTATTTTAAGAAATCTCTTTTACTGTGTCTAGAAATTTGGTGTGAAGGATGTACATGAGAATGTTAGGTACAACAGTGCTCAGCTTGACAGCTTAAATTCATTTTCAGGTTTTGAAATATTTGCCAATAACATTCATCACCTGTGACACTGATAAGACCAGTTTGGGGTTTGGCAAGGCAGGCAAATCAGAAGAATTGCATGATGAACTTGAGACGCTAGTGAGTCTCACATTTGGAAAGGTGAACTGCAAGGGCTTAGCTGTAGTGGAATCCAACACATGGAGAATGAATAAAGAAAAACTCGGCCGGGCACGGTGGCTCAAGCCTGTAATCCCAGCACTTTGGGAGGCCGAGGCGGGTGGATCACAAGGTCAAGAGATCGAGACCATCCTGGTCAACATGGTGAAACCCCGTCTCTACTAAAAATACAAAAAATTAGCTGGGCATGGTGGTGCATGCCTGTAATCCCAGCTACTCAGGAGGCTGAGGCAGGAGAATTGCCTGAACCCAGGAGACGGAGGTTGCGATGAGCCAAGATCACGCCATTGCACTCCAGC
>NW_022436946.1:78824982-78863104 GCF_009761245.1 Sapajus apella | reverse complement strand
AAAAAAAAAAAAAAAAAAAAAAAAAAAAGAAAGAAAAACTCTAAGACCAAAGTTCACAACAGTGAGTCCAGTCAGAGTGATAATTGAACAGTTGCCAAGATATGAACCTCTTTATGGAAAAGGAGATTCAGGATTTGAGGTTTGTATGTGGAAAAAAACTCTAGTACTGAGGGGATCTAAGGGATGATTGAGCACTAGGGTCTTGTTGATGTGGATTTGGGTTATGCAGGAGAAGAGATCAAACAATCCTGAGCCCAGAACACTAGAAAAGCCACTTTTATGGAAGCTGATATGTCATTTGTGGACAATAATAAAGTTTCATTTGAAAATTTTTATTTATAAAAGTTGTAAAGACTATTTCCAACTTAACCAATATAACATATCAGTAGAAAAATCAGTGTTTCCTTGTATGGATTGTTTGATTTTCTTTTAAGTTCAGGGGTACATGTCCATGTTTGTTACATAGGTAAATGGGCATCATGGGGTCGGGTTGTACAGATTATTTCATTACTTAGGCATCAAGCCTAGTACCCATTAGTTATTTTTCCTGATCCTCTCTTTTCTCCCTCCCTTCACCCTTTGATAGGCCCCAGTGTGTGTTGTTCTCCTCTGTGTGTCCATGTGTTCTCATCATTTAGCTCCCTTATAAGTGAGAACATGCAATATTTGGTTTTCTGTTTTGCATCAGTTTGCGAGAATAATGGCCTCCAGCTCTATCCATGTTCCTGCAAAGGACATGATTACATTCATTTTTATGGCTGCAGAGTATTCCATGTTGAATATGTACCGTATTTTCTTTATGCAGTCTATCATTGATGGGCATTTTGGTTGATTCCATGTCTTTGCTGTTGTGAATACTGCTGCAATGAACATACACCTGAACGTATCTTTATAATAGAAAAATTTATATTTTGTTGTGTATATGCCCAGTAATGGGATTACTGGGTTAAATGATATTTCTGTGTTTAGGTCTCTGAGGAACCGCTACACTGTCTTCCACAATGGTGAAACTAATTTACATTCCCACCAACAGTACATAAACTGTCCTTTTTCTCCACAACCTCACCAGCATTTGCTATTTTTTGACTTTTTACTAATAGCCATTCTGATTGATATGAAATGGTATCTCACTCACTATGGTTTTGATTTGCATTTCTCTTAATGTCAGTGATGTTGGGCATTTTTTCATATGCTTGTCGGCTGAGTGATTTTATATTGATTCTCCACATGATGATGCAAAGTGTAGCTCCTTTTTTCTATTTTTCAAGATCATAGATTTTGCTATGCTTTTTGTATATGGTTAATTTTGTGACTTAAACCTCTTTAGTTCATATGTACATATTCCTTAAGCTGAGATAGCTTACCTTTGTACTTGGAGCAACTTAAGGCATATATAAATATTTATCCAGCTATTGTAGAATACTGTTGTCTGAAGAAATAGGCCTTACTTCTTTAGTTACAATACATTTCCCCATTGTCTGTGGCCATATTATTGTTCAAAGAGACATGATTATTGAAATGTCAGTGGCTCAAAATTGCATGTGCTTCAATTTGTATTAGAATTAAAGTGGATACCAGGGAGTTGCAAAGTAAAGTAACAAACACAATATGCAGACAGAAAATTTTAAAATCTCTATACTCAGCCATTGAACACTTCATTATTTCTTATAAAATTTCAGTACACCCACACTTAGGGTCTTACATTTCAACATATTTATTTACAGTTTGATAGAACTCTTTATTGATAGATTAAAAACAGAGATGGCCTAGCTTTGCTAGTACATACAATTGAGTTGAAACAAACTGGTAGAGGAAACTGAAAGGGTAACAAGTGACTGAAAAAGGTCAACTAGTCTTTGGATAGCAAGTAGAAGAGTTGTAATTGGAATTCACATGGGATCGGCCACTACAGATGAAAAAATAAGCAAACTAGACAATCTGCAGATATTTAAACCATAAATTAGAAAAAATAAAAAGTCTCAATGTGTCAAGAATAGGAGGAATTACAATTCGTTAAAGCTACTGCATTATACCTGAGACTAGATAGAGGTATGAGGAAGCCTTCAAGAAATCCATGATTTTATCATCTTTATAAACAGAAACAAGTACTAAATGTTAATGATAACAGTCATATTTGGTTGGACACTTACTATATACCTAGCACAGTGCTCCTCAGCCTCTTAACATTATCTCTTATCATTTACACAACCTGCTGAGATAAACATGCTAAAGTTCTTTTTATAGGATAAGAAGAACTGGAAAACTAAGTTAACATATGGTGAAATTTAACAAACAAATAATACGAATAATTTGGGCCAAAAAATTCTATTAAGATATTCTGCATTAGCAGTGGATGGTGGTAGAGATGCGAAGATATGGATTATAGTTTCATTTCTTTGTAGTGGGTTTTTTACAGTTTTTTTTAGTTCTACTGTCTTTGTTTTGCCATTTCAATTTTTAAAAACAGTAAGATTGAGAATGACTGTCAAAGGAACAAATTAGTCGTTACTGGTTCTGGTTTATAAAGACTTGCATTTCAACAAGATTTATAAAGAAATTATAACAGTGAAGTAAGTAACAACCTTTACCAAAATGAAGCTACTGATTTTTGCCAATGAGTTACAACTAAGGATCAGCACATTCAAGGTGATTAAGTTACATGTAGAAAAATATCTATAAAATCATAGCTGTGTACTGCCAGTGACTTGGTTACCTTTTCAAAATTATTTGATTAGGACTCACATTGCAAAGTAATACCATAGGAACATTGTATTAATTACTTTAAAATACATATGTTATTTTTTAACTATGTTGTTGGCCAAACCTCATTGTACTTTGCTGTTATACCTTGAATATCATGCAAATATAAGAGCAAACTAATTTTTTCTTTTGAAAGTCTGTTACATTTGCAGATATAATTTTAACGACACAGATAAAACAACAAAGATTATCTGTTAAAAGGGAAAAATAAAGAATGTAGCCAAAATAATTAAGAGCATTTTCATAATTATACCTAAAAAATTCAAGTAAAACAGTAATTTTAATCTCCCTTGAGCTCAAATTTACATTCAGGGTTCTTCACACAAAAAATTAAGCCCAAATGGAATTAGATATATATTTTTCCATTATAAATATTGTATAGAGCATGAAGGCTACAGGGTTTATAATTTCTATAAGTAATTACTCTTGTCACTGAGGAGAAGTAGATATTTGAAATAAAAGCAATGAATCAAAGATTAACAATCCTCTTCAGAACATGTGATTTTCCCTCTTCCAGGTTCAGTGCGAGCCCTTTTGTTTGTTTCCACAGAGTATCTGCACAACCACCACTGCATTTTTGCACTTTTTCTTCCTGGCTTCATTCTGTTGGGTTTTGACTGAGGCGTGGCAATCATATATGGCTGTAACTGGAAAAATTAGGACACGGCTTATAAGAAAACGCTTTTTGTGCCTTGGATGGGGTAAGCATATTAATATACCTTTTTGTGCTTTTCTCTAAATGACTTTGAACACATATTACAAAGCAGTCAAGAGTGATTAGGCACAGGCTACTTTTGTCTAATTTCATCTATGGAGGTGAAAATACATGAGCTCGTGAATTTTGAGTATTCATTGGCCATTTGGAACTTAAAAAGGAAGCAAGTATTGAATGCTCATGTAGCTAGTCAGTTAACACTCAATAGTGCAGACAGTGTGAGATGAGACCTGAGATACCTACACACAGAAAAACAGTGCTCTCTGTTAATATTTTCTGAAAGTGTAAAATATCTTAAAATTTTGAGAGCTGAATGTATGTACTCCCACCAGGAAACTTAGAGCATTTCATTCCAAGAAATCTCAAAACAATTAAAGAATACAGCTATTCATTTCACAGCTCACAGCTAGTCGATGTAGTCCTCAAAAATAGAAACTTAGAATTGCTGAGAATTGTTTCTTTACTTGTGTTTATTAAGAAGTTTCTCTCAAATTGCCTCATGACATGGACATCTGAAAGATCTATATTATAGGGCCAATTGTAATGATAGCCTAGTTAATTTAAGAAGCTGCTTTTAGAAAAGGCCCAAATATACAATAATATCTACTGTATTGGAAGACTGACATATGGGATGCTAGAAGGAAACTGGGAAATTACAAATAAGTGTACTTATAACAATGCCAGTATAATTTAGACTGGAAAAATATTATCAAGAACACTTACATATTATTCATTAGGTTTCAGCAAGGTCTATTATGTTTAACTAATGAAAAGCAGTTAATAAGAAGTTGAAGAGTAGGCCAGCCATGGTAGCTCACGTCTGTAATCCTAGCACTTTGAGAGGCCAAGGTGGGTGTACTGCCTGAGCACAGGAGTTTGAGATTAGCCTGTACAACATGACAAAACCCTATCTCTACCAAAAATACAAACAAAGAATTAGCCAGGCATGGTGGCACATGCATGTAGTCCCAGCTACTGGGGAGGCTGAGGTGGGAGGATTACATGAGCCTGGGAAGTGGAGGTTGCAGTGAGCTGAGATCACACCACTGAACTCCAACCTGTATGGCAGAGTGAGAGCCTCACACAAACACAAAAGTTGCAGACTTTGTTTTACCTAGACTTTCATCAATTTTTTGTCTAAATTTCATGACAAAGCCCTTCTAAAGTTAAAGTAGTATTTCAATCGGGATATTTTTGCTATGAATTAATACTATTCTAAGAAATACAGACTGCAAGTAAAAGAACACATTTTTTGATGACGAATAAAATGTGATTTTCAGGATTGGTGACTACTTTGTTTAAAATCATTACTAAAGATTTTGAGGAGAGGCTTCACAATCTCCAAATTTACAGCTAATATCAAATTACTCTAGCAAAAAGCTAAACTGATGGTGCTAGAGTATCAGAAAATTTATGGGTTGGCAGAACAGTGGTATATGTGTTTCATTATGGACAAGTACAATATAATGAATCTAGAAAAAATTTTAATTAAATTATATGAAATAAATACTATTAATTCTTCAGTTATAACCCTGGAGGGTTTTCTTCCCCTAATGAACTTAGTCCAGTCAATCAAAAACGTCAACAAATGACATGTGTGAAGGAAGATAGAGGAGGAGGAAGAAGAAGAGGAGAAACAGGAGGAGGAAAGTGAGGATAAGGATGAGGAGGGGACTATATATGTATAATTTGCACTACATATATATGTGTGTGTGTGTGTGTGTGTGTGTGTATCTCACCAATATTTGTTTAAAACTATGATGTGTCCCTCTGAAATGTTTTCCATAGTTCTTGTCATTAAATCTCATGAAGGAATGTGATGTCACTAGAGAAGGCTCACAGAGGAAAGAGAATAGCAGGAAGTATGTGAAATTATAGTAAGAAAGAAGATGGGCAGAGGAGATACAAGAAGATGATTAGATGATGGATTTTTCAGCCAGAAAAGGCAAACATGATCTTCCTAAAAAGGCCTAGCCAAAACTTAAAAAAAAAAAAAAAAAAAAAAAGTAAATAGCATAGATTAGATCTACCAAAACATAGGGAGTTTCCATTGAACTTTAATGAGGTAAGTGTACTTGACATAAACTAAAAGAAGATGCTAGCTCAGAATCAGTGCAAATATGTTCGTAATTGAATTTTGTATTTCTACATTCTTGTTATTATAAGCAAATTTTAAAGAAAGTGTTAACTGATGAGATTTATGTTTTTTGCATCTTATTATAAGTACAGCTTGATGTGGATCAATATGTGGCCAATGGAATGTTCCACTTCTCTGATATTACATCACACCAGAACATCCAGTTTTTACCATTCTGATTTTATAACTATAAATTTCCTTTGTAACAGTATAAACCTCTAGGGAAAAAATAACTTAAAAGATATACTAAATCTCTGCTATTACTTCCATTTAAACCCATGTCAAATGTGGTGGTAACCTAGCAACATCAGAGAAGTGCAGTAAGTTAAAAGCTCAGGTACCTCTCTCATATTTTTCAACTTGAAAGAAATTTTGTAATAGAAACGTACCTTGTGAACTATCGGAGTTTGCTCTGACTTTTCCTGAGCCATTATGCATAGTGGTTATAGTTGAATATGAATGTGTGACATTGCTTTTCTTGCAGGTTTACCGGCATTAGTAGTGGCCACATCAGTAGGCTTCACCAGAACAAAAGGATATGGCACTGATCACTAGTAAGTCCATCCACAGTGATAAATCATGTTTATGATTTAACAAATCATCAGAGTCTTGGTTGGCCTTGCTGATGGCTTGCATTTTATCATGGAATCATTAAAATGCATTCGTAACAAATAAAACAAGGTAGCTTAATGCACAAAGGTTAAGAAATAAATGTTGTAGCACTGTTCAGAATCTTTGTTTTAATTTCCCATTTCTTAATAAGACCAATGTATTTGGCTTTTAAAATATTTCAACATCTATTGTGCATGCTGTGTCTCAAATAAGTCTGACATCTTTACTATTTAGAATGTGATTCTGCTATGACCTTCTAATTCCATTAATGATAATGTATATTGTTATTTACCAAGTTTTGTCATGTTAGTTCAAGTTTTGTTGCTATGTTAGGGTAATGTATACTAAAAGTTATAGATCAAGGAAACCAATAGATTTCACATTGGAAAATACTCGGACTATGGAAGAAATTAAAAGGGAGAAAAAGCTATACGATACCAGCTCAGTTTATAGCTGTAGTGCTGATAAATTCTATGAGAGAATTTGTAGTAAGGTATGACATTTTAAATCTAAACAATGTACTTTCATGTTTTATTTTATCTACTTCCAAGTTGAGGAGGCAATTAAGAAGTGGAGAAAGAGATGTGCATCTTATTGAAAGCATGTATTTTAAAGCATGATGTTCTTTTAATTGTCTTGGGCTTGAGGTAGGAATCACTGCTAATTAGGCACTCTGGTAGTTTCATACAAATTGTGAACATACTGAGAGATATTTTTTCAGTTTATTCTAAAGAAACTTCTGCAAAATTTAAAGAGCTCCCATCAGAGCATTTTTAATGAAATCTATATTATTGTTTAAAATTCTGATACTACAGCACTATCACTTTAAGTTATTACTTTTTACAATAGCATAACTTGTTATAAATCTATTTTGGGAAAGTCACTACATTGGGAATATGGGAATAAGATTATATATATTATGGCTTCTACTTTCAAAGAGTTCATAATTAAAGTCCAATACAATACAGTAAGTAATGCATTTATTTTATAACTGTAAAGTTTTATAACAGTATAATCCCCTAGGGAAAAAATAAAAGATATACCCAATCTCTATTAGTATATATTGAAAGATATACTAAATCTCAGTTTAAAGATTACTGGCAGTCTTAGAGACAAAATCTAAAGTGTTCTGTCAGACTAAGGTTTTTTTCTCCAGGTATATTTTTAAAAAATATATATTAAATTATCCACCTCAAAGTAGAAAAGTACATTTTTATCTTTCTGCTGTTATGTCAAGGAGCAATAACTAAATGCAGAATTTGAATATACATACACATATTTGTGTGTGTGTGTATATAAATGTTGATATAGTATATCTGTGTGTGCATATATAATTACTAGGTAAATATGTTCAAGATATAATTTACATAGAGTAGCATCCACTCTATTATATGTACAGTTCTGTGAGTTTTGAGAAATATATAAGTCATGTAACCAACATCATAATCCATATAGAGCCGTTTATTGTTAGAACAGATATAGAGCAGCTACCATTTATTGCTATTACTTTTGAAGGCAGCATGTTGATTCTGTGGACTGAGAAGAAATAGTGAAAGGTCAAATGTCAAAAAAACAAGTGCTTGAAAGGGTGGGAATGACTCTTTGCATTAGCAGCCCCTCACACGTCCTTCATTTTCACATTCCTGGAGTCTGCATGGGCAGATGTGCCACCCTGCAAAGCCTCCAGTGTCAGCCCCATTCCCTCTGCCGTGAAATACTGTTTCTCCCCAAATGGATTATCATGTCTCTATCAATGCAAACCTACATCTCCTGGTGAATTTAGTCATTGAAACAAACACAGCTGCACTTATTTTTATTCAAAAGCTTATCCTTAGGGAACTTTCTTAGTATTTTGGTGAAAAAGTAAAATTAGAAGGAAAATAGCAATGCAAATGTGGCTTATCCATTCCCTGCAATGATGGCTTTTAAACCAATTTCTCCCAGTATTTCAATGGCCTCCAGGAAAAGCAGGTAAATGACACGTGTAACACTCTAAAAAACACACTCTTCTTGCTTTAAAGTACATTTGAAAAACTCCATAATGGATATAAAACAGCATTTTATAAAATTTAAATAATACTCACCTTTGTAATGAGAGTAAATATAGAAATCTCACTGCAAGGGTAATTTGTCTAAAATGTATCAACTGCCTGAAAGTAAGACCTTATAATAAAACTTTGTTTTCAGTTAGACATATATAGTAGTTCTTACTCAAGAAATTATCTAATTCTAGTTTTTTTCTACATCCTTTATGTTTTTTTTTTATTACAAATCTTTAACATGTGCCAAAATCCCAAGGCTAAATGTATAATCTAAGTTGTTTGTATCATACTTTAGTGGTCTAATACTTGTCACTAATTTTTGTTAGTTCTTATCTAATGTGATTTTCAGCTGCTGGCTCTCTCTTGAAGGAGGACTACTCTATGCTTTTGTGGGACCTGCAGCTGCTGTTGTCCTGGTAAACATCAAAATCAACTTATTTTGTTTTCTTAGCAAAAAAAGACTACTTGAGTTCAATTAGAGTGGCAGTTTTGATAATGTAGTTCTTGTGTAAAAATTAAATTTAAAGTTCAATGGTGTATTACTCTGAATATCAATTGTTATTGAGTCTTTTATGATTCTAAAATATTCTTATTTTGAATACTAAAGAATATTAAACTGGGAGTGTGATATTTCTCTTACAGTAATTTCAGATTTATGAAGAAATTTGAGTAAGTTTTAATGAATTCTTCCTCTTTAATGCATAGAATCTCATTATTTACCATAATTTCACCTTCATTATGTAAAATCCATATGGTTATTAATAGGAAATCTCTTCAAGGCTGCCCCTATCAAAGATCTAAAAGAAATGTATTCTCAACCTCAGTGATACTGACATTTTGGAGCATATGTTTGTTGCAGGGGCTGTCTTGTGTGTTTTAGCAGGTTCAGCAGCATCCCTTTTCTCTACCTACTACATACAAAATAGTACCCTCTAGTCATAACACTCAAAACGTCTTCAGACATTTTTCCAATGGTCCCTGGGGGTCAAAATCGCCCCTGTTTAAGAATCACTTCCATATGTTATAGATAAGGATTTTCTCTTTTGAAACCACAAAATAATTGTTTAAAAATTTAAACTGTGGTAATGTATAATATTTCCTTCCAATTTGCCTTTCTCTTTCTCCTTTTGGATTTATTGATTACAAATCTTTCTTGGCCAGTAACTCTTTAAAGAAAAGGGAGGAAAGACATAGTCTAAATTAAACACAAATGTTCATATTTCTGTGCAATTATATTTCTAATTGGAAAGTTAATCTTTTGTTTCTTGAATGATGCATTGAAAAAATTGGAAGCTAGTGACATTACTAACTCTGATATGTGACTTTTTTCTTCCTTTAAGTTTGTTCTCCCTCCACTAAGCTGTCACAGGGAACAGAAACTGTCTATGATTCACAAGAAAAATAAAATCAAGGCATGAATCTTAGAGCACAGGGAAATCAAAACTATTAGATACTGTTTTGTCTGCTGTGCTGAATTTTTATTTAATCAACTGAATTACTTCCCTAAGCTTCTAGGTTAATACTCATATAACACTAAAATGAAGAAACAGACTATGTATATAATTAAAACACCAAAGTATGGTCTTTTGTGGGGTGACAAATTCCCTTATGATTAAGTTGTGGATTAATAGAATCCATAGAATATACTTTTTCTCTGAGCTTAAATAATGATAGGTACAGAAATGAATAAGTATTCTCTTGATTAAATGGTATCTTGTCAGGAAACTATGAAGAATGACTCCCCTTAAGTCCCCACTTAATAGGTATGTTTTGCATCTTCCTTACATCAGCAATTGAACACATTTTAGCTTTATATTCACCATCTTCATTGGCAGCAGGGCAGGGTTACACCAAGACTGAAAAGAGGCAAGAGAGGCAAGAAAGGCAAAAAGAAGAAAATATTTTTCATTATTATCTTGGTTTACTCATTGGGCTGGATTTCTTGATCAGAAAGTGTTGGTAGATGAGAGAATTGTGGGGGCTCATCATAAGGTGTTACAAATAGACATCTGTGCAGCTTTTTACAGTTTTACATGAAAAAGGAAAACTATATACGATTTCTTTCATTTATTATGCAAAAGACCTTTTAAGCGACAGTAAGAAAGTCTTAGAAAATGATAAAACTGTACACTAGAGCATATTTTAAGAATTGGCACTAGTGTCCATTGCATAAAAGATTCTGGTGAATTGAATAGGCTTTCCTTTCTGCCTAGAAGAGCATGGTACATCAAAATGCTTCCCTTCCAGAGAAAAGAATGACCACACGGCATGAGGAATTTAGGCATTCTGTCCTCCATGCTGGGAATAATGACAAATCATCAGCACCTTTTGCTGCCAGGGCTCACCCTAGCCTCATACTCTAAGATTCAGAATCTCCTGGCTCTTGGTCATAGGGTAATACTCATTTAGCCAAATAATTTTATTCAGGGTTGACTCAGACAAAAGAATGCCAGATTGTCATAGTATGGTATCATTTAAAAGTCAGGCAATTGAAGGTTAATTTCCCCAGTGTTAACGGCAAAGCATGGAAATTAAATGAACTTAATGTACTTTACAACTTTAAAGTAGCACACCACTGTTAAATTGTTCCGTATGCCTCTATGCACTTATAAAAAATGTTTGAGAAGCGCTTCATACCACTACTAATGATACGGTGGCTATAAACTGATAAAACAGGATTTTCAGGAGAAACAGGGACCTGATTCCCTTCACTATCATTGAAAGGTCAACTTTGTTTCTGTTTGACAGGTCAACATGGTGATTGGCATTTTGGTATTTAATAAACTTGTTTCCAGAGATGGAATCCTAGATAAAAAGCTCAAACACAGAGCCGGGTAAGCTGCAATTGGTAGATTTTGAAGGTTATTTACCAGTGAATCCCATACTGCAATTTCAGACCATCACTGACTAGGTTTGACTGTGCGTTGAATTTTGTTATTGATGTACTAGTGTGTCTGGTAGATTCTGCCCTATAAAAGTTTCCAGTGTGCTATTTTTAAGTAATATGACCAAAAATCTAAAAATACTGTGACAGACCATTAAGAAAATTGGAGTTTCTTTGTGCATATTACCTGCTTGTCAGAAAGGAACATTAAATGTTAAGGCTAGACTTAATAACAATTGTCATTAGGTAAGGGTTTCCAAATCCTTCCGGGTTTTGATCATAAAGAACAGGAGATAAATTGAACACAGTGTTGGTATGTGACAGAATAGAATCAGGACAAGCAAACCTAAACAGGGCAAAATACTATGTTTTCTTTGACTAATTGTATATATCAGGAAAAAATCTTCTCCCCTTATCAAGCACTATTTTTGTCTTATATTTTCATTCCTTATGACATTTTTAGTCTAACTGGCTAAAAAGTTATTCATAAGTTCCATACTTTAACCTCTTATATATTATAATAGTAAAATTAAGGGAGATGCTTTTCTAAATTTTATAAATATCTGATGACTTCTTATATATTATATATCTAATGACAGTAATATCTCATATATAGATTGATAGTAGCTTTTTAAGGCTATATTATCCTTTATCATATAAATTTGTTGACACTTGAATGAATTGTTAATACCTTTGATTTTTTCTTTATCTCTCCTTATAAAAAGTTTACAACTTTCTTCTTTCCATTGAACTGTACCCTCATTCAAAACTTACCCATATCATATTTTCTTCCATAATTTATGATATTACTTAATAGTCATAGTAATTGATCACTTGTGAAAATTTTAAGTCCATTGTGTTTTTATAACCTATGTAATGATTAATATAATGTGTGTATTTCTTTTCCCTAGCAAAATACTAAATTTAATGGTTTCAATATAAAAATTTGATATCATTTATATCAAACATTAGAAATACAATAGTGTAATTAAAAATCACTGAAGTTTCTTCCTGAGGGAAGATCATTCTCTAATTTAGAGATTTTTTTCACTACAGATGAGTTTCTGTAACATCCTTAAATATGCAGACTTGAACGTAGTACAGACACAGCTTTCTAGATAATTTAAACACAAAATTTTCACACAATTACTCTTGTTATTATGCCACATGTGAGCGGCATAATACTTACTCTAATTAATTCCCACTACATGTGTCATAAAAAAATCTGGACATTTCTGTCCAAATTAATCATGTAATAATATAGTGATCAGACTGAGTACTGGGATAGAAACTCAGTTCTGCTGCTAGTAGTATAAAGTTATATAATTTAAACAACATCAACAACAAAATGGGACCCTTTAGTAATTAAGATAAAACTTTGAGGTCAAACAAAACCATGCTTTATATTCAGCTCTGCAATTTACTAGCTGTGTCTATGTGCCTTTGGGCATGTTACTTTTTTCAATTCAGTCTCCTCATCTGTTAAATGGGGAAAATAACTCCTGCCTCATAGAGTATATGAAAATATAATGTATATAAAGCACACATTACAGTATTTAGCACATAGCAAGCATTCACTCCACAATGGCTGCTCTTATGAGGAGCCAACCTGAACAGATTAGATTGTTTTCACAGGTCTCTAATTATCAACCAAGAGCCTATGATCCTGCCATCCATGACATGAAGGTCAAAAAAAGAGATGATATTATCTAAATGAATATGATGCTGAGAATTTATTACATTCATTGTCAGTATTTTTTCTTATTCAATTATTTTATGTATAAAGCCCAGTTTAATTTATAGCTCTTTGTAAGAGATCATATAGGTTTAGAAGAAATGACAATAGTGTCAATCATGAATTTAGAAATTATCCATTTCAATCTATATATTAACAAGTAAATTATAATTTTAAAACCTCTTATTCTAAGCATATTCTTAGAAGAAGTTACATATGTTTCATTGGCAAAACTGAGTCAGTGTTTTTCTGGTTCAAAGGCCACTGCCAGAGAAGCAGGAATGTTAATTTATGTTATAAAAACAGAATGTTGGTTACTGTCCAGAGCAAAAAAGAACTAGTAACAAATTAATTTCTTTAGGTTTTCAAACTATATTTCTAATATAAAGTACAATTTTAGCTTAAGAAAATATACATTACAATTTGTACTCCATTCCAAAGCGTGACTGAAGGAAATTTTTGGAAGCTATAGATGTTTGAATAAATTTAGTTCACAGGGAAGTTGTGAGGACAGTGAAGAACAGTCCCCAGTGAAGAACAAATAATCAAAATTAAAGAAAAATTAAGCAGAAAGATAATTGATCGACTTGACAACTCACCTTCCTATTTGTAAAAATTATTACAGCTTATTTGAATATACACATATATCAAGCATTCTAGGTTGTTATTTAAAATCAAATATTGTACCAAGATGTTCCTTTTCCCATTTTTTCTGTTTCTTTGATCCCTTTCTTCTTTTTATAATCAGTTGTTAAAAACAGCCAAGCATATAGTTTGTGCTCAATAAATATTTGTAAAGGAATTAATAATTAATAATACAATAGTTTAACAAGTTTTATAAGACCCAAACTGTATTAATATTTTTTCAACAGAAATTCTTTTTTTTTCTTTTTTTTTAACTTCTATTTTAAGTTCAGGAGTACAAGATAAACGTGTGTCACATGGGTTTGCTGGACAGATTATTTCATACTCAAGTTTTAAGCCTAGTACCCATTAGTTTACCAAGAAGGAAGTTATTGCAACTAACAACACACCTTATATAAAATGATAATTAGAAGAATAAAATCAGGATAAAAATGGCATGTATATTTTTAGAACATCTTAAGCAGAAAATTTATGCTTCTCTATTTTTCTGCAATGGAACTTTCTTATTTACTGTCTTAAACTTCTTTGTCTTATCTACCTGAGCTAAGGAAATTGACTTACTAGTACTCTTTACAAATTTCATGTGATTTTTTTAAAGGAAGGCTGGTACATTTCCTTTCCAGGGAATATTTTATGTTATTGACAATAAATCAGTCAGACTTTATTTTTTCTTTAAAGAAAAGAGAAAAATTACATGGTGACGGGAACTAGAACCTGTAGATTTTAAGATCCACAGTAATAACTGGAGTAGACAGAACTATCTGAAGAGTAATGTGTGTAAAGTTTTTCTATTTAATGTAACTTTGGTTCTATAATGTGATCCTCTCCTGGTGCCCTGGTGGACATATTGGTTAAATTTAAATGTATGGACAACTCATTTTTTTACTGTTTGAACTTATCATTATATAAATGTATATTTCTTCTACAGTAAAGAAACAAGATCTTATTTTTCAATGCAGCAATTCAATTTAGCATCTAGACTATGTGTTCTTCATATTATATTAATTTCTCTAGTGGTCACATAAACTAGGAAAAAACATTACATGTCTCTAGGTAATTCTACTTCATGCACATCCAGTAACAGAATGCCAAAGGTGTCCAACCAGTTAACATCAAGCATGGTTTTCAACAGTTAGCCCTGACTAAGGGAAATAGGCATAGATCTTTTAGTTGGCCTCAAATAAATCTTAAATAAAGACAAATAAGCATTTTAAATAATGGCTTAAAATTTATTTTCAGACAAGCCCATATTTAGATTAAATCACACTTTTCAAGACTAAAATACTTACACCATGTACTTAAAATTATTTTTTGGTAATATTTGGCTTTCAATCTTGTTTTAGAGCCTAGAGGCAACATATTCTTAGATTAAGAAAGACAGCTCCATCATAAACACCGTACAACCTATCTTCTGTGATAAAGGGGACAATATATAACTAACCCATGCCTTTTTCATATTAATCTGATCAGATTTAACAAGATTAAAGAAATTCAAATGTTTAGTAAGAGCAGTGGTACTTGTTCCTGTTTGTTCATCAGGATAATTTATGGGGCTTTGAAAAAGGCAGATACCTAAGCCCTATCAAATTAGAGTCTTTGTGGTTGGGGTCTGATAGACAGCTGATGTGCAGCCACTGCGGGGAATTCTGGCCTATGTACTCCTTTGGGATGTACACATCAGCATGTCTATTGAGGCATTCCTAAACTAAACTGGATGGACTAATGGCTACATATTATTTTGAAAAGTTTGGACACATTTGGCTAGTACATGTGCCCTGGGCTGGATCAGTAAAGTGAAAGATTTAGTGTTATATTCCCCACCTCCACACCCATCTCTGAAAGCTCTGATTTTTCTCACAGGATCTGCTGATCAATCTATTTACTTAATAACTTTCACATTTATTATCTCATATCATCACTATTTACAAATGAGTACACTTATTTAAAATAAACCAGAGATTTTAAGTTATGAGCATCTTACAACTTTCTCTCTTCTGCCACTTTTCTTATGCAACTAGTAATGCAACTCCATTATAAGATTCTTTAAGAAAACCTACAAAATAAGCATTTTAGACATCAACACCATGTAGGAATGGACTATGCACACCGCAGAGTATTATTCCAACATGTTTGGAATTTTTAATTCAAGTAATTTCTTTGGTTTTTCCTAAAAGGTTCCAATAAATCTGTAATTTTCAAGGTACCCTTTTCTAAAGCAAAATGTATATAAAGTTTTCTCATTTAATGTGACTTTGCTTCTATAATGTACTAAATGGAGTATGAATTGTTTGAATCTGAATTTACTTACAAAATCCTCTAGAACAGAATATCCATTTAAATGCTAGGAGGTTGGAGTCTATGACAAATGTTTAGAAATAATATTTTGAACTTAACAATTATGTTAAATGTGTTCTATTAAAGCAGAAAGCTATCACTCTCATTATCAACTAATATTTCATCAAATTTCATTAGCTTCTATATTCAGATCATCCTAAAATATGGACAACACATTGATATTATAAGAATATAGTATCTTTTGAGAATCTGTTGAGAAAAAAACTACATCTTCACCAGATAATTGAAGACTCCTAAAATCCATTTCTTGCCATGTTGGTTTCTGAGATAATTATTTACATTTCAGAAGGTTTCCACAAATATACGTGCCTTCTGCAATTAACAATGAACGTCCTCAGAGCTCGGAGTCCCCACATGTTTGATTATTAAGGGTCTGAATAAAGGGTTTTCACTGTGTGTCTACAGAAGCACATGCTTATGATTAACTCAGTGTATTGGGCAACTTTGATCAATTGACACAAGGGCCATTTATAGTGTGATGATGGACATGTTTTGCATGCAGCAAAGGCCCATGTTAAAAGGTAAATGTTATAAAGATAATTTGTAATATAAATGCATCTTTACAACAACCTAGAGCATTCATTTTTGATAAATATACTTTTCTGCATGAAATCGTATTTAAAAGCTAACTTGCAGCAGCAACTTTTTTTGGTGACAATTCAATATTTTGTTCTTTTTGTGGGTGTTCTGTTTGTTTGCAGTCAGATGAGTGAGCCTCATAGCGGTTTGACGCTCAAATGTGCCAAGTGTGGAGTAGTTTCAACAACAGCTTTGTCAGCCACCACCGCCAGTAACGCCATGTTAGTCCGAATCATTTACATCTTCTTGTTACAAATCTTTTACAGTGCATGTGAGAAATGCTATGATGAAAAAAATTTGGGTTTTCTAATACAAGAGCAGAGAGTATACTTAAATATTTATAATTGGCAACTGCCTTTATAACTATTGTGGGATAGTGTATTAAAAACAAATAAAACTCTCAAATGTCATCTGCTTTGTGGTTTCCAAGTTAATGGTCTTGGAAGCACATACAAAAATGCTTTGTTGAATGGGGGTTTGGCTTCGGCCTGGGGTGTGATGTACAGCTACGAAATGTTGCTTTCTTGGTCTCAACAGGGCATCTCTTTGGAGCTCCTGCGTGGTGTTGCCCCTTTTGGCTTTGACATGGATGTCTGCGGTTCTGGCCATGACAGATAAACGCTCCATATTGTTTCAAATACTTTTTGCTGTGTTTGATTCATTGCAAGGCTTTGTTATAGTCATGGTCCACTGCATTCTTCGGAGAGAGGTGAGAAGTATTCTTGTGATACAGAAGAGTGAGGGTTGAAAGGGTATTTCCTTGCTAACAAGTATGATCTTTTAATATATTGATGTTCAGATTAAAGCTGGTCTCCTTTATTGACAATCAGGAATCAAAGCTGAAGGAATCCTGTAAGACACAGCTTGGGAGGGCCCCCAGCAATCTAAAAGTGACAGATTAAAACAGATGGGAGTATGCCAGGAAAAACACAACCAGAGGTCTCAAAAGCCAGGGAGAATAGATTTAAGAGAAGCTACGTGGAGTGATTTATATAAATAAGTCTGTTAGAAAAATTAGTGAATAGTTTGCTAAGAATGATGGTTTCCAGCTCTATCCATGTCCCTGCAAAGGACATGAACTGACACAAGAAAAGAAAACCAAACACTGCATGTTCTCATTCATAAGTGGGTGTTGAACAATGAGAACACATGGACACAGGGAGGGGAACATCACACACTGGGGCCTGTTGGGGGATCAGGGGCCTAGGGGAGAGATAGCATTAGGAGAAATATCTAATATAGATGATAGGGGGAAGAATGCAGCAAACCACCATGGCATGTGTATACCTATGTAACCTGCGTGTTCTGCACATGTACCCCAGAACTTAAAGTATAATTAAAATGAAAAAGAAAAATTAGTAAGAGGGCCTACAGGCATATTTTTAAAAGACACAGTTCATGAGCATAATGCAGTGATAATTCTTAAGTTCATTCCCTAACTCATGTTTCTTCATACAGCACATCCTCCTTGCTTATATTAACTAATGTTATTTTAAGTAGAAAACATTGAAGATGAATGCTTAGTTCTTTTGTCTCTATACAAAGTTATGGTTATGATTACTAAGGATTATTGCTTTCTATATGAATGTTTACTCTCAGAAAAATACTGAAACTACGTACAGTTAGACATGATAGGCAGTAATTGTCTCCAAGAACTGTAGATGTATTATCACAGCATTTCTCTGGATTATGATTAAAGTTCATTGTCAGTAGTAGAGAAAGAAAGAAGTCATATTTCATGAATGAAGACAGTAGCTAGAACCAGATCCATCCAGGACAGTGAGAGATTGCAGACTTGAGTTGTTTAAGAATAAAATGATGTTTTCCAACCTGTGTGAAAATTATTTTGAATGCTTGCAAGCACTGAGAGTATTTACAAGGTTTATGAGTCATTTTAGCATTTACTCTAGGGATGACTGGTAACAAAACACACACTGACATGGTGCCGTGCTAGTCATTTTGAGAAAACAGTCTACTCTGTCATTTTGCATTATGTAGCTTGTTTGAGAACTTTATTGCAATGTGCACATTGCAAAAAACATATGTGCATATGAGTATAAACTCTATAGTTTTGCAATGATGTGTACAGATAACCAAAGGCTTTTTACCTGACTTACCCGATAGGAAGAACAATATTTCTGAGGTATTTTATTTTATTTTAGCTTGAGAACTTGATTGCAATGTGTACATTGCAAAAAAACATATGTACCTATGAGTATAAACCCTGTAGTTTTGCAATTATGTGTACAGATAACCAAAGGCTTTTACCCGATTTACCAGATAGGAAGAACAATATTTCTGAGGTATTTTATTATTATGCTTTAAGTTCTGGGATACATGTGCAGAACATGCAGGTTTCTTACAGAGGTATACACATGCCATGGTGGATTGCTGCGTCCTTCCCCCTGTCATCTATATTAGATATTTCTCCTAATGTTATCCCTCCCTTAGTCACCCTCCCCATAACAGGCCCCAGTGTGTGATGTTCCCCTCCCTGTGTCCATGTGTTCTTATTGTTCAACTCCCACTTATGAGTGAGAACATGCAGTGTTTGGTTTTACCTTCCTGTGTTAGTTGGCTGAGAATGATGGTTTTCAGCTTCATCCATGTCCCTGCAAAGGACATGAACTGATATGGCTGCATAGTATTCCATGGTGTATATGTGCCACATTTTCTTTATCCAGCCTATCATTGATGGGCATTTGGGTTGGTTCCAAGTCTTTGTTATTGTGAACAGTGCTGCAATAAACATAAGTGTGCATGTGTCTTTATAGTAGAATGATTTATAATCCTTTTGGGTATATACCCAAGAATGGGATTGCTGGGTCAAATGATATTTCTGGTTCTAGATCCTTGAGGAATTGCCCCACTGTCTTCCACAATGGTTGAACTAATTTACACTCCCACCAACAGTGTAAAAGCTTTCCTATTTCTCCACATCTTCTCCAGCATGTGTTGTTTCCTGACTTCTTAATGATCGCCATTCTAACTGGCATGAAATGGTATCTCATTGTGGTTTTGATTTGCATTTCTCTAATGACCAGTAATGATGATATATTTGTGGCTGCATAAATGTCATAATAAGATACAGATGTCAGCAATAAACCAAGTGTATTCTAAGAACATTCTATGAAGAAATTCAATGAAAACAGATACATAATAGCTTCATATTGCAAGAGGAGGAGAGTATTTCCGTATTTTTAAAATCTGATGTTTATAGCTGCCAAGCCTTACTATTCCTTTAGCAAATTTCTACCTAGAATATCACCATTTAAAATCTTCCAAGTATTGAATTATTTATAGAGCAAAGAAGTAGAAGTTAGGAAGAAATTGAATAATAATTTAGCTTATGTTCTTCTCCAACTATTACCATCCTATGGTCTTCTATATTAATATTATCACTAACATATTTAAGTAACAAAATTGTTCTAAATGATACATAATGCTTTTGACAGATGATTAAGAATGGAAGAATTCCAAGTTTTAAGTAAGATACATGATGATATACCTGCATGCAGGCATACAGTTTTTAGAAGATATTAATACCTTAGGTATTTAGGAGAAGGACAGTGCTGTATCACTATATAAACATCCCTTTTTCTTCAGAATAAGCTTGCTAGATAGTCTTAAGCTATCATCAAAATATGCAGGTTTTAAAGTGGCAGATATTATGACGGCTAATTATCAAATTTTTGCTGTTTATATGAAGAAAATTACTTGGGACAAAAAATTCTTGATTTCCATCAGAACTTTTTCATACTCGCTAATTTGACTGTTAACTGTCAAAAACATGATTTAAAAGTAATTAAATCAATCATATGATTAATAATTCTGCTAAAGTAGATGTCTCTAAATACATGTTTTCTGTACTAATGGAAAATAAAAATATGGACACATCTCTGTTGTTGCATTTTTAATTATTAGTTCCAGTTTAAAAAATTTATAGCAAATAAGTTAACAGCAGAGTGTCATAATACTCTTTAGCTCCATCATTGAAAGGACAAATCACATATTCCTTTTTTTTTGTACTGAACCCTAAAAATAACCTGTAACACTGCTACAAATACACAGAGCAAATTTCAGTCATAGGGCAAATCTGTTTCAGAATTCCTAGAGGAAGATTTTATTTAAATACCCAAAGGCCCTTGTTTAGAAGGATTTTACAGATCCCAAGGAAGATATCATAGGAGACCTCATTTGGATCACAGAAATTCTTTGTTACCTTCTAAAGGTATATTGCCTGACACTAGCAATGGGCCTATCTCAGATTACTTGTGATCACATTGCCCTGGCATTTACGATGGTCTAAGAGAAGCATCTTCCCATATCCTCTGTGTCTCCACTGAACAATAATTTCATAAAGATATACCAAAGCAAATGTAATAGATAGCTACATGTAAAACATTAGGTAGTGATTTATATCTATTAATCTACTAGATAATTTATAATTGGATCCTAGAAATACAGTTTTATCCCTACTGCTTTTCTCTTTAAAATATTTGCTTCACTAAAATTCATGTGGTCTTTTCTTAAAAATATATAAGCAATGCAAAATATATTTTTTTAATTTAGAGACTGGATATATATATATATATATATTTCTATTTCTATGTATTTTTGACAGATTCTAACAGAATTTGGTCTTTAATGACTATCCCAATACGAATTCAGAAGGCTTTACCCATATTTATTATTTCTGTGGAGGAGGTGGGTCTTCACAGGGGGAGAATGTAGCCTTGCCGTTTAAGAAGGAGAAAAGAAGTGAAATACTATAACTGGGATATTTTGAATGTGGTGTGTATAGAGCCCAATTTATTTTAAAAGTGCCTTTACTTTTAGTGGGTCCAATTTTAAAATCATTTCACATCAGTAGAAAAGGGAGAAATGATTACTCTGTCCTGCCACATCAATTGTATCCCACTAAAAGAAAAATTTGAATGTTTACATAACTATTTGTTCTGACCTTCAGACCTAAAAATCTTAATATTTAAACTTTATGAAACTTGTATTATTGAAAATACAATTTCTTCCTCTGGAATAACTTTTCCTTTGAATTACTTACTAAATCTCTCTGGGGGAAAAAATAAAAGGCATTTGCTTTATCACAACAAATACTTTTAGCAACAGAACATAAATCTTAGAAGCTAATATGTACAACAGCTCATAAGACAGAATCGAATAGAAATATAGATGTTTTCTTCATTTATCCATCATTGATTGATTAGAATTTATTTGAAATAAACAGATAACAAAACATACTATTTACTATTCCCTGCATTGCTATGGAAATGGAAACAACACAGGGGTTATGAAACCTCTGAAATAGTTACTGTTGCTAGGAAACCACTTTCTTGGTGCCTGCACATTTTTCTCATCTTTCTGTCTCTGGCTGTGCCTGGCTCTAAGACAATCTTACAGCTTGATGTCAGAGGTGGAAAATCACAAGATCATGATACAAAATAAGCTACAATAAAACTCTTTCACTAAATGGAAGGATAAAAGGAAAGTGCTTAAGTGGATAATTTTGTCATGTCAGTGTGTGAGAATCCTGTGGCTGTTCTGTAGCATCACTAGCAGGGCCAAGCTTTGCTTTTCTCTTTCCCAAGCACTGGCAGGAGGTCTAGGCTGCACCAGATGAAGCCCCAACATCTGTATCCAAACCCATAAAGTCATTTTGTAGTGAAATGCTTAAAATAAAAAACATTTTTCTTTCTTCTTTCTCCCATTCCCACCCTTTTAAAGCCTATTTCCTATTTAGTCTTACTATTTCCACAAAGCGTACGATAAACAAAATGATTTTACATGAGCACGGCAGTGAAGATGTAACACAGACAAGCATCCTTACCTATCTGATCTAAAACCAATAATCTCCCAAAGTAAATCATTTAAAAAAATAAAGCCAGTAGCAATGAAATAACTAGACAACAATTTGTAAAGAGTCCATATTGCATATAATATAGGTCAGATAGAAAGTTACATGAACCTCCAGGTTTGACTACTTATAGGGAAATTTAGTATGACTCATTAGCATGGAAGGGTATATCTGTGCCTTCCTTTAGTGCAGGACGGGTCAGCTATTTTAGTTCATCTTTGAGAGGAAGGAGGAGGCGATGAAAGACATCAAAACTCATGGGTTTCAAAGGGAACGATGAAGTTAGAGGATTAAGGAAGTGAAGATTTCAGGTAGAGGAAGATGGAGAAAGGTTACTGGGCATACGGTTTCCATGTAGTGGAGCCTTTGGTGCATAGTAGACAGTCTTCTCTGGGACTATATGAAGCACACTGAGGCATAAAGCAAATTATATAATCCTGGACTCTAGAGTGACTTTTTTTTTTAATAGCTATGACTGAAGCACCAAAAGAAAAACATCACTTATGGCATTTGAATACATAGCATTGACTAAGTGATGTCTTGTGCTTTCTGGTCAGGGTATTCAGTGACCATAATAAGTGGCCATTATGAGTGGTCTCATAATGAAATTTAAATAGATTTCAGAGAGTTCATAAGTAGCTTAGGGAAAAGAGGGTCAGGGTACTGATTGTAACATTTTGAGCTTGCTCAGAAGAAAATTTCAGTCCACTATCCCTGATGAACACCCATGTGGAAATCCTCAATAAAATACTGGCAAACGAAATCCAGCAGCACACCAAAAAGTTTATCCACCTTGATCAAATCAGCTTCATCCCTGGGATGCAAGGCTAGTTCATCATATACAAATCAATCAATGTAATCCATCACATAAACAGAACCAATGACAAAAACCACATGATTATTTCAATAGATGCAGAGAAAGCCTCAACAAAATTCAACAGCCCTTGATGCTAAACACTCTCAACAAACTAGGTATTGATGGAAGGTACCTGGAACTAATAAGAGCTATTTATGACAAACCCACAGCCAATACCATATTGAATGGACAGAAACTGGAAGCATTCCCTTTGAAAACTGGCAGAAGACAAGGATGCCCTCTCTCACTATTCCTATTCAACATAGTATTGGAAGTTCTGGCCAGGACTATCAGGCAAGAAAAAGAAATAAAGCATATTCAAATAGGAAGAGAGGAACTCAAATTTTCTCTGTTTATAGATGACATGATTGTATATTTAGAGAACACCATCGTCTCAGCCCCAAATCCCCTTAAGGTGATAAGCAACTTCAGCAAAGTCTCAGGATACAAAAGCAGTGTACAAAAATCACAAATATTCCCCCACCAATAATAGGCAAACAGAGAGCCAAATCATGAGTGAACTATCATTCACAATTGCTGCAGAGAATAAAATACCAGGAATACAACTTACAAGGGATGTGAATGACCTCTTCAAGGAGGACTACAAACCACTGCTCAAGGAAACGAGAGAACACAAACAAATGGTAAAACATTCCATGCTCATGGATAGGAAGAATCAATATTGTGAAAATGACCATACTACTCAAAGTAATTTATAGATTCAAGGCTATTCCCATCAAGGTACCGTTGACTTTCTTCACAGAATTGGATAAAAAACTACTTTAAATTTCATATGGAACCAAAAAAGAGCCTGTATGGCCAAGACAATCCTAAGCAAAAAGAACAAAGCTGGAGGCATCACACTAAGTGACTTCAATCTATACTACAGAGCCACTGTAACCAAAGCAGAACTACTGTAACCAAAACAGGTAGTGGTACCAAAACAGATATATAGACCAATGGAAAAGAACAGAGCCCTCGGAAATAATGCCACATGTCTGCAATCATCAGATCTTTGACAAACCTGACAAAAACAAGCAATGGGGAAAGTATTTCCTATTTAATAAATGGCGTTGGAAAAACTGGCTGGTCATATGCAGAAAACTGAAACTGGACCCCTTCCTTACATGTTATACAAAAATTAACCCAAGATGGATTAAAGATTTAAATGTTAGACCTAAAACCATAGAAACCCTAGAGGAAAACCTAGGCATTACCATTCAGGACAGCGGCATGGGCAAAGACTTCATGACTAACACATCAAAAGCAATGGCAACAAAAGCCAAAATAGACAAATGGAATCTAATTAAACTAAAGAGCTTCTGCAGAGCAAAAGAAACTATCAAAGTGAACAGAAACCTACAGAATAGGAGAAAATGTTTGCAATCTATCCCTCTAACAAAGGGCTAATATCAAGAATCTGCAAGGAACTTAAACAAATTTACAAGAAAAAAACTAACAACTCCATCAAAAAGTGGGCCAAGGATATGAACAGACCAATTCCTAAAAGAAGACACTGAAGTGGCCAACAGACATGAAGAAAAGCTCATCATCACTGGTCATTAGAGAAACGCAAATCAAAATGACAATGAGATACTATCTCACACCAGTTAGAACGGTGATCATTAAAGTCAAGAAACAACAGATGACACAGAGGATGTGGAGAAATAAGAATGCTTTTACACTGTTGGTGGGAGTGTAAACTAATTCCACCATTGTGGAATACAGTGTGGCAATTCCTCAAGGATCTAGAACCAGAAATATCATTTAACCCAGCAATCCTATTCCCGGGTATATACCCAAAGGATTATAAATCATTCTACTATAAAGACACATGCACACTTATGTTTATTGTAGCACTGTTCACAATAACAAAGACTTGGAACCAACGCAAATTCCCATCAATGATAGACTGGATAAAGAAAATGTGACACATAGGCACTATGAAATACTATGCAGCCATAAAAAGGATGAGCTCATGTCCTTTGCAGGGACATGGATGAAGCTGGAAACCATCATTCTCAGCAAACACACACAGCAACAGAAAACCAAACACTGCATGGTCTCACTCAAAAGGGGGAGTGGAACAATGAGGTCACATGGACACAGGGAGGGGAACATCACACACCGGGGCCTGACAGGAGTTGGGGTGCTAGGGGAGGGATAGCATTAGGAGAAATACCTAATGTAGATGACAGGTTGATGGGTGCAGCAAACCACCATGGCACATGTATACCTATGTAACAAACCTGCATGTTCTGCACATGCATTCCAAAACTTAAAGTATAATAACAATTTCTTTAAAAAAAGAATTAAGCAAGGTGGTATTTGGTTAAGAGCCTTATCCTTGTCAGTCTGATTCGAAGTTCAAAAAGAAATACACTTCAGATTTTTTTGTTGTTTTGTTTGTAATAAAATAGCATGTGGGGCCAGGCACAGTGGCTCATGCCTGTAATCCTAGCACTTTGTTTGGGAGACAAGATGGAAGACTTGCTTAAGGCCAGGACATTCAGATCAGCCTTGGCAACATAATGAGATGCCCGTCTCTACAAAATAAATTTAAAAACATTTAGTTAGGTGTGGTGGTATGCACCTGTAGTACCAGCTACTCAGGAGGATAAAGTAGGAGGGTTGCTTGAGCTTAGCAGAAGTTCAAGGCTTCAGTAAGCCATAATTGAACCACTGTAATCTAGCTTGGGTGACAGAGTGAGGCTTCATCTTTAAAAACAAAAAAAAAAATGGAATGAGGTACCTTTTTTTTTTTTTTTTTTTTTTTTTGAGACGGAGTTTCACTCTTGTTGCCCAGGCTGGAGTGCAATGGCACGATCTCGGCTCACCGCAACCTCCGCCTCCTGGGTTCAGGCAATTCTCCTGCCTCAGCCTCCTGAGTAGCTGGGATTACAGGCATGTGCCACCATGCCCAGCTGATTTTTTGTATTTTTAGTAGAGACGGGGTTTCACCATGTTGACCAGGATGGTCTCGATCTCTTGACCTCGTGATCCACCCGCCTCGGCCTCCCAAAGTGCTGGGATTACAGGCGTGAGCCACCGCGTCCGGCCCGAGGTAACTTTATGTGGAAAAATGTCTACAGGTATCCAAATAAACCTGGATTTACCAGAAAAAAAATAAGGAGTATAAAAACTGCTTTTAAATAAGAGCATGGTCATGACAGGCAAGGACAATATGGTCATATTCTTATATTACCTTTCTAAGAAATCACCAACCTCATTTCACCCAAAAGTCATCCCACTTCTTAAGCAGGGAAATATAAATTCTAATTCTCCTGCCATATTAAGCTTTCCTGATGTAGCAAAATTGCAATTATATTATGAATATTTACATCAGTCTTGATTTTCACACATGGTTCTCCTAGTGCATGCAGAGATATAAGGGGTTAACAAGGGCATGAAAGCAGGTAGGTGAGATGACATCAGTAAAAAAGTTCAGACAGAGAGTTCACAACAGAATTGACAAACTCTGGCATGCCTGCCAGGTAGCATCCAACCGTGGCCTGCTGTTACCCACAGTTCTGTGGGAGCCTCATACACCCTTCCAGCTGTCTCCTACTCTGGGTAGCAGCACGGTGTTTCTGTCTATAGTCAAGAAGAGTAGGCTGGGCCCAGTGGCTCACATCTGTAATCCCAGCACTTTGGGAGGTTGGGAAGGCAGATCATCTGAGGTCAGGAGTTCGAGACCAGCCTGAGCAACATGGTTTTCGTCTCTACTACAAAATACAAAAAAAAAAAAAAAAATAGTCGGGTGTGGTGGTGGGCAAGAATTAGCCGGTGTGGTGGCGGTTCAACCAAGAATTGCTTGAACCCAGGAGGCAGAGGTTGCAGCAAGCCAAGATCATGCCACTGCACTCCAGCCTGGTCAATAGAGTGAGACTCTGTCTCAAAACAACAACAAAAAAAGATTAGGTGGACATAGACATGTGGATGGGCAAGTCTCACCTCCCTGTCCTTCCCACTCCTAGGTTGCCCTTACGATACTGTTAACCTAATAACAAGAGGTTCAATATGTCTTCAATAAAGGTTCAAACCGAAAACTTATCTGGTTAACTCATTTATTATTTTTTTATCTAAATCATAAAAGGCTGGAAATTATGGTACAACAACTTAATTTCTGACCAGTTGGAAATAATTGTTTTGGTTTATTCATTCACTTAAACTATCTTATTCTTTGCTCAGTAAGGCAATAGGGTGGTACATTGGAATGAAGACTAACTTTCAAGTCAAGTGAACTGATTCCATTCCCAGCTCCACTATTTATTATGATGGTCTTGAGCAAGTTACTTAAGCTCTATAAGCTTCAAGTTCTTCTTGTATGTCACTGAAATAATGTCTGCTAGAAAGCGGGTGGCATGAGACTGAAATGAAGTATCACCTAAGAAGGGATGGGATCCTGGTGTCTGATGCACAATTTCCCTTTCCTTCCTTTCTATTCTCATGCTGAAAAAATGCTGCTACATTTTTTCAGATCATGCATGTGAAATATCATTTAGAGAATCTTGTATGACCTCCTCAAACTGATAGAAAAAGTAATTTTAACGTAAAAGGGTGTAACAATTCTAGAAATTAAGTGATAGATCCTTTAGATATTAAGGGATTCTAACAGAAAGTCATTGGGACTGAAGTTTGGATCTGGAGTGCATATTTTTCTCTCATTATATAGTAAATGTCAGACTTTCACTTGTTTATTTCCTTTGCTATGAGCAGTCATTTAATATTTCAATAATATTAAGTCACTCATAACTCATTCATATCAATTGTCATATTGACTGTCATTATACATATGAAATTGAAAAGTCATTCATTTCATGATTAGATTGTATAGAATTTAATGATTACAAAAAGCTGAGCTGTTTGCTCAAATATGAAACAATAGTAAAAATGAGATTCAAAAAATAAGAGGCCATATAAGACTCTCTTCTCCTCTGAAGGAAAAATCACAAATAATTGTAAGAATGTAACTTTACTTATTTTCCTGGTTTAGAACGATCCTCTTGAATAGGAAATGAAGAAGAATTACTGTAGGTAAAATGGTCTTCTTAAAATTGAAGATTCAGGATCTGATTTGCTCAGTTGCTAAATACAGAGCCCATTTCAAACTGTGCAGCCTTTTCCTGTGAGGTTTGTCTGAATTGCAACACTGCCAAACATTGCCTGGTGCTCTTCCCTAGCAATCTCTAACTCTGGCACTGGCTCCCACAATGACACTCTGCCAGCTGCCTTCAGAGCGAGGACCAACCCAGAAAGCTCTCAGCCTGCTGCTGTTGATATGAACCGAATCCTTCTAATGGTTCAGGAGACAAGAGCGGGACACACCCTTGCAAATCTCTTTGAACTCAAGTCTCATCCAAAAATCCATCAGAGTTTATAGCTTTTTCAGGAGTTTTTTAAGCAACCTCCAGCAGAAGCCAGTCAAGATAACTTTGGAAGTGCATGGTTGAATTCTTTTCAGAAGACAACCTTCATAGCTTATTGTTTTTTCTTCACCTTATTTTATGATGTTTCTTACCTTTCCTTTTTCTTTTTTTTCATTTTACAACATGCCATTAGATTGCCTTAAAGTTTCCTAAATATCCCAATGTTAGTTACATATTATGTTCCTTGCTACTTCTGCAGATATTTGACCCTATGCCTATCAATTAAGGTGAAAGATCTAATACAGATTATAAAAAGAAAAAATTTTGAAGTCTAGATGTAACTGTTCTATAATTTATCTTAAATACTGAATTGTTTCCTCTAAGTTTAGTAAAAAAACAAATTGCATTTACTGGTATCAAGTAATTTTTTAAATGTTAATTTCACAAGAACTAAAACATGCAATGATTTTAATATCTAATAAGTTTTAAATTTAGTTGTTACCTAAAATGAGTGATTTTCTCAATGGTAAGTCAAATAATAACATTATTGCCAGGCATGATAGATGTGGCTATTGGCACAGAATATTTCAATATTCTGATTGAGAAAGCAATATCTAGATTCTGTCTTATTTTTTCTTTTTTTTTTTAATGATTGAATATTTTATTTTTATTTTTTTTCTTATTGCATTTTAAGTTTTGTGGTACATGTGAAGAACATGCAAGATAGTTGCATAGGTACACACATGGCAGTGTGATTTGCTGCCTTCCTCCCCTTCACCTATATCTGGCATTTCTCTCCATGCTATCTCACCCCAACTCCCCATCGCCCACTGTCCCTCCCCTATTTACCCCCAACAGACCCCAGTGTGTAGTGCTCCCCTCCCTGTGTCCATGTGTTCTCATTGTTCAACACCCGCCTATGAGTGAGAACATGCAGTGTTTGATATTCTGCTCTTGTGACATTTTGCTGAGAATAATGGTTTCCAGGTTCATCCATGTCCCTACAAAGGGCACAGACTCATCGTTTTGGATGGCTGCATAATATTCCGTGGTGTATATGTGCCACATTTTCCCTGTCCAGTCTATCATCGATGGGCATTTGGGTTGGTTCCAGGTACTTTGTACTGTAAACAGTGCTGCAATGAACATTTGTGTGCACGTGTCCTTATAGTAGAATGATTTATAATCCTTTGGATATATACCCAGTAATGGGATTGCTGGGTCAAATGGAATTTCTATTTCTAGGTCCTTGAGGAATCGCCACACTGTCTTCCACAATGGTTGAACTAATTTACACTCCCACAAACAGTGTAAAAGTGTTCCTATTTCTCCACATCCTCTCCAGCATCCATTGTCTACAGATTTTTTAATGATCGCCATTCTAACTGGCATGAGATGGTATCTCAATGTAGTTTTGATTTGCATTTCTCTAATGACCAGTGATGATGAGCATTTTTTCATATGTTTATTGGTCTCATGTAATGTCTTCTTTTGTAAAGTGTCTGTTCATATTCTTTGCCCACTTTTGAATGGGCTTGTTTTTTTCTTGTAAATCTGTTTTAGTTCTTTGTAAATGTAGACTGCAAAAAAATTTTTCCCATTCTATCGGTTGCTAATTCACTCTAATGACTGTTTCTTTTGCCGTGCAGAAGCTGTGGAGTTTGATTAGGTCCCATTTGTCTATTTTGGCCTTTGTTGCCAATGCTTTTGGTGTTTTGGCCATGAAGTCCTTGCCTACGCCTATGTCCTGAATGGTTTTGCCTAGATTTTCTTCTAGGTTTCTTTTTTGTGTTTTCTACTTCTTTAAAATATAGACTTGCTTTTTACAAAAATTCAATTATTCTTTATCAGCACAATTCACATTGATTCACCAAAATCAAACCTCTCTTTACCAGATATAAAATTCAATTAATTATCCAAATGTTTTCAAATAGCTGTGAATGCTTTTTCCAGATACCATCTTGCTTGAAATATTCTCTTCTATAAGAAATATGCATTATGAAATCTACTAATCATTCTTTCCTGACAGTGTTGGACAAATATTTAAGACCAATTCATTCAGATTCCCTCAATACAATTTTAAGATTTAAAAAATAAAATAAAATGAAGAATTTGGAATTGAGTAGAATTTCTTCTGCAAATTCTTCTAAATTAGAGGTATCAGAGGCACTAAAACTGTCAGAGAATCTAGCACTTAAACTGTGACATTTATGTGACCATAAAAATAACCTTGAATTTACTGGAGAATATTTATGCTTTGATTTACATTTCTTCTGAATATCATTTAATGATTCATGAAGCTGATGTCATCATTCAGTGTAGCAATACTCTTAATCTATTGTTCTATTTGGAAGTTTGGTAGTGGAAGATATTGATTTTATATGTGTGTGTTCTAAAAAGAGTTGGATTTCTTTTCCATCTCCTTCAAGCAGCTAAGAGTTGATTTTGAAGAGAAGCCTACAGAAATTACATTTCTGTATTTCACCATCAGTCAAAAATATTGACAACTATATTCTGAAGGTCTGAAAATTGGGAGTGGTTAGAAAGGGCCAGCCGAATTAATATTTGAGATTACCAAAATGTTTCACATATTACATATGCTGATTTAGAAATAGATTTGATAGAAATCTTCATGAGACAAGCTCTCAGAAGATACCATTGCTAACATAGTTTATCTTCCTTTGTAAAATGTGTTTCAATAGTTGCTGTAAGGCACAAACAGAAAATTAGTATGTACCTATTTTTCTGACATTGGTTTCTATGATTTTTTTTCTAAAAAAAAAAAAAAAAAAGATACGCTTTCTTAGTGGTTTCCCCAAAGTGTCTGCATAATAGAAAAAGTAATGAACTGACAAATATGAGACTGATTACTAATGTCTCTCTTTAAAACCTGCAACAACTTCTTAGTCTAAAAAGGAGGAGCTTGAAAGCATTCACATCTGAGAAATCTAACTTTGCCTGGTTGTGTTTCCTTCGTCAGGAAAAGCTAGATGATTTAGTTCTAAATATTTATTCAGTTCTTCAGGAAAAGATGATCAGACTAGGTTTCACCACATCTGTACTTAAACTGATGTGTTTGAAAAAGAAAATAAGGAATTACCTTGCTGGGTATCAGGTAATGCATTCTTTTTCAAAAAAAGTTTTAGATTTAGAACTATTAGAATAATAGAATGGAAGACAGGTCAGAGAACACTGAGTCTATCACCACTCCTTTATTTCACAGATATTATGGCCATATCTGTAGGATTAGAACCGGAGGCGGAGAAATAGAAGAGGACAGAGGTCTCATTATTGAGCCAGTTGGCCAGTCTTTGGTGGTGACTACACTTGGTGTCAGTTGTCAAATCCTGTAATGTGGCAATTTAGGAAAGAGGCTAGTAATGACTATGAAATGGGTGAGAGGACAAAGGAGGAAGATAAGCACAACTTAATATGATCAGTTTTGCGTTGGTTTGTTTTTGTCTGGCCAACAGGTATAGTATGAACATCTCACATCAAAATGGTGACAAGATATTTTGTATCAGTGCTTCTCAAAAGTGAAGATCTTTATATATTAACCTTAGTAGTCCCTATCATGGTGCTTCAGTATAGTAGAGAAAATATCATCTATGCTTTGTTTTTTAATCAAATAAAACAGATTGTATTAAACGAGAAAGAGAATGTCAATAATATGAGGTTAGGAAAAACAAGTAATGAAATTACCTTGGCATTGACTTGGGATAAGTAGCCACTTGTAAAACTGTCTAACAACAGCTTATGGTGAGCTTGATAAACCTCTGGAAGTGGAAAGAACAGGCCAATGCTGAGACATTGCAGGAACAGAATAAGTACCAACTGCTTTTTGTGTTTGCTATTTTGCTATTTATGTTCCTTGACTTGTTTTACTGTTGTTTTCTTTTCTTTTAATTATTATTATACTTTAAGTTTTGGGGTACATGTGCAGAACGTGCAGGTTTGTTACATAGGTATACACATGCCATGGTGATTTGCTTGTTTTTTAATAAAAGAATTACCATCATGTTTTTAGAACTTTGAGATATGTTTCTTCTTCCTTCAGAATTTGATTATGAATGCACATTGAGGAAGTTTGGCTTTGCAAAGTGACTTTTTAATGGCAAGACAGTCCACCAGAAGAAGTGCTGCTGTGTTTCCCTTTTGTTTCATTGTATTTTGTTTTTATATCAGGGCGCATAGTACTTGAAGTGAAACAAGAGATAGTCCACTCAAAGATTTCTTAAGTGACATATAAAAAGAAACATCCCAAATCAATTTCGGTGAAAAGATCATTGAGTAATCTCATTTTTCACAATATTTAAAGCTGTTAGGAAGATTACATTACACCAAATAGTAAATCCCTCTTCAAAGATACACATATTATTTGTAACAGTGGAATAAATCTGCCTCCTGGCAAGAAATATTAGTGTTGAGCCCGATATAGCTATTTCGATAGCTAAGGCGTTCCCAGCACTTCCCTCTATAGGTTATGGCAAGGGATAAATTTCCGTGGCATACAGCAAAAGTCCAGATACACCAGTTTTTATATTAAGAGCTAAACAAAATCGGTATAAGATTGTAAAAGCAATGTTAACCACTGCCTCAGAGTTGATTGCCAATATAGACAGTATCTTGTCATTATTAAGAGAGAAGAAAGCTAATGTGTTCCCCCTTGCCACAGGTTCAGGATGCATTTAGATGCCGATTGAGAAACTGTCAGGATCCCATCAATGCAGATTCTTCCAGTTCTTTTCCTAATGGGCATGCTCAAATCATGGTGAGTTTTTATTTTTCCTCTGAATGTTAATTAAGTCATGATTTCTCAAGGGAATAAAAGAAATCCTTGTTAGTAAAATAACATCAAAATCTCATTTTGAGTGACTTTGGCTTCAGTTCATTACTAGACTGTGAACTCTGATACCAGGTAAGTATTATCTCTAAGATTGTTTCGGAGTCCAGGACTTGTTGTTGGTTCCCTGGGGTGTTGAATGCGGGAGTGCTATGCAACACTGAGGAGTATTTTCCTCCTTGCGTAGAGTAAGGGCTAATGATTTGTGCGTAGGATCATGTGGATGTTTTTTACAGATCATAACACTATGAACTTGCACTTATAGTCTTAAAGAAGTAGTTCTTGGCCTTAGTGAAACAGAATCATCAGGGGAGCCACAACACAGACCAATTAAAATCAAAGTCTTGGGAATGGGACCCTGGTATTGGTGATTCCAATATGCAGCCTAAGATGAGAACCACTGTTCTAAAGCGTAAGGAGCAGCCACCCTTTTAGTGAAAGATGGTTATTCTACATGAGCTCTGCCTATTATTAAAATCAAAGTGTTCTTTAGGCATAACCACTTTGATGTATTTTAGAAATAAGATTTAAACTGTGTCATTTAAAGAAGAAATTAAATAGTAAAGTTTCACTTTTACAGTGTGTTTGATTTACTAGTAACTTTTTTGAACTAGGTAACAGTAATAAGCTAGATGATACATTAGTAACTAAGACTTTACAAAGAATAATTCCTTACTAAAAACAAATAGATACAAAATCTCTGATTTAAAATATTAATAGGGAAAGACATATGATTGGAAGGCTTTGATTAAGATGAGATAATTTAATTATATCATTTAAAAAATTAATCGATTTGTTTAAAATAAGAGTTTTAGGAAAATATAAGGTCACAACTAAACCCCTGAAGGTTTTCAACCAGTTAAGTATGATTTAATCTTCCATTTTAATTCCTAAACCTGAAAGATTTTTGTCACATGTGAATGAAAATGAATCATTAAAGAGCCTAGTTTAATCTAGTTAGACAAAACTGCAATATAAGATGTTACATTGTAAGCAATGTATTCAAATTGAATGTTTAAAAATACCAATAACAAACATAATTATTTAAATATATTCATAATAATTCACATTATAATGTCCTTATTTTGGTTAGAGAATTGCCTTAAAATTCTATCCTTTTGATATATGATAATCAGTTTCCAGACTGAAGATGACACTAGGTATTATATTGTCTTATTAAAATTGTATGCTATGTTTCCATTTATTTTATTTAACATTTGGGCTCTAGGAAACCCTCTTGGAAACAATCTAATTATGCCTAGGGAAACTTTCTTTGCACAAAACAATAAACTGGTACTGCCAAGTTAGATATCTGTAAACTTCAGATAATCTGATAAGTAAAAGACACTTGAGGTCTTCATTAAATGATGGTTCTATGTCTTATTATTTCTTGTTACAGACAGACTTTGAAAAGGATGTAGACATTGCTTGCCGATCAGGTAAGAATATTTAGATTTTGAAAATCTAATCAGTAGGGATGTTAAATCATTTCTAGAGATTTTAATTTTAAAGAAAATGCTGTGGTTTACATATCACATAGTGTTCTGTGAAAGGGCTGTATATGTAAAGCAGCTCCAAATGCCAAAGGAGCTGAGAAGCCAAAGAATGAGGCAGAAAAATCCAGTTGACAGTAAAAGGTGGTATATTAGGGAATTTATAGACAGGAGTGTAGCCTTGAAAGCAACAAGACAGGTAGATCCTCACACAGTTACTCTTCAGACTCAGGGTTTATATACCATAGGGAAAGGGGATACATGCTGTATAGAGACAATTAAAGGCAACCCTCCAGAATGGGCAAAAGTGCTATGTGCCTCATATCCTATCATTTGTGCAATAACGTCAAGGTTGCTTTGATCTAAGAGCAAAATTTGTAGTGAGTACATGTTCTTACATTAAGCACAGTAAATAAAGTAAGAATCATGAGGCATTCATAGGACTGGAGTTAATCAGAAATCAATATGGTGGATTAGCATTCAAGATGGAGTCACTTTGGTCTCCATATTTATGTTATGTATAAATATAATCCCTAAAATGGAAGGACTGCAGGAATAGAAGTGTGTTTGTGAATGAAGAAGGATTAAAAAAAGAGAGAGAACAAGAGAAATGATAGAAAAACTGAGAATGGTTCATTGAAAACACCATGAGAGAAGAAAAACTTTAACATGAAGACATAAGACTCCCATTCCACCAAGTAATGGTTGTTGGGTGTAAGGCCAGTCAAGTTAACCTCTCTGTGCCTCTGTTTTATCATGTGTGGAATATCGGTTATTGTAAAGATGAAACAGCATTGTCTGTATATGTGTTAAGGTTGTTGTGGTTTTAATTTTAGAAAGGGTCAAGAGAAACTATGCAGCATGTCCTCTTATAGTGCTTGTATCCCATAGTCTCCCAGCCTGTGGCTAAACTCTCACCAGAGTAGATGGCTCAATAGTTTTAAAGGAAACTACATGTTCAATTTTGGGAGATAGTTCCAATTGCTGGAAAATGGTCCTTTGTAGGAACACAATATGCCTCATTTTGACTTTTTATTTGTTGATCTTCGTGCTGCCTTTTAAAACAACAGTGGATATCTACTTCATCTAACTATCCAAATATTTTAAAGTAATTATCATTTAGCCCAATCCAAGTCCTTTTTCTCCAGATTAAACAAGCCTTGTTTCATCATTCATTTCTTATAGCATTCTCTGAGGCAGGATGTCCAAGGTGGCCTCCAATTTATCAATAATTTAATTTTAAATTATGGTGCATAAATATATACATGATCACCTAGCATTTATCACAGTGGGCACTTTACTTACATTAAGGCTATCTACATTTTCATATGATTTCTATTTCAGTACTAGTGTCAACTTACCTGAAATTCCTAAGACTTTTTGTAGGAGCTGTCAGGGCTTCCCCAGTCTAATATGTAAATGTTTTGGTTTTGGTATGCATTTTTTTTTTAAGAAATTTGGCCTTTACATTTATGTCTATTTGCTATTATTTTACTAATTTCAGGTTAGCATAGTATCCATCTCCATTGTTTGATGACTGAAAGTTTGGTAAGAATTTCTAAGTCTTAGTTCAAACTGTACTTAAAAGAGTGGAATGGCGTGAAACCTAGTAGAGAAATCTGCTATATTCAATAAGGCACCCCTTATCTGCCAGCAGACTTCCTCTACATGGAGTTTTCAAAATCATTAAACATCATTAAACATCTGTGCAGAGTCTCAAATCTTGTCATGATCATAAGAGTATGAGAGACTCATCTCATATTCTCATTCCTGGATTGAATCCAAATACTCTATGTAGAGTATGGTCATAGCAGAGCAGTAAGGTAACTAGCATGATCCGGCCACCGGCAGTGGATCTGTGCCGGGCATTAGAAATCACCATTTCCCATTGAAAATCTAACAAAGTATTGCCAGGATGCAGTCTCACTAGTGCTTGGTTTCCAGAATTGATCATTTTCCTTTTTTGGATAATTGATATAATATTGTCACTTTGCTCCATCCACCTGCCATAATTTCTCAAAAATCACTAGCCATGGTGCCAATTTCCACATCTATGTTCCAAGATGGAATGTGATTTGTCCAGGTTTAGATGCTTACATTTATTTACAATGATTAGGTATTCATTTAATTTCTAATCTTCCACCTTCAGTGTTGTTTCCTTTCAGCCTCATTTGGTGTACTCTTTACAGTTCTCCTCGATAGAGAAGCAATATAAGAGCAGACAGTTTTGTCTTTTCTTTAAAAGCTGTAACATTAAACCAGTGGTTGTCAAAAGGTGGTCCCTAGACTATCAGTGTTAGCATCACCTGAGACTTATTAGAAATGCATATTTTGAGGCCCTAACCCAAGCCTTTTGGGTCAGAAACTGGCGACTGGGGTATAGGAACTAGTATAAGCCATCCAGGTAATTTTGACGCATGCTAAAATTTAAGTACTACTGTATTTGTCCATCCTCCCCAAGCTGTGATCTCATTTCTGCAGTATTTATGTTGTTCTTTTGCATTAAGTTACATATTTTTCCTAGGCCTCATTATATGCTGGGATTTAGCATCCTAATGTATGCCAGTGCCACTATTTTATTAGAAAATAATTTTTCTACTGTTTTCATTTTCTGTTTTTATTTGTTATTGGTGCCCTTTTCAGCTGAGCCCAATAGGAGCTTTCTTCTGAGTTTAGCTGGAGATGTCAGTCTATGTTGAAGTATATTCAATTAAAAAATCTCAATTCATGAACTCTGAATAATCTTTCTCATGCCAAATCTTTAGGTGCTTTGTTTGGTTTGAAGTTTGTGTTTTACTACTTGATTAATTTCTCTTGAAAGTTCCATCTATTTAACATTATGTTTTCATGTGTAGGTGGTGTGATTTGTTTATGATGTATATTCAAAATTTGGATAAACATTTTAAGTAAGTCTAAGAGGCAGGCATTTCTCTCGTATAGAGTAGCCACTACTGCATAGGAAGAATTATCTTTTTTTACATTGTGTGTGTGTGCACGTGCGCGTGTGTGTATGTATATAAATGTTCAACAAACACAATTATGTCATTTGATTAAAATGTGCTGGCTATAACTATAAATCAGATTATATTTATACTTAATTTATCTTGTACAAATTTAAATTTTTTTTTTTTTTTTTTTTTTTTTTTAATTGGGTTTTCCTTTTTTTTCCCCGGCTGGGGTGGAAGGGCGCGTTCCGGGCTCACCAAAAACACAACAACCCGGGTC
>NW_022436946.1:78586119-78824882 GCF_009761245.1 Sapajus apella | reverse complement strand
CCCAGGCTGGAGTGCAATGGCGCGATCTCGGCTCACCGCAACCTCCGCCTCCCGGGTTCAGGCAATTCTCCTGCCCCAGCCTCCTGAGTCGCTGGGATTAAAGGCACACGCCACCATGCCCAGCTGATTTTTTGTATTTTTAGTAGAGACGGGGTTTCACCATGTTGACCAGGATGGTCTCGATCTCTTGACCTCGTGATCCACCTGCCTCGGCCTCCCACAGTGCTGGGATTACAGGCGTGAGCCACCGCGCCCGGCCCAAATTTAAATTATAAAGTCAATACATAATACCAAGACTTCCTTTATAGTTTTTAAATAAAAGTTTAAACTTGTCTATATATTTTAATAAAATAAGATAGGTTTCCATAATTCATGTTTAAATTTTACTGCTATAAATTTTGGAATTATTTTTATATAGAATTAAGGGTTAAAAGTGTTCCTCACTGAATTTGAAGATTTTTTTTAAGTATTTATTTACAATACCATTAAATCATTACAATATCATTAAATTTAACATGCTTTGCCCCTTATTATTGCCATGTATCATTACTCCTGGAAATTATAATTATTGATCTATTATTTTAAGAGGTTTGGAAGTAACTTTTTTAAACTTAATTATTTTTATTATGTATAATAAATACATAAAAAGGCATAACCAAATTGTTAATTTAAAAAAAAAAGATGTAGGCTGGGCGCGGTAGCTCACGCCTGTAATCCCAGCACTTTGGGAGGCCGAGGCGGGTGGATCACGAGGTCAAGAGATCGAGACCATCCTGGTCAACATGGTGAAACCCCGTCTCTACTAAAAATACAAAAAATCAGCTGGGCATGGTGGCACGTGCCTGTAATCCCAGCTACTCAGGAGGCTGAGGCAGAAGAATTGCCTGAACCCAGGAGGCGGAGGTGACGGTGAGCCGAGATCGCGCCATTGCACTCCAGCCTGGGTAACACGAACGGAACTCCGTCTCAAAAAAAAAAAAAAAAAAAAATGTAAATTTAACATGATTTTTTCTAACAGACAATAATACAATAACTAGACACAATATCTTTCAAGATAACAGATATTACATGAATGATTCACGTTTTGAAATAATTTTAAAGTCTTGTTTCTCTGTAATAGGGAAAGACATTTATAATCTATTTTTTAACCTCTGCCTTAATGCTTAATTATGATTCTATTTGAAAATTGGATAATAATAGGAAAAAATCAGTATATCTGAAACTTTTTATGAAGAGACAATAAAGCAGATTTTTACAGTCATCTATGCCTAATGAAATTTTAAATGATGACTGCTCTACTTTGTAGGTAGATTAGCACCAGATGTTCGCGTTGAACCAACTTCACACAGTGCTATTCTGTGTGCTTTCAATTCCAGTTACAAGAATAAGTCTTCAGAATTTTATTCATTTGTACCCTCAAAACTGACAATTGTTCATAACTAAGCATGCTTTGTGTTATTCTGCCTTATTATCCCAAAAACATGGCTTTCTTTTTATACAGAGGCAAAAAGAGAAAAAAATCCTAAAATGTATTTTAATAAAGAATTATTTACTCTTTTGTTGATTGTTTTTGTTTAGTTTGCATTTGTGTTTTGTCCCCTTTCATATTACAAGTTATCATAGGCTTTTTTCCCCCTAAATCACTATTTTAGGCTTAAAATGGAATGAAGATTTTGGAGGCTCATAGTGTTTTTTTCTTAAACTCAGTTGGCAATTTTAATAAGGGCATTCCAGCATATAAATTAATTTTTAATTTTCTTTCTTCTACATAAAACTGAATATGATAAATACTTTTGAATACTGTATCCACCTTGACCATATGGACTTAAATGGAAAAGTACTCATTAATTTTCAATATGCATAATTTTTGGAGGGATTTCTTATCGAGTAGGACGAAGTTCCCATTAATTATCCCTTCAAGAAGCATTTTAATAAGCATAACTTCTAGAAAACTTTAGAGGGAAAGTCATTAAGAAAAAATCACATCTGTGTGAATATATTCATAATTTTACAAAAATCCTTTGGAGCAGATTGATGGAGAAAACTTCTCTGGTAATCTCTTATTTCCCTGAAAAGTTATACAGAGTTGTTTAAGGACAGGGCACTAAGATTTTTGAAAGCCCATTAATCAGCTTTCAGATGTGCTTTAGCTATGGGCTACCTGAGATCTATGAGAGTGTAACAGAATCAATAAACAGTGATAAAGTAATCTCTGGACCATGTCCAAATAGATACATAATTTTAAAAACATAACATATCTCTTTAATAACGTGTTTAATACAAGAACATTGTTTAGTAGACAGAGAGACAACAGAATATAATAATGAAAAATGAACACACATTAACTCTCTTTCTTCAACTTTTACATTCCTACTCATAGTTCTTCATAAGGATATTGGTCCTTGCCGAGCAGCCACAATAACGGGAACACTCTCTAGGATTTCTCTAAATGATGATGAAGAAGAAAAGGGAACAAACCCTGAAGGACTAAGCTATTCAGCGTTGCCTGGAAATGTCATTTCCAAAGTCATCATCCAGCAACCCACAGGTCTGCACATGCCCATGAGTATGAATGAGCTTAGCAATCAATGTCTGAAAAAAGAAAATAGTGAACTGCGGAGAACTGTGTACTTATGTACGGATGATAATTTGAGAGGGGCTGACATGGACATAGTCCATCCTCAAGAAAGAATGATGGAAAGTGACTATATTGTGATGCCCAGAAGTTCCGTAAATAACCAGCCATCAATGAAAGAAGAAAGCAAAATAAATATTGGCATGGAAACTTTGCCGCATGAAAGGCTATTGCACTACAAAGTAAACCCTGAATTCAATATGAATCCCCCCGTAATGGACCAGTTCAATATGAACTTAGAGCAACATCTTGCACCCCAGGAACATATGCAGAGTTTGCCCTTTGAACCTCGCACAGCTGTGAAGAATTTCATGGCCTCTGAGTTGGATGATAATGCAGGACTATCAAGAAGTGAAACTGGATCAACAATATCAATGAGTTCTTTAGAGGTGAGCCACAGAAGGTTACATTTTTCCTTGATAGTTGAAATATGAATAAATAGAGATATTGATTGATTGATGTGACACTGGTGTTGGAGGAGAAGATTCACATTGGTTTTTGCAGTTATGTATCATAGGAAAATTTCTGGCTATTGAGATTAAGTCTCAATATAGGGTTTTCTCAGTAGTGCATTACAATCCCTTTATTCAAGATTGTCTTTTAAAATGAATCCATTATATTTAAAAAGATACTAATCAGCCATCATTCTGTCACCATGGGAACTAAGTTAGGCACTCATTAAAATAAAAAATTAACAGATGATTCTTCTGATGTTTCTCAGGTACCACAGGTCCTTTTGGTGCATAGTGTCTACATGGCATTACAAACTTAAACTGAGATCTGCATTTTCTGTGTAACAACAACTGTGAAAAATAACAAAATTGGAATATTTCACTAAATGTAATTGAATATAATTACCATTATACTGATGATTAATGATTATTACAGATCAATATCTTTTAAATATTTTGCTCTTATTTTACAGAATAATGACCATTAAAATTTTTTATCTTAGACTGAATTGTCAGAAAGAATGTAATCTGAGCATATTTACAGTCAGGATTCTGAGGTCCAACCACATGGCCTTTATGCTTCATAAGGCCACCAAAAGTAGAGTAAACTCCTCACAGTTTGCCTGATCATACAGTGAAAAATAGCTGTAAACCTGCAGCTGATACACACACACACACACACACACACACACACACACACACACACACACACACACTCACTATGCAATACATGCATTTGGTTTAGTATAATAGGTTATTATATAAAACACTATCTACAGAAAGGGACTATAATTAGTTGCCTGCCCTTTCCATCAGAGTTATGCTGGTAATTGTATGTTCAAGTGTCCAAAATTTCCCAGAGGCAACTGTTTCATGCTTCTTCCCAAAGTCATTTCTCCCACTAGATCAAAATGAAGAGGCATTCTGAGAGGCTTTAAAAATGTGATGAATAGGGTAATTTTCAGGGTTTTTGCAACTGGATTGTGAAAATTCTAGACAACGAATGGTAATGTGAATAGAATCTAATGTAAGTCCCTAAGTTCTAGATCAACCTCAAACTGAATAGCGCTTCTGAGGATAACTAGGTCAGAATAATTATTCAGAACCAAAGGCACAGATAGGGGTAGTGAAGCCAAGTTCAACACCAGGGTGACTGGAGCTCTCTTTTAAACAAAAGCATTTCATCCCTCTGAACAGAATAGCTACTGTTTCCCTATTTGTAACTTGCATATCCCAGAGATGACCAGGTTTCTAATAATGATCAAATAAGAACAAACTACAAAATATTTGTGCAAAACCTTAACAGTTTTTAAAAGGATTTTCAGTGAGTTTGTGCATAATAACATAACATGATAAATAATCATAATGACCATATGGAAGTTTTCTGTATAGTATGGCTCTTTTAATTGTGTTAAAGGGGATTGAATGGAATTGCATGAAAATATTTCGCTGGTTACAAAAATGTTTTACATGTAAAAGCCTAAAAACTTTGCTGGATTGATATTCTACAGGTTATCTGTGCTTGAAAAATGGACTGTATTTCCCAGAACTCCTTTGTTCAATTTGTAATTTTTCCAAATTTCCATATCCTTAGTATTAAGTGTAAGTATTATATATAACAGTGATTCAGCCAAAAGATCTGTATTTAAATTACTTTGGGATCACAAGACCTACATCTTGAAAAGGAATAAAATTCAGAATGAAAATTTGGTTCTTCATTTTCATTCTTTTTTTTTTTTGAGACGGAGTTTCGCTCTTGTTACCCAGGCTGGAGTGCAATGGCGTGATCTCGGCTCACCACAACCTCCGCCTCCTGGGTTCAGGCAATTCTCCTGCCTCAGCCTCCTGAGTAGCTGGGATTACAGGCACGCGCCACCATGCCCAGCTGATTTTTTGTATTTTTAGTAGAGACGGGGTTTCACCATGTTGACCAGGATGGTCTCGATCTCTTGACCTCGTGATCCACCCGCCTCGGCCTCCCACAGTGCTGGGATTACAGGCTTGAGCCACCGCGCCCGGCCCATTTTCATTATTTAAATGAGTTTAATAGTAACTACTTAGGGTGACTATTTTATGAGATAGCAGAAAGAATATATAGATGTGGGAATGAATAATAAAAATTAGCATGTATGTAGCATCTTTCATTAGCAGATCCTCAAATCACTTTAAAAATAGGAGTTAATCTTCACAACACCTCCATGCAATGGATAAGTTATTATAATCTTCAAAGTAGAGTCATTTGTTCAAGGTTATAGAGCAAGTGCATAGCAAATCTAGGAATAAAATCTTTCTTTCCTGACCAATTTTATGCCATCTAGAAGAGACAGTAATGAGCATGAATATTCACATGAAGGTAACTTTAAAGTTCTTTCTAATCCTTGACAGGCATTTGGTCTTATGATAATAAATAAAGACATGAAATGGGTAAAGTCTTTGTCCTTTAAATTGTACAACTAACATATTTTGGAAATGGGACTGTGTTCATGAAGATAAAGTTGGTGGTCTGGCTTTCTTCTTGGGCAGGATGATGCACTGTCAAGTAGAATTATCAGATCTGCTAGATTGTATATGCAGGGTCAGCTGGTGAGGGAGATTACCATCTGACAATAATTTTAAAAAGCAGAAAAATGACCTGAGTTTATACATGGAGAGTGGGATCAACAGTAGGTAGGAGGTGTCTTGGGTCTTAGAAGATAATGTGAAGAAGAAAATAGTAAATAATGTGGGTAACATGAAGCCTAAGCAATAAAACAATTTAAGTCTTTTCTCCCTCTAAGTAAGAAGGAAGATTAAAGCCATAGGAACATCCAGGATGGGCAGCTGGCACAGCAGAGGATGGCCAGGATCCTCAGGATTCTTTCAAGCATATAATATAAAGATGCTCACATTTTACCTCCAGAGGAGTCAGTTTTCACAGGCTGCCGATGTGGAAAGTGCTGAAGGGAAGGAAAGAATAGGGTAAAAACTGCCAGTTGTAGAATAGAATGTGATAGAAATTGCAAAAGAGGAAAAACAAGAGTTGAGAGAGAAAAAAAATAAAGCTAAAAAGACTTGAGTGGGTGAGTGGGTAGAAGTATTTATTCAAATAAGCAAGAAGCAACAAAGGAGGAGGCTCCCCAACCTCGAAGTCAGTGCCAGCACAAAAGGTACCAGCCTTCATGGGAGTTTGTTCAGCTAACCCCAATTATTGGGTATAAAAAGTTTAATAAATTCATGATGTTTCTTGGCATAAAAACACATCTAGATTTTCTCTCAGCCTAATAGTATCTTGTTTCGTTCTTTCTTGTGATATGTTCTCTTTCTAACTGTAGTCATTTCCAAATGAACTTGTTGAGCCATTCTGAAAACTTTAGTTATAGAGCTGCCCCAATTATGGAATAATTGCAATACTAAAATAGTAAGATTTTCACAACAATGGCTCCAGTCCTAAATATCCTCTAACTGCTTTGCTTATGGTTAAGAGGAGTGATATTGTCATCAGCACTTTAGTCATTCACCTTCAATTAATGAACAAAATGTAATGAGTACATGGCAATATACAGAGCGAAACAATAGCAACAACAAAAACTACACTAAGATTTTGCTTTTGAGCAAGAGGGAACAAAAGAGGTATCATGGTTCTCAAGCACTTGAGGACTATAAAACCTAATTTAAACCTTGGATTGTTGTTCTATTTAGTTATTTCCTGAAAAAATATAGTTGTATAATTGTAGGGAGACAGGTCGGTATTTGTTCTGAATTGTCAGATTTAAATAGTAAGCATTTTTTCATTCAAGAGTCTTTCCAACTTATATGCACATCTTGGACCTGTTTAGCACATGGCCCATTCTTCACTCTTTTCCCTGTGTCATTCAAGGGTTAATTCAGGTTCTTGAGTCACAGCTTTTGGCTGGGTTCTGCCAACAGGAAGCATCGGTAAGAGATTAGAGATTAAGGAAAAGAGGGAAACCTGGGGTCTTTCTCCCCTATTCTTTCTGCTTTTGGAAGCACCTTCTATGTCTTTGATGTAGCTCCCACAGTGCTTCCAGTTTATGCCAGGGGCTCCAACCCCTGGGCTTTAGCCATCCTGCACTCCCTTGTATTTGTCCAGCCTAGGAGGTATACTGACTTCTTCTGCTGATCCCTGGATTACTACATGGTCCCCACGTGGCTTCTCAGTTCTCTATCATTCGAATTTTTGTGGGCCATCTTGCTGAAATGTAAACACCTTATGTGGTTTCTACTATGCTTAATTTTTCTTATTAATAAAAGTACTTAAAAACTGATGAGTTGGTACTTTATAAAATTGTTATCTAAAATAGAAGGTCTTGATGCTCTATCTTGTCTATTTATGTATAAGCTTACCTATATATCTGAAAATAAGTCTCTCTCAATTTGTAATGGGCCGAAAGAGACACCATTCTAGATTAAATTTGTATACACCAGTTTTTCTTTAGACATGATTTATAGAGCTCTCAGCATAATGGTTTTTAAAGGTAAAATATTTTAGCAATAATATCACATTGCAGGTGCCTCCCTTACAGTGGTTGTGAGGATCAAAATTAATGTACATGAAAACCCTTTGAAATTGTAAGAAGCACTTTAGATGTAAGATTATGTTATTATTATGTCATTATTGTTATGTCCTGAATTTCTGCAAAGAAGCTTGAATGCTGAATTAAATCAATATTCAGGATATTAGACAAAATGTTATGGCCTCGCTTAAGAACTAGGACACTCTGTCACTAACAGAAACCACTATAAAACTGACCATGTGCAGAAACAACATTTCTTTTTTTACATTTTTTTCTGATGTAAGTATGGTGAAAGGAAGACCTGTCCTTTTTTACTGCTTTGCTTTTACTCCTGGATTACAGAATTTTGTCTTTCATGCAGGCATACAAACAAAATTAGCTTGAATAAAAGTAATTTTTAAAAATTAATTATTCTCAGATATCATTTCCACAGCTATTTTTAATGGATTTGCTATCAGAGCTTTCTCCTTGCAAGTAGGTTTATTGCTCACTTTATAATAGAAATTTTAATGGCAGTCACATTTCCATTCATTAGTCGGTGGAATTTATTACTTGCTATGAATCTTCTAGTGTCTTGTCCAGCTTAATTTGCAGTGACAAAAACAATGAAGTATTCCCTTTGAGAAATTATTCATCATTCTACAAGACTTAGATGTGGAGAAATACCTCTATGCATACATTCACTGGGTATTCCTTTGAGTAGCTTCGTATTGTTGTACATTTTCTTATTTTTAAATCATCCTAAAGAATTTCTCCTTTCTATTAGTGATAAGCCTGCCTTCTTGTAAATTGTCTTGATTCTCTTAGCTGTCAGTTGACCTAATCATAATGGCTTTCTTTGTGTGTTTAGTCTACCTGCTTAACCAAATTCTCTAAGAGTATGCCCAAGAAAAGCAACAACAAAACAAAAATTAAAAGTCAAATTCTTTTGAATATCTTTGACTGTTATGTGCAGCTCCTTTAATCATTTGCCAGTAATGTTATGAATGTCTCCTATTGTGATTTGTCCTTTGCTAGATGCTTTGGATATAAATGTAATCAAGATAGACATGGAACTTGCCCCTATGGAGAATAAACCCTATGGGAGAGACAGACAATTAACCATTAAACCAATGAATGAAATAGTGTGCAGTAATGGGTAATAACTATGGAATGCAAGGGAGAGGCTTCTTTAGAAAAGGTGGTCTGGGAAGCATTTGAAAGTGTCATTTAGTGTAAGAAATAAAATTGAGAAGTAATGTGACTTGCAAGGAGCTGAGGGAATTTTTTCAGGCAAAAGAAACTGTAAGTGCAGAGATCCTGAGACAGAAAAGAGTTTGACATATTCTCATAAGATCAAAATACCTGTGCACCTAATGTTGAACTCCTTAAGATAAAGTTAAAATGGAAAGGAGAGACCAGACTTTGCAGAGTCTTGTAAATCAATGGAAGCAAATGAAGACGGTTAAGCAAAAGATTGTCACAATGATTTTTCTCTGCGTTCATCCATCCATCCATTCATCCATAACTTTGGTTGTTTAGAAAGTAAAGGATTAGAAGCCAGGGGTTTTAGGAAAGGAGATAGAACGGAAAGCTGGAAGGCAGTCAGAAAGCTACTGAAGTAATCTAGACGAGAGATAAGAGTTGCTTTGCCTGTTGAGTTGAAAGCGGAGATAGAAAGCAGTAGGCAGAACAAGGTGTATTTCAGATATAGAAGAGACAGCACATGCTGGTGGATTGGATGTGGAAGACGAGGGACAGAGAGGAAGGAAGGGGGACTCCTCAGCCTCTGGGTTGACCAACTAGAAAACCAGCATTTTCTATCATGTGAGAGGCAGGAGGAATAAAGGAAGTTTGGAACTTAAAAGATGGTATTCAAACTCACGGGAACGAATTATGGTGTTCAGAAGAGAATGTGAGAAAGAAGAGTCCAGCAACTCAATATTTAGAAAGCAGGGATATGAAAGAACCAACAGAGGAGACTTGAGAATAAGCTGAAGCAAGTAAAAGGAGGAAAAAGAAAGACAGAGATGATGAGTGTTTTAATGAGGAAATGGTTAACGTTCAAAAGTTTCTGAGTGTTTAATAAGATGGACAGAAAATTGACCTTGGACTTTGACCAGATTGAGCTCATCAGAGACTGTCAGCAAGAAGAATTTTAATAGAGTATTGGAAATATAATACAAGGTAGGGTGAGTCCTAAGTGGGAAATTAGGAAGAGAAAACAGCATAGAAAGAACATTACCTCTGTGAGAAAAAGGATTATTTACATTAGGTTATTTGAAAAATTAGAATATATGTACAGAGGGATTTGTATCTTCATAAAATACTTCAATATCATCTATCACCCTAGCTCATTTTAAATTTATATGTAGCATTTTTAAAAGTTATAAGATTATCAGACAAATTGTTATGGCTTGATCATTTCTCTCAGTTGGTTTTTAATTTAAAACATATATAACCATTATTTCCAATCACTTTCTTCTCTGGAATTAATATTCCAGGGAGCTCAGAAGGGCATTTGAATAAACATGCAAGTCAGTTAGGGTATCAATAAACTTCAACGCTCTGAAAGACTTCCAATACATTGTATGTATACCAAAGGTGGAAACAGACCAAAACTGAACAGAATTAAATGTTCTTATTCTTTCTTTACACCATCAATTTCCCAATGCCCCATTCCCCTTTAAGATAAACTAAGGCCAGGGTGGGTCTCATGCCTGTAATCTCAGCACTTTCAGAGGCTGAGGCAGGTAAATTGCTTGAGCCCAGGAATTCAAGATAATTCTAGGCAACCTGACAAAACCCCATCTCTACAAAAAATACAAAAATTAGCCAAGTGTGGTGGCACATGCCTATAGTCCCAGCTACTGGGGGGGCTGAGGTGGACGGATCACTTGAGCCCAGGATGTTGAGGCCTCAGTGGACTGTGATCATGCCACTGAACCCCAGCATGGGTGACAGAACAAGACCTAAAACCATCTCAAAAAAAAAAAAAAATGAGTTATATCTGGAGGTGGATGAGTCTCCTACTGTTTGTTATTGTATCATTGCTTATAGATGATTGCATATTGGAATGATTTCTAAGTTATTTTACTCAACATAGATATTTTCTCAAATATGTATATATCAAATTGCTAATTTTTTTCCCCTCCTTCAAAATGCAATTGACAAGTAAAAGTTAATTGGCTTGACATTGCTTTATGCTTAGAAAGTCAGACTTGGACTGACTGGGTCATCTAATGTTATTCTTGCTGAATTCTAGTAACAACCAGCAAAACATCACAGGCATCTTCGCTGTAACATATCACTCTTGTATTACTGAGAAAACAGCAAGAGGTAGTAAAGACAATGCTGGGCTTGGAGTCAGAAGTCCTGAGTTTGAATCCCAGCTCATTCGCCTACCACCTAGGTAAAGTGGGCAAGTCATTTTAACTCCACTGACCCCCAGTTTTTCTTATTCATAAAATAAGGAAAATAAATAATATTTTATTCAACGATCTCATGGCGGGGGGGTAGCATGTTCAAATGTGAAAGTGCTATATACACAATAAAAGGTTGAAACACGGCCGGGCACGGTGGCTGACGCCTGTAATCCCAGAACTTTGGGAGGCCGAGGCGGGTGGATCACGAGGTCAAGAGATCGAGACCATCCTGGTCAACATGGTGAAACCCCGTCTCTACTAAAAATACAAAAAATCAGCTGGGCATGGTGGCGCGTGCCTGTAATCCCAGTTACTCAGGAGGCTGAGGCAGGAGAATTGCCTGAACCCAGGAGGCAGAGGTTACAGTGAGCCAAGATCACGCCATTGCACCCCAGCCTGGGTAACAAGAGTGAAACTCCGTCTCAAAAAAAAAAAAAAAAAAAAAAAAAAGGTTGAAACACTTGGTCAGTGTTGTGGAAACCTAAATAATATTACACAAATTTCTAACTCACTTGGACTGTAAAACTCTGCCATTTTTTCCCACTCTCTAATTTTTAAGGCTTTACTGCTTTATTTCACATCCGCTCCAAATCCCACCACCATCTTTAGGCTCTTATGATTAAAAACTGTTTGTTTGATTTGTTCATTCTTTAGTCTAATACTTCAAGACTGCCAGTTCTGCTATGCTTTATGTTAGAGTTTAATTTTAATAAAATAAGAGAGAGATCCACTTGTACAAGTGTATCCATGTGCTTCCATATTTCATATTGATATAGGTGATGCCTGCTCTCAGAAATAGAATCTATCTATGGTAATCTGCTAGGTTCCTGTCCTTTGCTCTTGCTTCTAAACTCCAGAGCCTTTAGAAATACGTATTTATCAGCATTTTCGGTTCTTAGGCAACATAGTCTTGCTTTCAAAAGCAAAGAGGACAACATATGGCTGTTCTCACCTTTGGCAAGAGAGAACCTCTCAATGCATGCAATTAGAAGGGCCTCTTACTCTTCTAGCTAGCTGAACCTTTTTCATAAGATTTCACTATTTAATTTTCAAATAAAATGCAAAGCTCATGACTAATGTTTTATAATTATTGCTTAAAACTAAGTGTTTCCAGGCTTGAATTTTGCAGTATTAAGAAGGAATCTTGCTTAATGTACACGGACAAAAATGTCCTGCTTAGTCACAGTGCCAAGAAAGCAATGCATCCAAGAGCAGAATGGAAGCACTGACATTTAATCTAGCATATTGCAGCAAAGTGTGGTGTAGTATGCTGGAGCACAGTTAGAGAACAATAGTGGCAGAGAGATGGTAAAAGAGGGCTGCGTTCAATGCTTTCCCAAATACTATTCTCCTTCCTGGATGTCATCAGGGCGAGGCTGAGATGCTTTTGGAGACAAGGAGAAAGTGAGATCAACATGCTGAGTTTTCATTTAATAAAGCAGTCTCCTTTCAGCCCTCTCCTTGATTGTACTTGAAGACTGTATTTTCGGTCTTAAACAGCTTCACTAAAGTAAAATTATTTCAGGAATTTTTCACTTAAAACATGAACCCTTTCTTTTAGCATGTTCCCTTCTGTCTACTGAAACATGATTTAGGGATTAGGTATACAGTGAGGTTCTGGTTTTGTAATGACAATTTTAACTCTAGCTGCAGAGACTTAATCAGAGTCTTCAAGAAACTACATTAGTGCTTCTTTTCTGTCTCTCCTAATGTTCAACAGTTAAAATGCATAATAGAGTCTCCTACCTTATTTTGGGTATGATTTCCTATTAAAATATTGAAGACTGTAGGTGTTGGGATGGGAGCACAGGAAAAATAAAACAGAATTTTGTCCAAAGGTTTATATATTTTTCTAACTGCCTGAATATTACAAGTTTTAATTATTTGTTAATTCTCCGTTTCATTCTCTCATCAACAAAATCTGTTTAAAAAATCTAAAGTTTGCTAAGAATACTCTATACTATGATGAAAACCATGTCTCATTAATTATATTAATTTCATTTTAATCCTGTTTTCTGGATGTATCAGTCCTCATCATTTTATTAATGCATTTTATCTATAACTAGATTTCAGAAACTGTTTAACAAAGATGGAGCCATAGAGAAACACTGTGAGACATTTACATGTTCATCTACATTTTACTGGGGTGTGGAATAGTTTGTTTTGCTGAACTAGAACAAATACTTTAGTTCCTTAGAACTAGCAATGAGAAGTACTTTTCTGTCATGGAGGACTATCAAATTACAAGAAATATGTGGGTGAGACTTATGAAGAACTTTGGGACTTAGAGGACTGGGTAGAATTTGGTAGAAATGAAAACTAGAGGTTGGTTGAAGATGTCAAGGTGACTAGACAAGTTTTCCCATACAACTTTTAATCCTGTGTCTGTAGTTTTGCTGTAGTAAGCCTGCGGTCTCTTTCAACATTGAAACGTCTGTTTGAGTTTTCATAGGAACAATTTCTCCTTACTAAAAATGAGGGTTAAGAGGTCAAAATGAGAAATATTATGTATTTTTATATTTATTAATTTTAAAAGAAGTTCAAAGTAAAACAAAGTTGTGACTAGAATATTTTGAAATTATAAAATGTTTTATTTTCCTTCTTATTTAAAGGAAATACATATAAAATACAGAAGTAGGATTATCTTTAATGAAAATGATGATTTTTCATTTTGTTTGAATGACTAAACGTAAATTTATTGGTTTTCTCTTTCTTTTTAAAAATACATCTAACAGAGAAGAAAATCGCGATATTCAGACCTTGACTTTGAGGTAAGTTTATATCAATTATTTTAGAATTTTAATTACTTGAATTCAAAATTTGTATATAATTAAAGATTATTACTCTATGCAGCCATGTAAGGATATTATGTACTAATTTAATTAAATAAGTCAAATATTTTTAATTAAAATTTATCCTGTATAGCATGAAATTTTAAAGTTATAAATACTTTAAGTATATGCTAAACTGAGATTTTATGGACAAGTGAGGAATCTATTTCATAAATACTAAGATAAGTGAACAATTTATGTTGGGAGTTGAACCTGGTTGATTCAGTTTGTAGGGAGAAGGAATGTCAGCTTCCTGATTTTTATATTTAAAGCAATTTTTTTTGTTTTACTTCAGTGACTGCCTGAAGAGATCCTGTGAGCATGCTTAGGCTGGTTAGGCTTTCTCTGAAAATTACTTGTTTTGTGTTCTGATTCCAGCTATTTAAATTATCTGCAGTACATTCAGATGTTTTTTTTTTTTTCCCAATGAAAACTATTGATTCAATGTGCTCCTGTGTTTAGCAAATGCCTTTTTACAGATACAAATAAGATGAAAATTTTCATTTTCTAATTTACATCGAATTTATATTGATGCTATAATATTGTTAGTGAAAATTACTGAAATCATACCAACTGAGGAGGTTATGCTAAATACAAAATTAATGATGGTTAAGCATCACATAAAATGTACTTATGCATCTTGATAATTGGATGTGATTCATAGTCTGCTAACATAATTGGATATAATACATTATACATTTCTCATATATTTGTACCCTTGTGATGCATACATAGAACTCAATACTCTTAACTGATATTCCTAAAATTATAGAAGTCTCCCAGCACATGCAAACTACTCATAATTCAGTCATTTCATTTAGGTAGATGAATGTTGCAGCTCTATAATGTACATCATGTGTGAAAACTAAGACATGTTTTTATTTATTGCAATGGTCAACAATAATTTTACCCTGAATAAAGTCCAAAGAGAATTGGTTCTTTTCAGTAACATTTCAGGCTACAAGATACAAAGTAATGATAAGCCATCTTTTATCTATGATTAAATAGCAAATTTTAATACTGATGTAGCCTCATTGTTGTAACTTGACACTGAATATTTATTTTAATGCATCAAAAGTTTTAGCATAAGAGTATCAAGCTTATGATTTGAATAGAAAATATTCAGCAATCTTTGCCTTTAGATTATTCAGTGCCTTTGAAGGACAGATATTTTATGGCTTTTTAATATTAATCTTCAGGTAGTCAAAAATAGAGGATCAGACTGTATGTATTTTTGTCTAAAAGCAATAAATTGTTATGTTAGTACAAAGGAAAGGAGGAAAGAATTCACCCACTAGGCATCAGTGGCAAAATATAGTAAAAACCTAGATCTAAAATTAAGCCTCAATTCAACCAACCTAAGTTATATAATCACAAACACTGAAAAGAAATCTAATCATACTGTGTCATTTGGAGCATTAGAAAAATTATTCTTTTTTCATCTGTTCTCTATGGCAACTGGTAACAGATTCCTTAAGCTGGTATTTATTTCTATGTTTAGTATTCCACCCATAAAACCATGTTGTTAACAGAACATTTGCTGATAAGTTGCAGCACAAGATCCCTGGATATGTTCTTAAGCTCTTTAACTGCTGTAATCACTGCATGATTACTGTAGGTGTCAAAATTTGGTGGGAACAGGTGGGAACTTTGAGGCATTACTTTTTCTCTAAAAATTGTTTAGACGCATTTTCCTTACTTTTGTGGGCTGTAACAGGTATGTGACAGATATTTCATAGATTGTGCTTAGAGAACATATTGCCAGATTTAAATGCTAATGAATTGTAATACAATCTACTTATATTTTGTAGGTGGGTCTTGAGGAAAAGTCCAGGTTGTCCCCCTCTTAAATCAGGCTAGTTAAATTTATATCAAGCTCACTGACACTTCTGCTCCCACTGCAATCTTTATCATACAATGGGCAACTTAAACATTTTGCCACTGACAGGCCGCCTCTTGGACTTCTGAAAGCATCTTTCCTTCAGGCTTTAAGCCTAACACACTCCCCAGAGTCTATACACTATGATAATATTCTGTCAACTCATATATCCATAAAATTCTTGTGGCTAGTTAATTTCACACCAGGGGAATGGCCCTTTCATGTAGCCAGTCTCCAGGACAGCATTGCATTTCTGAATTCCTGCTTTCTGGAAAGTATATAGAAAATACTGTGGTGATACTCCTGTGTTCTGTAATCAAATGCCTTATTGAATTTATATGCCCAGCTCTAGAGATTGTAGTACTTAGTAAGCATCAGTATATTTTTAAGGAATGGTGATAGATTAATTAGTTTTCCATCCAGTTTTCTTTAACAAAATGTTATTGGACACTACCTGAGTTAAGGCAGAGGCTGGTATAAACAATTGACAACTATGGAAGATACATTTCAAAGACAGACACGCTGAATTTCAAACATATCCACATTAGATATAGTGCAAAGAGATAGAAAAATGGCAGGTGGAAATTCTAGGAGGAGGAAAAGGCATGTAGGCTGACTAATATGTAGCATCCTCAAGAAACAAGAAGTAAAAATTTACCTAAACAGGGGCATATGGAAGAAGAGACTAGAGTGAGTAATTTAGAAACCTTGCCTTATGGTCCAGGAGGGATTTTTCTTAATTTGCTACTAAAAGCTGCTAAGCTCTTTCTGTTGTATTTTGTTTGCTTGTTGTTGTTGCTGCTGTTGTTTCGTGCAGAATGATTTGCTCTACTCTGTTTTTTTTTTTTAAAAACGAGTATGTCAGTAACAGGGAGGATAGATTGTAGCAGCATGAAAGGAGAAGTGGAAATACCAATTAGGATTGGTTAGTGTAGTAGGTAATGAAGGTCCACTTCCTGGAAGCAGTAGGGAGAGAAAGCAATGAGAAGACTCTGCGGAGGCAGAATGTATGAAATTTGGTCCTTAACTGAACACAAGGTAAAAGGGTGAGGAGCAGAAGAAAGATGACTCTCCAATTCTGAGCCTGGATTTCTGATAGCACCAGTAACAGAACCAGGGAAATCAAAAAGACATCTAGTCAGGGTGAGTTCCACTTTAATATTTTAGAATAAAGATTCCTAATATGATTTTAAAACAGACAATTAGGTAAGTTGTTCTAATTGTCTGTCTTGGGTCGAGATCTGGGCTCTAAGAATTCCCAGAAACACAGTTATAGACATTCATTCTGTAACTGTAATCGGTAACAGTATCCATCCCATGTTAAAAATATATGGATAAATAGGTATCCATGAAACCTCATCTCTACTGAAAATACAAAAGTTACCTGGACATGGTGGTGCATGCCTATAATCCCAGCTACTTGGGAGGCTGAGGCAGGAGAATCCATTGAACCCAGGCGGTGGAGGCTGCAGTAAACCAAGATCGTTCCACTGCACTCCAGCCTGGATAACAAAGTGAGACTACATTTCAAAAAAGAGTTTTTAAAAAGTGGTATCCAAATATTTGCCATATAGATATATTTTTTATCTTCACTTCCAAAAATGCAGATATAAAACCTTTCAGTTTCCATGGAAATTTTTAGAGAGAGAGAGGGAGGGAGAGAGAGAGGGAGAGAGAGCGAGCCTGGCTTTGTTACTCACACTGGAGTGCAGTGGTACAATCTTGGCTCATTGCAACCTCCACCTCTTGGATTCCAGGGATCCTCTTACGTCAGCCTCCTAGTAGCTGGGACCACAGGCATGTGTCATCATGCTTGACTGATTTGACTGATTTATGTTTTGTTTTGTTTTTTGTAGAGACAGGGTCTCACCACGTTGCCAAGGCCAGTCTTGAACTCCTGGACTCAAGCTATCCCCTTGCCTCACCCTCCCAAAATGCTGGGATCACAAGCATGAGCCATTGTGCCTGTATCTGGCCTATGTAGTCTTTTAAAAACATTGAGGATGTTTCTCTGAGTTTCTAATGAGCTCCATACCTCCACTAAATTCATACTTCTCAAACTGAGAGACAGTGATGGTGGATAGAGGGCAAACGAAGACACAGACACAGGGCAATCACAAATCCCCATTTTCATGGGAGCTTGAGTTTTTACAAAGAGATTTGGGGAATCATAATCAAGTAAGATTATTTTATATTAATTCAATATCACTACAAACAGCTAAATTGTGACATAGAAATCAAAAATATACTTTAATTTCTAAGTGTAAGGCATAAGGTTTCAAAGAAATGTCTTGGTCATAACAGACCTCTTCCTGATCTGTCCCTGAGATCCAGCACTCCATTAGGCAATCAGGGTACTTTTAGAGGAAAAGTTTGAGCAATGTATTCCTAGACAATAGCCATCTTTTTCTATATTATTAAACTGTTGCAAAATTATGTATTTACAGCAAGTATACTCATGAATGACAGTGGTAAAATAAAAATATATATTCAACTAATTTTTGCTGTTTTCAGACCCTTTGTCTAGTTTCTTTTAAACTCTGGCATCATGTTTATTCAAACAGAAACATATTTGAAACATAGACACTGAAATGTCAGGCATTATTCACGGGTCTACAAGTTCTATGTGAGGGACACATTGGGACTCCAGCCAAGGAAATCATCTACCTTTCACAACACAGCTAAATCCCTGTAGTGTGCATCGCTTGCTTAATATGAGTTTTCACATTCATTTTAAGGTAATATTCAACAACTTTCTCTAGAGGGAGGAATACAAGGGCTCATAAAATGGTAGCCAGAGTATGGTGCTTTGGCATACTGAGTGCTTCGAACTAAAGAATATTGAAAGGCCTCCAAAGCAACCTGAAAACGAGGAACTCTCTGATCTCTTGCCCTCCTGTCTCTGGCCCTTATTTTTCTCCAAAGTGAGTCATAGATACCAGAATTCCTCTTCACCAAGTTGGATCATAGTAAGTAGCACTTCTTTTCCCCAAAGCCAGCCAAAAAACTTAAAAATATTATTCTAAACATTGCTTACCTTTTCATCTAGAAGCCAGCCACAGAGAAATTCTCTAACTTACCTTTGTCCTACAGTAGGTCTTAAGATCCTCACTTCCAGAAAGGTCTTGACCCATACCCAGGAGGAAGAAATGCTACAACATAAAGAACAAAAAGATTATGAACAGACAACCCTTGCTATGTTTCCCCACTCAGTCTATTACTATTAGATCATTCCCCATATGTCCAATCACATTTCTACACAATTGCCCACTCTTCATCAACTCTAAGCTTAAAAATAGTGTTCCTTTGGGTTTTTGGATCTGCATTCTGACGGTTCCTGCATCATGTAAAACTTTGATTAAATAAATATGCTTTTCTCTTGTTAACCTGTCTTTTGTGGTAGAAGTTAAAAGTGTTGACCATGACCCTTATGATGGGGAGGAAGTTGTCACAAATTTCCACCCCTTGCAGGACTTGTGCAAACCAGTAAAGAAGGAGGACCACAGGCTCATCTTAGTAGATATGGGCAATGGCATAGTAGGTGTATAAAGTTCTAAGGCTGGAAACAGTAATTCAGGCAAACTGTTTCTAATTCTCATCAGCCCATGATTTCCTGGCCTCATACTATAAAGTTTATGATTAGGAGATTCCTCAACTTTCTCTAAAAATTTATTTCAGCTTCTTAAAATCCATATACAGTAAATAGCTCTCTTATATATAATTCAGCCTTAAGCTTCAACTCTATGATTCACACTTGTGAATTAAAAGTGAAAAATCTCTAAACAGTTTGTTCCAAGCCCACCTACAGGTCATGTATAAGCCATTTGTATTAATAATAAGGAAATACAATAAAATCAGAATGAGGAGGCAGAACTCCTGTCGGGGCCAGTAAATGAGCTGTCCTTCCAGTGGGAAGACCTCTTTCATAGAAGAAGAGAAGACAACATTTATAATGGCCTTCCATGTTGCAGTCACCTTCCCTGGCCTATATGCCTATGCTGTCTTATTCATTTAAGGTATTCAATATACATTTATTGAGCACCTACCGAATGCCAGATGCTGTGCTGGGTGTCAGTGATTCACAGACGAATAAGTCATTGGCCAAGAACTGTTCAGAGACAAAATATGAATACCAGCCATTAAAAATATAATTGCAGTACTATGAAATAGCTGCAGGGTGATCAATATCCATAGAGCTTCTGGACTCACTACTGAGAGTACCTGTGCTGTTTCTTGCCCATCCTGAATTGTTTTGTCTCATTTTCCATTTTAACAAGACATAATTACAAACCTGAATAGTCTAGAGAAGAGTGCTCCCTGAATCTATGAGATACATCTAAGATAGAACCAAGCAAAGATAATTGATGTGGGATTCAGAAAGAGTTCCAGCTTGCTCACCACTTGTGTGAGCTTGGGAAACTTACTTAGCCTCCTTGAGCTTCTGTTTTCTAATCAGCAAAGTGGAGATAATGGCTTTATCTCCCAGGGTTATTGTGAGGATTAAGAGAGATAGTAATGGCTTCGATTTCTTAAGTGGCTTTTAGCTGTGTGGCCCAGTGATAAGTGCTTTATGTCCGTTTTTAAATCTACAAAATTACCCTGCAAGGTAAGTCTGATTACTGAAACTGGGGCTAAAGGGAGATTAGATTTTACACTTCAGACCATACAACTCAAACATGATACAACTGAGATCCAAATATAAATTTCTCTAGATCCAACTTGGAGAAGTATGCTATCAGACTTTGCATCTTGTTCTAGGAGAGCTCTTGGGATATAGCAGGTACTCCAGACATACAGGTGGATTTACAACCTCATTTTTCTCAAATATCCGAAATATGATGAATGTGCTTTATTTTATAGCATCACTTTTTCTCTAATATCAACAATTAAAGGATTGCAAAGGCCAATTCTCTTGCATTTAAAATGTATAAAAAGAAAAGTGTCTTTGAAATTAGCTACTCAGGAGAGCATGTTTCCTGTGCAGTTAGATTGGTGGTCCTCTAACTGCACAAGAGGATAGGGATGAGGATTCATATGAATCTTCTAAAAATGTTGTGTGATATTAATATGAATCCAAGGAAACATTATCATGCTCTTTATTGCAAGAGACACATAAAATATTTGACAGCCACTTGAATTCTATAGATATTTAGATAGTCAATCAGAATTTATCTTTAAGTAGATAATCCATGTTAGAATTTTCTCATTATCACACATTTTGAAAACCCAATTCTAAATTGAGTTTTTCATAGAAGTCAATGTATTTAAAAAACCGGGGTGCTTAAGATAGAAAAGAAAAAGGCAATCAGATAAACCCTAATGTCACTAGACATAAAAAAAAATAGCCAATGAAACAGATCAATAGATTTATAAGCATGAAAACTTCTAAGCAAGTGGCAACTCATTAAGTCATCAGTGCTACAAATAAACACATATACAAATAAATAAATAAGAGGAAACCTTTAATAAGTGTGAAAACTAAAACGATAGCTAAGTTGCTGTCCCAGAATATTGTTGGGTTATAAACTCTCCAGTGTTCACTGTGAAGGTGCCATTCTTATCAATGGACTCTTCCTTATTAAAGGCTGGATGATCTGCATGACTCTATGAACAAGAAGAAATCATTCATAGAAAATCAAACTGAGTTCCTTTCAGAGACATGAGCTGTCCGTGGCAGCTGTAATCTGATACTTCTGCCAGAACTCCCGGCCATCATTGCTATGGTGATTTCTGGCAGTGCCAAGGTGGCAGTTTCAAATTAGAATGATTATTTGGCATCACGATGTATTTGCAATTAATGTTTCTAGGTAGGAAGGGCCCCATATTTCAGCATACAGGCTTTTCATTTGCTTCCAAATTCACTTCAGGGTCCTTGAGCTTTATTATGAAAAATAGTTTTAATAAATCTATGTGGAAAATATCAAAAAGCTTTTTGGTTATATAATATTGGTGACCAGTATAACTTTGTATTTTTCCTGTATACTTTTTAGACTATTCTAGCAATACAATTCTTGGAAATATAATCCACCCAGTTCTGAATTAGGTAATATCAATTCAATCAGAATATAATTCTAAAACCTCCAATCAGCTAATGTATCCTCTTTTCCATGGAATGTATTTGATACTTGGTTTGCCTCTTAGAAATGTTTTATCTGGTATAAGTAATTGGCTGCAACAAACATTAGCTGACTTCAACTAATGAAGTAACTTTGTTGGAAGGATATGGAATAGTTTACCTCTTGGTCAGAGAATAGTAGGGATGTCAACTGACATTTCCAGCAACATGGGAAGGTATAGTTCCCCAAAGCAAATTCAGAATCTTCTCACAAGATGAAGGATAATTGGAGACATCACAAACAAAAATCATCAGATGCTTATCTCAAAATAAGGGTGCTATCTATGCCTTTGGCATCAACTCTCTTAGAAGAGAATGAGTTTCTTATATTTGGAAAGGAAAGATCTCATTAAAAGAGGAGATTCCAGCATAGAATTAAAAATTGAACTAGAAATTTTCTGAATTATAGAAAATGGAAAAGAGGATAGACAAGACCATGAGAATCACTAATTTGTGGAATTTCAAATTAAATATGAATATATAAAAAGAGGAGACTGACTCACTTGGATTTATCTTAGCAAATTATCCTATCATTTTCATAGCAGCACCATCTGTTTTCTTTATCACACTCACAATTTAACATTTATTTGAATAATTATGTCATGTACCTGTGTCCTCCATTAAATTTCAAGCTACAAGAGGTCAGGAACTCAATCAGATTTTGTGCAACATCATTACCTGAGCATCTAGCACAATATGTGATACTCATAAGTATGTATTAAATGATGAAATAAAATATCTCTAGAAAAATGTCAGTATGTCACCCCTACTGTACCACAGAAGAAAATAACTATATAATAAAATTTATTACTATGAAAAATGCAATTTGTAAGTTAGAGGCAGAGCCAGTCTACTAACTATGATAGGTTTTTTGTTTTTTTTTTTTTTCAGTGTTCCTTATGACACAAACCTATATTTTAATCAGTATCTTAGGACCTGGTACTGCATCAAAGTGTTTGTCTCCCCAAGAACAAAATGTACTACTTAATGTTTGCCACTGACAGCGTCCTCAAAATTTCCCCATTGAGTTGCTTATGCAAATCCTCTCTCATAAATCTCCACAATCCATCACTAGTCAAATTATCTTTGCCTGGTGTTTCTCAGTAAATCCTGCAAATCTTTTTTGTATACTGTCCCCCAAACTAATGGGAAGTTAATCATTCTATAATTGCTTGCTATGTTTCATGTCCCTATCCTGAGTAACATTGCCGTGTTCTTGTCCTCAAACACCTGATTCTCACACAGCCAACTCCTAGAGCCAAAAGGAACAAAGACAGAAAATGATTGTTGCAAGATGTAAAATGGCAGAATTCTCTCACATAAAAGTAGGCTAGTGAAAAAGCAAGAAATGAGCTAAACAATGCATTGCCTCAATACATATTCATTAGATATAGAAAATTAAAGCTTGCATAGGAGAGAACAGGCTTTTTTAATGTGTTAAAGATTCGATTGCTTTTGTCTTTTGCCCTTTTCCTTTTCCTCAGGGAGGTAAAGTGTTCTCTGCAGTGTCTTTTAGAAGGCAATTAGGCATTCATTACAGACCTCCCAAAGATATATTTCTTTTTCAAAACAAATCCTTACTTTAGAAAATATTTGGTAATTAAAACAATGGACCAAATATTCAAGTTCTAGCTTAAACATAGATATACCTATGCAAAGCACATGAGCAAATGGTAAGTTATAATGCATATGCTTAAAATACAGTAAAATCTTACACAAATATGAAGCCATAATCTTGGAGAATCACCAAAATATTGATTTTTAACTTTTAAAAAAACCAAGAAAGACATTTTCTCCTTTAAAATAACAATTATAAATACAGGGCACTTACTATCTAACTCCTGTTTGTTAGTGCTCCTAAATGATCTGTAATTGAACAAGATTCATGCCATGATACTCCAAGGCCATTTTTATTTGACTTCATTTTGAGTTATGGTGAAGTTGGGAGAAAAAGGTGTAACCAGGGAGAAAGACTATGAATATATTTGTATCTGTGATTTTAGAAGCATATCAGCCATACAATTTGTGCTCTGAACACTAATTGTTAAGAATCTATACCATCTTGTAAACAAATAGATGAAACCTGTGGGTCAGATTTTCTTCTATGAAGCTCAATCATTATGCACATGGAAAGTGCAAGGTTTTAGATCCTATATATATTTCAGATACTTTAATGTGTTGATTCAGCCTTAATGACAGGGCCTGGGATTTTGTTCTCACTTTAATACAGCCAGCTAGGATTTTAGTGTTTATAGAAATAAAACATAAAAATGTAATATTTCCCATGACAAACATCAGGAACTTGGATGCTTACAAGTTCAAATTTTTAAATATTTAAAAAATATTATAACAATTTTTGTAAAACAGCTCTAACTTTTGAATAATGAAAATCTTACTTCGAAATGACCGGTACATTTTTAATGTACGCACAAGAAAAGAAAAACCTTTTTTTTTTGCAATATTATAAGTGAAAGAAAAAGCCAATTCTTAATGTGTAAAGCAGTGCTGAATTTAAGACAATGATTTGGTGCAACTTATTTGCATTTGTGTATCTTATAGGACCTCCTGGTTTCTGCCAAACTTGACTATTAAAGCAAAAATAATAAATCTCTTGTTTGAAATACATACGTCAAGTTGGGGATGAGAGCTTTATTTTCTCTTTTGCAGAAAGTCATGCATACAAGGAAGAGGCATATGGAACTATTTCAAGAACTAAATCAGAAATTTCAAACTTTGGACAGATTTCGGGATATACCAAATACAAGCAGTATGGTGAGTATGCTTTGCTTCATTGCCTGAGTAGAAGAACCATGATGCCAGATATCCCTGCCTTCCAGGACCTCCCAATCATGGGAACACAAGACAGCCTACATAGAAAAAAAAATTATAAGCCCCCAGAATGTACTGTGGAAAGTCTACCAGGACAGATTAGGAATGACAGAATCTTTTGGCATTTTATTCATATTTCAAATATCCTCATTCATAAGCTCTAATTAGAATTAGTTATATATCAAACCTACGTTGACTTCATCTGATCATTTTACTATCAGAGTTAAAATTAAGGTTTTTTTCAAATATCCCTTTCGCTTAATATTTCCATTTTCATATGACTGTCTGACATAAATGTAATTGTTTTATGTATATGAAGTCATTACCTGAAACCAGAGTGATAGTTTTTTTGTCTCCAGGAGATTTACTTATTTGGGGGTAAGAATTTTCATACACACATCAACACTGGGGACTCTGGTTATTAAAGTGTGACCATTCTCTTCTCATTCATTCACACTATTACACAATCTTAGTACAGGACTTCATCAAATAAAATAACTTTGTACAATTACTATGTTTATGGCATAGTCGTAGCTTCAGAGAAGGTTACATAATTATAAGAGCACTGGCCCAGGACTCTGGAAGTCAGTTTACTAGTCGAAAATTCAATCAAGAACTATCAGATCTTAAGCAAGTTACCCAACTCAGGTTTCTAAACTTCAATTTCACCCTCCTAAATGGAGCATAGAAAACAGTAATTAATATATATCTTCAGTCACTACAACACTTTCAAAAACAAGTAGGTTACAAAGTACCTTCCAGGTTAGGAAGCTGAAGCTCAGCTGTAAGGCATAGAGCTGGGACTGCCATCTGACATCAGCTCTTCTCCTCTGCCCAAATGTGGGGCTCTTTCTTTGCCTCATACTCTTTGCAGCCCTTGGATGTTCCTTCTTCTTTTCCAGACGTCAATATATATATTGCTCTAAAGTACATGACGTTTGGTCACCTTCTTAATCTAGTGATTCTTCCTTATATAATTTATGAGATTTAGGCCTAGCTTCCTGATTAGTAATGTTAGCTTCTGAAGAGCTGAAGAGTAAGAATTTATATATCCTTATGTTTTTCTTTTATTCCTCTCAGTACCGTAGTACAATGCTGGTTGTGGTAACTTATCGGTAAATGGCTGCTATTGACTTATAGCATGGCTATGATCGTTCAGTCTGTGTTTGTTAAATGAAGGTTATCAGAAATATACACTTTAACTCTTAATTAGTCTCTCAATAGTTTCATGCTCATCAATTTTTCTCCTTGAAGTAGGAATCATGTATTATTTGTTATCACCGATCAAATGCTAGGCATATAGAAGACACTTCATTCATAATGAGTGGTTCTTTCTCATCTACTCCTCTTGATGGAAAGCTATCAATTTTTAGCTAGCATGCAAATGAGAATTATACCATTGAGATTAGACCTAAACACATTACCTACTCATTTTGAAGTACTGAAAGCTAACATTGAATTAATTCAAGAAACTTCATTGCTTAAAAAAAAGGAGAGGGTTATATTTACAAATCTAAAAGTCTTATGCAACACATACAGCTGGCTAACTGCTATAATGTGATTGTAATTTCCCCTTGTTGTATAGTCTGGGTATTAAATCATTAATGGAACAACTATCTGTATCTCAGTTTCCTGACAACCAAAATAGTCTACTAATTACACTACATCTCTGCAGCAGCATGCCTTTTCTACAAGAGATTTATAAATATTTACCATTTGGGAGGTTAGGAGTGGGGAGGATAGAGTTGTCATTGCTGCCTGACTGTCATCCTAAATATCTGAGAAGAGAAAAAAAAATGCAACTTCCTTACTCATTTTTGATTAATAATGAGCATGAGTGAGTTCATTATCCTTAATTTAGTCACATAATTTGTAGTGGCACATTATTAATAAAAAATTACATAATTCAGTGGAGAAAGACTTTTTTAAAATCTCAAATAAAGGGGTTTTTCTTTCTTTCTTTTTCTGGGCTGCTAACTCACAGCACCTGCCTAGCACTGCAAATGATGGTAATTATGTAGAATAATAGAATTTAGGAAATCAAAGGGAAACCAAAAAAAACCATTTAGTCGATTTCCTTGCTTCCAGGCAGGAAAACATTTAAATCACACTAAAAAAGAGAAGGCACTGATATCCAGAGAAGAAATTATTTTACTTTGTGTGTGTCTTACAAACCATTCAGTAGAGATGTCTTCCCCCCAAGTAGCTGTTGCAAATCTTACTCTTTTAAATAAGCACACTCTTTTGCTTTATATCCAAATATTGGCAGGTTGGAAGAAGGAGGGAATGAAAGAACAGAGAGAGGAAAGAAGAAAAAAAAGAAAGGAGAAAAAAGAAAAGGATAGATGAATGGAGGGAGGGAAGGACTTATCCGCAAGTGGACAGCTAGCATGCTCCTAGATCCATGAACTATGGGAAATGCTTAGGCAGCCCTGCCAAATTTTTGGGTGGCTCTGAACTCTGTTTACCTAACATTCTATTTCTACTGATGCAGCTTAAGACCAAATTAGCACTTTGGGAAGCTTCATGCACATTGGCTTATATGGAATTTATAATTTTTGAGCCTTTAACAAATATGCATCTGTTTAACTACAGCTTCTTATTCTGTATTCAAGTGCAAAACATAAATAAACAAACAAAAAACAGCTGCATAAATTCAGGGACTTATACTAACTTTGAAATTTTTATCCTAAGATTCATACCTCCTTTGAAGCTTTTCCTTGCACCTACAGCTCTCACCACCAAATTCAGCGATCCCTTTGGACTGCTCCACAGTTTATCCTTTACTTGGACCATCGACAATATTACACTTTTCCATATGAGAGTCTATCATATGTGCCTTTCTTATCACGCCCAACACATAGGAGAATGAGTCGCTCGTAGGTACCATGCACTGACCACCAGGTCCCTACCTGCTCCCTGCAGATCTTGTTCCCACTCGGACTGCTGGGTGCCGTAGTTTTTTTTTTTACCACCTAAAGGGCATCCACACGTTTGTGAACAATGATGAGAACACCAGTTGAGCTGGGAGTGGCTTGAGATGCTAAAGATTAGCAGCAAGCCAGCCTCATTAATTAATGTATTACCCACTAATAGAACCTCTCAGGAATTCAATAGGTGGTGACAGTAATACCATTTGAATTTAGAATATAGATTTCCTGACAAAGTTTAAAATTGGCCATTTGAGTTCACCTATCCACAATGGTTGATCTTTAAAGTGATGTCTGTTCCAAACAAAATGGAGCCCCTAGATATTCCAAGCAAATGGACTAATGCTTTACATACTCTGAATTCTTTCAGAATTGAACTACTTGGACTTTCTGTTGAACTAAGGATTTCCAGAAAGTTCCTTTAGACACAACCCTCGTCTATGATAAATGAGTCCACCACGGATGTGATTGAGCAGAATTTGAACCAGTGAGCCTTTCAGTTGATTCAGATGATTCAGTTGATTTAGGTCACCATAGTGCCCCTAAATGTTTGATATCCCCCTATTGCCTATAAAATAAATTCCAAATTTAGTAGCCAGGCATTCAGAATCCCTTATGATCTGGCTTCCACTTCACCTTCTTTTCTGCCATTCTTTTTTATGCCAACTAAAATAAATAGGTCACTGTTCTCATGTTTTTCCCGTCTCCATGCTCTCTGGATTTTTACTTCCCAGTGTGCCGTTCAGCCACCAGACCTCCAACTACACCTATGTGTTCATTCCCAAGCCCATCTATTCTGGCCCTAATGTCACTTTTCTCAGGAAGTTTTATGTGTTCCCCATAAAAAAAAAGCCATCTCTCTACCCTTCTCTGAATTCCCATAGCACTTTTCCTGGATGATAGATACACATATTAACATGTTTTAACCTCAATTTAACTATAAACTATTCTGCAGTAAGTATGACTACCATATAGTGAGTGTTTATTAAATTCTCCAGGCATTATTCTAGGTTACCATACTTTTTTTTATTTTTGCAACACCATAAGGTAGGAATTGATCTACACATTCTGCCAATTCCTTGGCCCACAGTACAAAGCATATCTCTGTTTTGCAGATATTCAGGTTGAGGTCCAGAAAAATGAAATCAGTTGTTCAAAATCACATTTATCTGAAGTGAAGGAACTAGAATTTGGACCTGCATGTATCAGACTTTAAAACTTGAGCTTTCTAGTGGGCTATGCTGATAATGCCTTTATCCTCCCTGGTAGCTAAAATGGTGTCTGGCATAGAGCAGCTGATAAATTATTGATTGAAGGGAAGCAGAGAGAAAGAGAGGAAAGGAAGGAAGGATAAGGTAGAGGGAGAACTTCAAGGCTATATTTCATGAGATTTTGGAATATTCCACCAAAGCAGAATTAATTAATTCCCTGCACACATCCTAAAAATTAACCTTTCATTAAATGTTTACTATTAACCTTTCTTCCCCATATATTCTCAAGAGTAAGGTTAATCAGTGCTGAAAACATCTAATGCATTAAACATTTTATTAATTTCCAGTTATAATAAGTGTGTTTGTCGTGGTTTTGCTTTTTGGTTTTGGTTTCTTTTTTTATGTTGCCCAGGCTGGTCTCAAACTCCTGGGCTTAAGCAATCCTCCTACCTTGGCCTCCGGGGTAGCTAGGATTACAGGCACACACCACTGCACCTGACTTAGGTATGGTAAGTATTTCGACAGTCTCTCTTTCTTATCCATAGTTTGAGATGTTGTTTAATATATATGAGTGGAATTCAGATAGTAATTCAAGTACCTATTTTATGTTCACTTGGTAATTGATTATAATCAGTTAAAGGCCAGATTTATGGAGTAGGGAAGGCGACACTCAACAACTATAATATTCTCAAGAAAAATGACATTCCATAATGAAAAATAAAAGGAAATTGGAATATTAGCCTTCTAAGATTATTTTAATAATTCTGAAAAATAGAAATCAAGAGCTAATAGAAATTAAAAGTCAGTGATTTTGAGGAGGGAAGTATCTTTCAAACTTGATATAATTTATTGAGATACAATTAAAAGTAAAAAAGCATTTAGAGAAAGTTAAATTTTTTCATAATAATAATTAATTTTAGTGAATCTCTGTATCCCACAGCAAAAAAAACCCCACAAAACAAGGCAATATAGAAGCATTCAAATATTCTAAAATGTTAATTTCTTGAGAAAAACTAGCCATAGTGATCTAAATTTTTTAATGAAATATTGCTAGCTTCAGTAACTTTTTATTATTAAATAATATGCCCCATAAAACATTCTCAAATTTGTTAATATCACCAAAATTTCTGTCACAATACTTACACTTTCTCTAACTTAGAGAAGGTATTCATCAGTTTGTTCAATGAAATAAAACTAAAATCAAAACTATTTCCCACAGTTGGCCATTTTTCAAGTCATCTCTGCATGATAGAAACTGGATTAAGATTACACACATGCGGACGGCACAGTGGCTCAGGCCTATAATCCCAGCACTTTGGGAGGCCAGGGCGGGCGGATCATGAGATCAGAAGATGGAGGCCAACATGGTGAAATCCTGTCTCTACTCAGTACAAAATTAGCCTGTAATCCCAGCTACTTGGGATGCTAAGCGAGGAGAATTGCTTGAACCTGGGAGGCAGAGATTGCAGTGAGCCAGATTGCACCACTACACTCTCTTCCCAGAAACTTTAACTAGCGGTGATCCTGGTCATCACATAAATGACTCTCTTTCCCTCTCTTCTCAACAGGAAAACCCAGCACCAAACAAGAATCCATGGGACACTTTCAAAAACCCCAGTGAATACCCGCATTACACCACAATCAATGTCTTAGACACAGAGGCAAAGGATGCTTTGGAACTGAGGCCAGCAGAGTGGGAGAAGTGTCTGAATTTGCCTCTGGATGTGCAAGAGGGTGACTTTCAAACAGAAGTTTAACAATCAAAATGGACTGAGTTGGAGACAAAACATTTATTGCACTGACACTTAAGACTTGGGAAGCCTGACATTTCTATCTGGACAGTGTGACTATCTTATGTCAGGACCTTCATGTGCCAAATGTCAGTGGTGTTTTCATATGGTAACTTCTCACTAGTCAGGCTAGTGGAGAGATGACCAGGTGTACAGTTCTGACCATCCTGTGTTGTAAGTACCTGTGGAATGGATTTGTAAGGTAATCTTTATAGATAAACCTCAAGCAACGATTCATGTTGTAACCGCTTCATATGGTTTAGTTTTCAAAAAACTTCACCATGAAGCACAATGTATATATTTATGCAGTTTTTAAAGTTTATAACAGTCTGTTTGGCCATTACTACACTTTTTACTTTATAATATAAAAGCAAAGTTTTTGTCATTAAATGAATGTTTGTTGAGCTACATTCTTCATTGCTTTAAATGCAATAAAGTAATAATCTCACTTTTATATGAATAATATATTTCACATCTTTATTATTGCAGTTTTCTCTAGAAAGCTCTGAGAAGCTTTCTCTGCTGCAGCTGTGTATAAAATATTTAAAATGTTGTATGGTGTAAATAAACTTTTGTCTACATATCAGTTTTTTAGTGCATTTTATTTGGGATTTGTTGAACAAAAATTTACATATTTATAAAGTTTTTTTTTTTTTCAATATGGATACTAAAAATGTATTCACGGTTTTAATAGCATACCGTTATTACTCCTTTGAGGCTAATGGTTTCTCAAATGTAATAATAGGTTTGTATAGTGCTTCTGTATTTTCTACTCAAACATTCTTTGGAACAATGTACCATGTAAATGGGGCTTGTCAGAAATCTGCTGCCATCATACTCTTACATAAATATTATGCTTTTTTCTATCTTGTGACAAAAAGATAACTAGTAGAAAACAGTAAGTTTCCATACAGAAAATAATACAGGGAAAAATGTTAATTTTAAGTCATGAAGTTCACTGCATGTTCCACAAAGGAAACTACTCCTACTACAGTTCATCGCATACAAAAATAACTTATTCAGGACCTTAAAAATTTTTATCTGTATAGTCTCTAGCAGAAGGAAAACGGGAGTGGATATATTTGGTTGAATGATTTGTCTCTGGTTTGAAAGTGGAAGCCTGAGGTGAGCCAAATGCACAAACAGTCCCTAGTGTCCTCTTGTGTTAAAGCCACACTGGTAACTTATCTCGCTCCCTCAGATACATTAAAGGAGATGCCACAGGATGGATTTTAGCAGCTTCTTGGTCATTTCAGTGATTTGAGATATTTTTTAGTCTGAGGCAAGTAAAGGCAGTAGAGAGGAGACTGGGGTCTTCAAAGTTCCTAAAATGTTTATTTAGATTAGCTTGTGGTTAAACCTGAGCTGTGTGGTCTTCTGTGGTCTGCCCAAAATTCAAGTGAATCAGTTCCTGCTCTTCACGACCTTGGGGATCCGGCACTCAGGCCATGAGGCAGAGACTACGGTGCTTCAACATTCAGTGCGCCTCTAAGCTAGAGCCTTAAAAATCCACGCAGCTCAGGCTGAACTCCTGTCAGATACTTATAATGTTCTCAATGTCAAGATGTTAAAAATATATTTTTAATCAGATTTTAAAAATAAAAGCAACATTGTTATGCAAAAAAGTATAACTAAGGACTGATTTTTCAATAAAATAAATTTTACGCTAATTATAATCTAATTGTATAGCCTATTGAATTTATAAGATCATTTTTTGGTGATAGGAATAATATTTGGTAAATTTCTCCCTCTCACTCATTCTCTCTTTCTCTCTCTACATATATACATACACATGTGTGTATGTGTATGTATATGTGTACATATCTCTATATATGTGTGTATCCATTTACATATATAGAGATATATATAAATCCGTAATGCTCAGTTTCATCTCCATTACCTATAACTGTTAATGTAGACCATGTATGCGGTCACCATTCCACACTGTAAAATCTTGAAGGAAAGAAACACACTAAGCATATGTTTAAAAACATATAAATTCAATACATTAGACTAATATTTCTTCTACAGATTCACTGCCATAAAATCTTACATTTTTTCACTTTGATTTTTTTCTTTAATTCTAGTAAGTCCATGTTAGATTTATATATGAAAGCTGAACAGAAATTGTACACTTAAAAATGTTAGAGTGGATTTTTTGGTTACTCTAAGAAGAATGTTGAGTTGTGGCAGTGGTGTTTTTTGTTTTTTAAAATCTACAACAAAAAACACAGGTGGGTAAGTCTCAAGGACTAATAATTTTAAGGAAGACGTCTTCTGCTCCACTCCTTTTAAGTATCCCCTGAACTCTCATGTATGCGCACAGACAAAAACACAGCACACACACATACATGCACACATTCTGTCAAAGCTGAGTTGCAGCTGTCCCCTTAGTGGGGGCATATGTATTCCAGTCCTGAGCAGTTCCTTCCTGGCCCACAGCACTGATGAGCAGCCCTTCAACTAGAAGTTCTTCCCTTTCCCCCGCGACTAAATTTTACTTGTGCTTTAAGAGACAACTCATATTTCATTTTCATAAAGTTTTTCATAATTTTCCTCCAAGCTAGAAATAATTTCACCCGAGAACTCTTATGCCACTGTGTCTGTACCTCTCTTAGGACTTTTCAAATATTCTATCTTGTTATTTATATGCATTTCTGATACTCACTGGTGGACTCTAAGTGCCTAGAGGGCAGGAGTCATGTCTGATCCATTTTGTATTTTAGGAGGCCTAGCACAATAATGTTCACACAATAAATGTTTGTTGAATTATTTGTGGAATTTATTTTAGTATTGCTTACAGTCATGCACATCAAGTCACACACTCACAAGTATTTGTTGAACAACTATTATGTGTTTATTCCTATGTTAAGCAGTTAGGATACCATAGGATCTCTGAGGCAACTCTCAATCTATTGAAGATATAAGATACATATATGAAACAAGTAATGATATTTAAATATGAATAAACCCTTAATACTATATATTCTTTCTTTTTGTCTTTAAGATATGGAGTAGGATTACTTATCCTAAAGAAATGGAGGCTCAGAAAAGTTTAAGCATCCACTGAAGATCACCATAAATAAATGGCACCCCAGTATTACAGCCCAGGTTTCTCGACTCTTACCCTAGAGCTATTTTCATGACACCATGGTGTTTCTATTTTGTTCGTTTTAAATTATTGAAGTCCCCAAATAAACATTAACAAGTTCTATGGAGATATACTCAGACAAAGAATAGAGGCATAAAATTGAAAACATGCATCATCTTTCATGGTGGTGACAAGGCTAGTAGCTGACTGTAGCCGAGAAGCATAGCTAATCCAATATAAATTTCAAGCCAATTTGAATTTTCAAATTTTCTTCAGGCTCTGTGTAAAAACACACAGCCAATTTTTTTTAAGTCATGGTCAATAACCATCGCTTCAGAAAGTTGAGCTGAGTAAATTTTGAACCATCCTCACCTTTAGTTTTCTGGGGTTATCCATGTCTCTATCATGTTATTTACACAATTTTCCATGGTGACAAAATCATCCTGCCCTGCGATGCTTCTGTAGTTAAATTTGTAACTGGGGTAGTCAGCAGAAAAGAGATGTCAGAACCAAGAATCATAGAATGTAGAGAAGAGAGAAAGCTTGGCGATCAATGAAAACGGTGATGATTTTCAGGTGTTTTTTTTTTAATCCAAACTTAGGGAAATAGAAATTGTACTTGAAAAGACTACTGCAATAGAAGGGGGGTATTGCAATAGGGAACGCATTCCAACTGCAAGATCTACAAGAATCTCAGAGGTCAGGCAGATGGTTTTTTTAACATGGAAGTAAACAAGACAAGAAAAATCTGGTATGAGAATGTGGAATGAGTAGGTGTGGTGATCAGGTATTTGAGCAGGAAACATCTTATTTGTGGTCAGCCAGGTCTCAGAGGTACAGTGAGGGGTGGTAGCTCTACTTTTCAGTGCTTGCTTAAGCTGCCAATACTTGTTTAAACTCAAGGGTGGCCCTAAGTTCAGAGTTCTGGTGAAAGCAAGAAGTCTGAATCTGGTTTGGTTAAGTCATCAAATATTACTTTCAGAATGGTTAGTGGGAACAAACAATTCAGCGAGTAATTTCCAAGATAAAATATAGGACTTTGGAGGGTTTGTGTCTTGCTTTGTTATAGTGTTTGTAAACCAGGGTTTCATCTATAAAGTTCATCTAAGTAATATGGGGGAGAATGGATTTTTTGTAGTAAGTCATTTCTGGAAACACAAAAGAGTGGGGAGTTTTTTGATCCTTGCTGCTTTTCAAGAACACAAGTAACGTTCATTATTATAGGTGAGAAAACTAAGCCCACTGGAATAAGAATTTTTCAAAAATTTTCAGTGATGTTCAGTCAATGGTGATTACAAGAGAGGATTTTCTTATAGTAGACAAATAATAGTGGCTTTTTAAGAAGAAATAACTCCAAAGTAAAAGTGTAAATATTATAAGCTAGGTGAGAACACTTAGCTTTAATGCTGAGCTTGCCAATCATCTCTTGGGTTGGACTCCTGCTTATAAAACCTGGCACTCTGGCTTGTAAATCTGTCATTAACATGAGTCCATAAACCTGGCACCGAGGGTCAAAGCAAAAATTGCACTGGACTTGGGTAGGCATATTTGTTCATGCCTGTAATCCCCACGCTTTGGAGGCCTAGGCAGGTGGATTGCTTGAGCCCAGGAGTTCAAGACCAGCCTGGCTAACATGGAGAAACCCCATGTCTACTAAATATACAAAAATCAGCTGAGCGTGGTGGTGACTACATCTGTAGTCTTGGCTACTCAGGAGGCTGAGCTGGGAGGATCACCTGAACCCAGGATGTGGAGGTTGCAGTCCGTGGTTAGATAGCGTCACTGCATTCTGGCCTGGACCACAGAGCTAGACTGTCAAAAAAAAAAAAAAAATGCACTGCAAAAAGTTACACATACAAAGAAGACTTTATTCAAGTCAAATTCAATAGGGGGAAGAAGCCAGAACTCAGTGTGAGTTCTAATGGATGGAGAGGTTTTAAGAGCTGGGAAGAAAGTGGAAGATTATAGGCCACCTGTGTTTGTTCATTGCCCTAACCCAAAACAAACATAAACTTTCAGGTATCTTTGTGACCAGAGGTACTTTTACTTCTGAAGCAAGTTTGCCTGCACAAGTTAGGCACTTGCACTCTCACAGAAACTAGGAGACAGGGACACACTTCCAGGAAGATTTCAATAAAGAGATGGGCCCAAAATCCTTGAGAGAGACTCTCCTGGACTATAAAAGTGGCAAGGAGTTTTTTTGGTTTTTTTAATTACATCTCAAGGCCAATAAAGGTTTGCAAGTTTTCTAAATGAACAGCTCTAAAAAGAGGGAGGTCAGGAAGAAGACTGTTTAAAGTTTAGTCAAGTTGAGGAGAATGTTCAGGTATTCTTGGTCACGAGTAAGCTAATAGATTGGCACCTCAGAATGAGCTAAATTTATTAGGCCCATTCATGGGCTCAGTCAACTGGAGGAAAGTCACCTGTCTTAAAACAGCCAGCCAGAGGGCTGGGCACAGTGGCTCACGCCTGTAATCCCAGCACTTTGGGAGGCTGAGGTAGGTGGACCATGAGGTCAGGAGTTTGAAACCAGCCTGGCCAGTATGGTTAAATCCCATCTCTACTAAAAATACAAAAATTAGCCAGGTGTGGTGCAGCATGCCTATAGTCCCAGCTACTTGGGAGGCTGAGGCAGAAGAATCACTTGAACCCAGGAGGCAGAGATTGCAGTGAGCCAAGATCATGCCACTGCACTCCAGCCTGGGTGACAGAGCAAGACTCTGTCTCAAAACAAACAAACAAACAAAAAAAAACAGAAACAACATCTGGCACTTCTTACCCTTACATAAATACAAACGACTCATTGTGAAAATGATTCTTCTCTTAGCAACCACCAGTGTATGAGTCTAGAAAGCCTCTTCAGGGTTGCTGAGTATATCTGCCTCCCCACTATCCACTAACCCCCAGGAAGAAGGGCCAGCTTGCTTTTAATAAGGGATTTTCAACCAAAGGGAAGAATCTCAATAATTAGAATCAAAGGTTAGCCTTTCAATTTCTATTCTTTTGTTTTGCTAAGTAGAAGTGTATATTTGTTTTTCAGATTAATTTCTAAACTAACATTATCTTTTTACCCTCTCTCAAAACTAGAATTGCACTTCTAAGATTCATAAGGAATTTTATACATAGACTGGAATATAATTTTATGTAGCAATTATGTTGTGCTTTATCCTAAAGTGGACTTGTGGTGGTTTATAAAGATATGTACTTCTTAAATATATCCAACAAATATATATTCAGAATTAGCTGCAGTCTAGATACTGTGTTAGAAGCAGGTGATATGATATTGAACAAGACATGGTCCCCATTTTTAAGGGACTCAGGATATTTGAGGTCATACAGACTGACAAATCAAATTATAATAATTTGATGAATTTATTCGGAAAAGAAATAAGGGTATACTATAGGAGTTCTTGGAAAGGGCATTGATATAGGTAGCTGCTAGAAAATAATAGGAAGCACAATCAAGGTGACACAGAGGCTAATGTGGTACCTAAAATGTATGCCTCAAGGTCTTAGACCCTTCCCTGGAGCTTTGCCAAGTGAAGACCCTGAACTTCCTAGCAACCAATGCAAATACAGAAACTATATTTAGTTGTGTAGTTTACAGTGTCTCTAAAATAAAAGCCAACATTTCCTCTGTAAGAACAGAAAACCAAGAAGTGCTTCTGGTAAACCGTCATGCCTCATTCCATGGTAAATTATTTATCAGTAACATTCTTATATATTCTCAGTTTTATAGAGATGCTTCTTATGTTCCTTCTTGAAGGGTGGTTAATTTATGTGTCAACCTCACAAGGCCAAAGTAGCCAGATATTTAGTCAAATAACATTCTAGATGTCACTATGAAGGTAACAATTAAATCAGTAGACTGAGTAAAGCTGATTTCCCCTCAGTAATGTGGTTGGGTGTCATCAAATCCATTGAAGGCCTTAGGAGAAAAATGCTGAGGTCCCCTGAGGAAAAGGGAATTCTGCTTCCTGACTGCCTTCTAACTACAGCTACAACGCCACCCTTTCTAGAGCCTCCAGGTGCTGGCTTACCCTGCAGATTTGGGACTTACCAGCCCCTACAATCACATGAGTCAATTCTTAAAGATACATCTCTTTCTGTAGGTATGCACTTATCCTATTGGTCTTGTTTCTTTGGAGAACACTGGCTAATACTATCAAAGGCTTTACATCCAAGTACCATCAACAGAAATGGTTTTTCACAGGGTCAAAACAATGTGCTACATATTTAAGGCTCTCTCATGGTCTGGATGAATTTTTAAAAAGTAGAATATGTATTCTACTTCAAAAACTCATCCAAGTATATGATTTCTCAAAACAGAGGTTTAGCTAACAATTTTAAGCTTTCTGAGTGCTTATAAATACTTTCTTTATAAATGTTTACTTAATCCTCATAAGAAATCTATAAGGCATATTCTATCATTATTTTCATTTTACAAATAAACTGAGGTACATAATTTCTCCAGTATCACACAAGGTAGTAAATGCCAGTGCCAGAATTTATCCTCACGTCTTAGTTTTACAGTCTAAGTTCTCAACTATCCTGCTGATAAGTGAATAATGTTTAGTCTGCGGAAAGTTTAAGGTTAAACTCACTGGTCTGGCAGGTATTTGGGATGAATTAAGAATAGATCTGCATGCTTCATTGCCTGGAGAATCTTGCATAGAAACATGGTATCTAGAAGGCCTTTCCCTCTCCATAGAGAAGAATGTTGAAGAACTGCCAAGCACTTCCTCAGAACACAAGTTTGGGTTTAGGTCAACATATGGGAGCTTGAGATCCCAAAGTTGCTCATCATAGAACATGAAAATAATAACTTTTGCTTAGAAAATAATATCATCAGTTTACTAAGCATACTGTGTCCACAAAAATATTCTTTCCAAATTCTATATTCATGAAACATCCAGCTTTTAAGTGATGGAATTTTCCAGTGACCTATATAGGATAAACTGGCTATAAAATATATTCCAAGTCACCAGTATGTATTAGCCAATTAGACATTCACTCAAAATTACAATTAGAGCTTTGAAATTGTGAACTGAAAATCACGCGTGCAGATAATGATTGTATCAGAGGACAAGATATCTCATATGGCCCCATTATTTCATGATCATAAGATCATTATATAAGAGGAAGGATGCCACAGGCATTACTTATATTTTTCTGTGAGTCATAGACAGGAAGCTATTATATCCAGTTCATCAAGGAGTAGCAAGTCATTAATGGGAAGAGAAGCTAAAACACAGCTTGGTTTTGTCTCATTGTGAATTACCCCCTTGGAGGGATCATTACCACAAACCTGGACCTTCAAGGTAAGATTAAGACATAGGTTTTGTATAAGCATATAAGCTGGGGAATCATAAAGGTGAATAAAAGCTGCTGATAGTCTTAGATTTGGGGGTTCTTTGTTTTCCCTCACAGAATTTCCATCAAAGTGAAAAAAAGCATCATAACAACCAAAGAAAAACTAGCTATGTTCCCAGAGTTCACTGGCATTATTTTCAAATACTGTCCTGAGAAGCCCAGACTTGACTTTTTGTCATTGTAGAAAACCACTATGAGTTTTGGATGAAATGTCTCACAACAAGTGAGTAGTTCCAATTTTAAAAGGAGTAGCATGCTTCTAAATTTTTTTATTCTTAAAAATAAATTTTATTCCAATAAACTTTTTCAACATTAGCCCTAGGCAGGATTAATAATTCTGATGATACAAATGTTAAATTTTTCAGATATATTTACAGGTAAAGGTTTGTGTCTTATATTGATTTATAATGTTTAGTTGTCATTTGAGTTATGTACTCAGACTAATTTGAATAGTTTTACATATATTTCTCTACAAGCTCCGACCACCTGATGCCTTTAGTAAGAACAGCAAAGTCTATGCCAGGTGGTTCCTGTGCCTGAGTCTAGGAGGGATTTCATGTGGTTACTCCTTGCTGATCTTACTCTTCATGAGAGCAGAGGGACACTGAGCACGGGAATCATCTGACGGGGCTCTTCCCTTGTTGTCCAGCTTTTCTCAGTGACTCGAGTATCAGATCAGAGAAGCCAAAATAAGAATGGAGCAAATTCATGACAGGGCCTCCTCCTCTCTTAGGGTCGTCAACCATTTCAACACCTCCACAGATGGATTCAGCTGCCACCCTTTCCTAAAAAGGAGTGCTTCCACAAGCCACTTTCAGCAAATAGCCTCCACAACAAGGCAGTTCTGCTAGAAACTTTTCTTCCCATTTGTTTTAGAATCTTGGAGTGTGGCCAGCTTTTAGGCAATTATCAATTTCCTTTTTACTTCCAGAGTTTTTTATATCCATCCTCTGGGCAGATCAATCATATTAGATGACCCATCTGATTGGAAACTTTGGATAAAGCAGTTTATTTGAACAATCTCACTCTTGATCATTCCTCAGACAGGTGAGAACTGGACCCGCTTTTCTTCATGGAGAGGTGCAAGTATAAAACATGACACTAATCATGCTTTGAACTGAGGCTGTCCAATCACGATCATGTCTCCCAATTTTACTAACCCGTGTACTCATTTGCCAGGAAGCCTGTTTGCTAAGCTCCGTTGAAGAGAAAAACATGAGGGTGCATATGAAACTGTACTGAGGCTGGTTGACTCAGATGGTGTAGTGCTCGTGATGGAGCACCAGCCTCAGTGTGAGCCCAGCGCTTTTCTCTTCCCACAGAGAAAAGGCATGGAGAAGAAGGCCAAAACAAACCTCTATCCCTGCCAAGTTTGGCAGTGAATCAGAGAGTACTTCATAGAAATCCATTCTGTGGCCTCCTGAACAGGCCCCAGACATTCATAATCAGCACAGTTTATTTTAATTGAGCAGCAGATCATTTATCTGATTGAAAAAAATATATTAGGCTCTTAAGAATGCTTGAATTATAAGTAGAGTGTGTCCTTTTATTTTTTATCTTTTTATGAGGATATTCAAAAGGATCAGATCCTAGAGGTTACTTTGTATAACTTTTTTTAAAAAGTAATTCTACGAAATAAGTGTTGTTGCTACTATTGTTGAGTAGCCAAGAAATTGTTCATAACCACACTATACAGATTTCTCAGGAACCCAAGCACAGACCTTCTGCCTGAGTGTCTGCCCAGCATGTTTTCTAGGACATCACAGAGCTGAGGTTGCTCATCTTTCTGTTGACATCAACATTATGATGACCATGTGTCTATATAGCAGCATGCTAGCCCTTGTCCACAATTTAAAATGTTTCATTCTACCACAGCTGTGCAGAGACCTTCCCTATTATATTGAGTATAATTAACTTCCAGAGTTGTAATTCTAACATGGTAGATTTTTCAGAATTTATCATTTGGCACTAAAAAAATCTGCATATTGTTTCATTTTTAGAGGAAATTGTCTTACATTCTTTATGTAGCCAAGAAAAGATAGTAGGCATTCATGGGCACCTGCCTAGCTGTATAAAGAATTCCTGTAAAAGTATATATGTTCATAAGCTCTCTGGTCAAGTAATGGATGCCTAGAAATATTTGATGTGTTGAGGGTGAAGGGGGTTGAATGATCCATCTCTTGCTCATACCACCTATGCAAATAAAAGTAATAATGCCTCCTCTTAAGTTTCAAGTTATGCTTGCATAAGCTTTGGCCTTTCAAAGTTTAAATTAACAGATTAGAAGTTTTTCTGCATTGAAAAATTGTATAAAAGGGCGTAAGTGGGAAAGAATGATTCCAAAATATAAATTGGAGAATGAAGCCAATTTTCCACTCTGCTTAGTGATCAGTGTTTTTCTCTTTCAGCAACATATGGAATAAAAGCATGATCATTATTTTTAAAGGCTGGTGGATGAGGAGGAGGAGAGAGAAAGACAAGCAGAGAGGACGAAGGGGGGGAGGGAAAATGAGAGGAGAAAGAATTGACAGCTAAATTGAGAGAAATACAAGAGGCATATGTAGAAAGCAATTTGGGGACAAGAACAAAAATGTGTGCATTTAAGATTCATAGGTATTACAAAGCATCTCTAGTCTTTGGTGAAAACAGTATGCAAAAAGAAAGACCGAAAGCGATTGTAAGTATAGTGAATGGCAAGCCATGATGGATGTTGAAAGGGAAAGAAAAGCAGACAGATGATGGAGATGCAACAAGATACTGACATATTCAGCTGCGAGGTACTTTGAAAGGCTGGCTTCCCAGAGTTTTTCAGCTGTGTGCCAGTTACTGCTATGAACAACGAATAAAGCTTAATTTCTTTTTCAATCAAGATTTTTTACCTATGTGTTTAGGGCAAATTGGTTTTCTAGCAGATGGTATAAAACCGTAAGGGAAACATACTATAATATCACAGAAATATTGTGAGTATCTAGAGAAAGTAATGCTGGTTTTTAATAGGCTCGAGGTCCATTTTCATATTGTGCCAAAGAACCAATAAGATTAAGAACAGGACTTTTACACTTACGAGTTCATTCAGACTCAACTCCTGACTTGTTACAAAAACAAACTATTCCCAGTTGCCCAGAGGAACAATTGTTCTGACTACTTACGCTTACAAAAAGGAAAATCTGTCAGACAAAAAAATATATGGCAGAGAAAAGAAATAAGAATGGGGAAAAGAAGAGGGGCCATTTCTTTATGAACACAATTGTTTTTTAGTTATGTAGGAAGTGGGCCAGCAAAGTGGTATTAATAACTTTACTATCTGAAGGCCAATGTGTTGAAGCTGATGACCTGTTGAGGTCTATGCTAAGTTAGAGTCTATGATTCTAATGAAGGATTTTGACCTCCAAAATGTATATACATTATAATTGCTTACATTAGCAAAATACATAAAGATAGTATTGAAGAAATGTCTTCCAGTGATGAGACCACATGATTCTGTATTTCCAAGACAGAAGTTTCTGGAATCTAAATTCTCTCCATGGAACACCATGCCATTATCAGCCCTGGTTTGTAAGTGATATAAAAGTGTTCCATTTCCTGTCCTGAAGGGAGAAGTTCATGATGTAAGCCTTATTCTGCTATTTGGCAAGGCCTTTGAAAATTTACGGCATTTTTTTTCTTATCGTAAATTTTTAATGAAAGTAAAATCACATATGCATCCAAATCCAATTGAAAAAAAACAGTTCTTAGCACTTTATAATAATCATCACACACTACCATTTCATAGGAAACAGCATGGAGTCCATTGTTTTGGTAACACAACCTGGTACATCATCTGATAGATGTGATATGAAATGCTTTCTTTTTCCAGGGAGAGAAAGAGAATATTGAAATATAAGATAAGATTGACCTGATGCAGAATAAATACCCACTTGCAGCAATGATTTATCCCTTTTTCTGAGGACAAAGAATTCTTTTCCTTTTCTGACTAGCACAAAAGCAATTAAGAACTAAGTTATTAAAAAATCCATTATCAGATAGCAGAGTCATTAACTGATATAATCAGAAAAACTAAAGGGCAGTTTGAGATGTCAATAAGGAAGAATTTGAAGAGAAAGAAAGCCACATGTTGCTAATATTGGTTGGTAACAAGGAGCACAAACTCTGGTGAGGTGTGGCCATTTACTCAACCTTATCCATATAAGCATTTTTCCCTCTTTGACTTCAAGCTGAATCAGCTTCTCCAGTCAATTTTCTGATGTAATGGGTGAGTGTTCCATATAGATTTATTTATTTATTTATTGCCCCAAGTCAGCTCCTGGTGAGTTGAGCCTTGCTTAAACTTACTTTCTCTTTTTCTGCAGTTATAGAGCTCAGCAGGGCCATAGCTGCAATCACCAAACCTTGCCTGACCTTGAGCCTCACCTTGTCTACTATACGAATTTTAGGAACATTCTAGAAAAGCTTCTCCAGGGCAGTGAATAACCCCAGGTCCCCCTTGCACAATGGAACATTTGCAAACCTTGCAGCAATCGCATCTGTTTTGTTGACCTCAGAGACTGATCTATTATTCCAAAAAGAAACACAAGAATCTCTGTAGAACAGAAAATCAAAACACTGCATGTTCTCACTCATAGGTGGGTGATGAACAATGAGAATACATGGACACAGGGAGGGGAGCATCACACACTGTGGTCTGTTGGGGGAGCCAAGGGAGGGACAGTGCGGGGGTGGGGAAGCCAGGAGGGATAACATGGGGAAAAATGCCAGATGTAGGTGACAGGGGGATGGAGGCAGCAAACCACATTGCCGTATACCTATGCAACATTCCTGCATGATCTGCACATGTACCCCAGAACCTAAAGGACAATAAAAAACATGAATCTCTTATTTCCTAGTAAAAGGACATCATACAAAAGAAAAATTTGCCAAGGTTTATTTGAAAATACAGCCGTAGGTAGGCTTCTTGGACCTTGAACTACTAAAGTAAAGCAGAGAATTCTCTTCACTTACTTACTGTCCTACAATGAAAGCTGATGATGATCTTTTAAAATGTTATGTCACCACATCATAAAACTTATTAAAATAGTTTCAACATCTCTCCTTCTTTGTTAAAAAACAAAAACACACCACTTTACCTGCAGTTTAGAATGGTTTGGGAGCATTTTGAAAGATTTTCAGACAACAGAATGTTTTTACCCAAAGTTATGATTACATAGAAGACAGGTATTCAAATTACTTAAATTATTAAAATAGAGTAGGGCACTTTGCCTCTACTGTCACTGTCAACAGCACTGAGCACTGGAGTAGATAACCACTGTCACAAAGCAATTTCAGTCGCTAGCCAAGCATGCAGGAAGATGGGCACACCTTAAAAAAAAGTGTTGACTATCTCATGTAATTTATTGCATACTGTACTGAAAGTGAAAAACAATAGTTGTAAGGTACTCATTTTTCATTTTCTTACCATTATAATGTCAAAAAATCCTAAGGCAGGCTGGGTGCAGTGGCTCACACCTGCAATCCCAGCACTTTATGAAAAAGAAACAAAAACACCTTGGTCTTCATTTGTTCAAGTTGGTTTTCATCAAATGGTTGAAATTAGGGCTTCACAGAGATGATTTCACTACAGTTTTGTGGTCAGTGTAACCCTTCATTTAATTATCCATTTTTGAGGGAAAATAAACATTTTCATTAAAAAGCTCAAAAAGTTAGCTGCACAACTTGTTCTAGAACAAAACCTTTTCATAGCATGTGCTCCACCTCCCTTTCTCATCATCCAGGTATTTGAAAAATTACAAGAAATAAAGAAAACATGATGACAAGAAAATTGCTTCTGAATTATCATGTTCTGCAGAAGGAAAGATATTTAAGAAAACATTCAAAGGATAATTAAAGGTTAAAAAAGAAAAAGAGTTTTGTAGCAAAGGGATTCAAATTTTTGTTTTGCTTCAGCTGTGGAGCTAACCCATGCCTCTGTTCTGAGTGTTTGATCCATGCAGAGCACAGCCAAACAGGACATCTGGTGCTGTGGTTGCCTGTAGTGAAGTGGACATGCGTCAGGGTTCTAATCAATACGTAAACCATTTTCAGGCTTTATAGTAATTTAAAAGTTCCTCCTAAAGTATCCTGTCCTTTGTGTATCATCAAAAAAGAACCAAAATGCTGTGCACAGAGCTTTCACGGTGTGGAGGTTGGATGCTGTAGGGTGTAAAGTTAGACAGCTATTCCCAGTTGTCCTGTAAGCACAGTGATTTCCAAACTCGTCTTGGGATCAGGACCCCTTTATACCCATAGGAATTATTAATTACCCAAATATCTTTTCTTTATTAAAATATTTGAAATATGCCTATTCGAAATTTAAAGTGATCATTTTACATTTATTTTTCAATTTAAAATAATAAATTAATTGCCTGTTAACATAAAAATGTTTTCAGGAAAAATAATTTTTTAAAAAACGAGATAAACTTTAGTGAGAATAGCATTGTTTTACATTTTTTACAAATCTCTTGAAGGCCTGGCTGACTTGATGACAGCTGGATTCTCTTATCTGCTTCTGCACTCCACATGTTCAATTCAAACTCTACGAAATATGTAAAGAAAAATCTGAGTCCACAGATATACGTGATCATAAAAAGAAGGAACATTTTCATAACCTTTTTAAACATTATATATTATTCTTTGATGCTACACCAAAACCCAAAGCAGAAGTTTTTTAAAAGTTAGTTGCAGTGAGGAATCTGCAACCATATCAATAAACTTTTTATCCTCTTATATTAAAATCTAGCAGTCTATCTTGGACTTTCAATGGATCTTGTACTCTGCACAATTTTGTAATATGATCATTGACCATTTGAAAATATTGGTTGAGTTATGCAGGTCTTCCAAATGTTAAAATCTTTCATTTATATAATATCAAAAAATCACATTCATTCATATCACCACTAATCCCATCAGAGAAGTCTTTAAGCACTGGGAAGCTATCAAGCTCAAGGTGGCAGACAGGTTTTCCAAAATTCTGATTTTCATTTGAAGGCTCAAAATTTATTATTGGCAAAAAATGCCATTGGTTGATTTCCTTGAAGTTGCAGGCTCACATACTTTGTACTTAGGAGGCTGAGGCAGGAGGATCATCTGACCCCAGGAGTTTGAGGTACAGGGAACTATGATCACACCAATGCACTCCAGCCTGGTGACATGGCAAGAACCTGTGTCTAAAAAAAAGGAAATGTCTCTCAATTGCTTATTTGTAATTTGATCTCTCTAGTAATGCTTCTTGAAACAAGTAGCTAGTTCAGATTGCAACTCAATTACAAAATGTTTTTACCCAAGATAACAAAATACTTCAGTAGCAGAGGAAATGCTTTTTGTAAACTTCTTATTTCATCATATGCAATATTAAAAGAACATATACTTAACGACTGAGATTTTAATACAATTAATTTTCACTGATTCACTAATGCCATTCGTATGTGAAACTGACTTTGTGCCCTGTTTGGCTTTTGTTTGCTTTTGTTTTTCTGCTGAGAGTGCTTTGAACTGAGGAGCTACAAGATAACTTTTAGTGGTTTGGTGCCACTGTTTTTATTTGCACTAAAAAGCACCAGAAGTTTTACCACAGTCACTTTTGCACCATGTGCAAATAGCAACACAGTGAAAAGGGAAATAATATCTTGGCATTTTTTTAGGAAAGGAGTTATAGCTTTGTGAACTCCTGAAAGAATCTTGGGGACCTCCAAGGTCCCAGTACCACACATCAAGAACTACTGGGATACTAAAACCGCCCCAAGACATAAAATAATAGAAAGTATACTACAGAGATCAATTATGAATAAGATGAATGTAGTTATAATAATGGAATCATTAATATTGATCTAAATAAAATTACAATATACATCAGGAAAGGGAAAGAGAGTAAAATGTGTTGATGGTGGATGTAGGGAGGTGGAAGAGTTAAATTCTGTCATCTAAAATGGGAAGTAAATAAATTACCTAAAAACCTAAAAAACAACAACAAAAAAACCCCATAAAATCATTAATTTGCAATATATGGTAAATAACAATAGAAACTACTGCAAGAGTTAAAACTGTTGTCCTGACTTCAAATGCTTTACATTATTTGCTCCTCCCTTAGCATTGTTCTCATCTCCTACCCTATCTTTGGCTGACTCCACCCCAGCCATTCTGGCTTTCTCAGCTTCTGTAACACACAAGAATTGCTGCTTACTTAATTCTTTTATGCTGTCATGTCTGTCTAGACCATACTTTGCACAGATATGTGCATGGTTAATCTCTCATTACCTCAGATGTTTTTCATTAAGTCTCATGTGACTACTCTATCTCTACATCTTTCCTGTGCTGTTGATTCCCAGCCCTTGCCCTATTTCCCCCGACAATTCCTAGTACAATCACATGTACTGTATAATTTACTTATTTATTGTATTTATTGTCTTTTGTCTGTGCCTTGCCACTCTGGTAAAATATAATTCCATGCAAGCAAGGAATTTCCCTATTTTATTCACTAATGACTCCCAAGCACCTACAGCAATATGTGACATTTAGAAGTTGCTCAATGCTTGTTGAACATGTTTGAATGAGGAGCAGAAAATGGTGAAGTATAATAGCTAAGAGCCTGCTATTTTTCACAGGAAACCTTATAGAACCATTTGACTTTTCAACTTGTACATGTATAACTTCAATAAAAATAACAGACAAATTTATAGAAACAAATACATAGTAATATCATGTGAGAATTAGTAGAGACTATAAAAAGTAAATTTAGGAGTTGTGAGAGAAAGGAGGACATGAGAAGAACCAAGAGAGTTTGAGGAAGGCAGAGGGAACAAGGCAAGAGCTGCTGAAATGTCATGGTTGGAGCAAGCCTTATTGACAGTCTTACAGGAGAACAGAACAGGGTCCACAGTGCTGCTACTGGCTTTTATAATGACTTTTTTTTAAAGATATAATCGATAGGCAAAAATCTACACATGTATGATGTATATAATTTGATGAGTCTGGACATATGCATACACCTGGGAAACCATCACAATCAAAGCAATATATGATACATCACCTCCAAATGTTTTTGTGTTTCCCCCGCATTTGGACAAATGTTTTTGTGTAAGGAAAACCCTACAGCAACCATTCACAACACTCTGGTAGAATGAGTCCTGGCAGAAGTCAGTAACAACAGGAGCCATCCTTCTCTTCCTCAACAAACCCCTAGAATGAGTTTCCAGCAACTGTAGCCCAGCAAGCTGTCAGGTCCCTCCTAGGAGGCTCAGAAAAATGAAAGGCAAAGAAATTGAGAATGACAACCATCAGATCCATATGTTTTAATGGAATGAGATACATACTAAAACTGAGAAAGCCTGAAGGCAAGAAGGTAAAAGGATCAATACCAAGGAAAGAAAAAAGCACAGAGGGTGCAGACTAAAGATGAGAGCAAGTATGAATATTTGGTGTCAGGTTTTAATGGAAGGGAAGGAGTTTAAGAAAGGGGAGCAAAAAAAGGCTGAAACCAAGGCATCAAAATGACACAGAAAGGGCACAAAAAAGCTCCACAATTTGGCTTAGAGTCAACTCTGTTTTCCTTGATGGCCTGTGAACAAATAGAAGCCACAACAGACATACCTTGCCCATAGATACATACAAAGCCCATCCCAAACCTATATGGCCAATGCTGTTTCACCAGGTTTAGAAGATTTGTTTAAACCTTATCTGCATCATTAAAAAAAAAAAAAAAAGGAATCAGTCTTTAAACCATCCATTCGTTCATGGAATGGTTACTGAACGCTTCCAATGGGTCAGGAGCTATTCTGAGTACTTGGGACACAATGGCGAGTGAAAAGAAATATGGTCCCAAGTCTTGTGAAAATTGCTATTAATCAGGATTTCCTGAAATAAATAATTCCTATGGAGGAGAGAAATGCTAGGATGGACATTAGAGGAGAATTTAACCTGGTTGCAAACTTTGGCATCATGTCTGTAAATAGTAATGATTGAGCAGGGATCTGAAGATGAGTAGGTTTTATGTGGGGCATTACATTTTAGACATAATGTGGGGAATGGGCTGGTAGGGGTAGATGAAAAAGACAATTAAGAGGTGGCAGGTTAAGTGCAAGTTATAGTCACCAGAGATAATATGGTGCCTGTAAAGATGGAGAAAAGTGAATTAAAGTGTGATTGAGGTGGTAAAGTCAACAGAATTTAGGAAGGGTTAGAGACGTGAAGGTAGGTGTCAAGGATGATGACTTGATATCTAGATTCTACAACCAGATGGATGGTGGTAGTGACCATTAAATAGGCAACACCTGAAGAAGACTTTAAGGTGGAGGCAGAAATGGCAGGCTGGAGATCATGCATTTAATTTGAAATTTGTTAAATTTGAAATGTGTTTGAGACATTCAACAGAATGTATTAGACAAGCTGATGAGTAAGTCTACAACTCAGAGCAAAGGCCTACATGGGAGAAATACATGTATCAATCTGCCCATGAGTGGTAATTAAACTTATAGAGTAGATGTCTTCTCTTAGAGAGTAGAGTCAAAAGACAAGAGAACCTAGAAACTGTGACCTATGATATATAATGAGGAGGTAGAGGAAGGAAATCCCTAATAAAGCCAGAGATAAAATAAGCAAAGAAAAAGGAGAAAATAGGATGCTGGGGAGCACCATTACATATAACAATTTTATTTTCAGATGGGAGGATAAACTACTCAGCCTATTTTTTTTCATATAGGAATTGTATTAAGTTCCTATATGAAAACTTATTTAATACATTAAAATCTATAAGTATTAAAATCTATAAGTGAGATTTCAAAAGCTGTTCTTCTGTAATGACTTGTTATTAGGATTTGCCAAATCCAAACAGAAATTTCTTACCTCTCAGAGATAGTAAACAATGAATAACTCAAAATAAAAATCAAGTGACTTTCAGTCACCTCCAGTGTCCCTGCCTCCTATGAAAAATTGATGAACAATCCTAAAAAAAGTTGGAACTTGTATATTCAAAAACATTCTGAAATAAGCTAAGAAGCAATTATGAAGCTGGGCATGTTATGTAAATAAGTATTAGACTATAAAAAATATTACTCACAAGTTCAAGAGAACAAGGCTGTTTAAAATTATTCTTAACTAAATTATATTTCTGAGAAGTATAACATGAATTCAGGAATGACAATAGGGCAAAGGTAGCTGGTATTCTGTCAGAAATTCATTCTCCTTTTATTTTTCAAGCAAGCTCTAGATTTTTAATGGTCACAGTTAAAGGACTACATGTCCTGGTCTCTCTCATAACTGTGAGTGGCTGTGTGATATGGCAGAAGTACTGTTTTGCATGGGGGATTCTAGGAAGTCTCCTTAAAGGGAAAAGTTGCCTTTTGCCACTTTCTCATTCCTGTTGAATGAAATGCCAAGGGGAAGGCTATCACCAAAGAAGCCATCAAAGGCCATGAAACTAAACACTAAGAATAATGGAGCAGCAACAGAGAAGGTACCTGCATCCAAGATGACTGCTGAGCTACCATGAGTTCACAGTTGTCACTGGACTTTCTTCATTTGTGAGAACTGAACATGTCCAGCTAATTTAAACCATTGTTTTGATGGGCTTCTAGTATATGCAACTAAACCTAGTTCTGAACAACTTAAGGTTGTGACCACAGAATAAATTACAACAGAAGTAAAATCCAGTTGAGACTTCGAGAGTAAGGAGGGGTAATGGAGAAAAATAGCTTTATAGAATAATGTTCTAATAGAACATTAGATCAAATAGATTCAGGATTATGAGTTAAGATGGCAGATAGGAGGCAAGACTAGCTTGCAGCTCTCACTCTGATGGTCAGAGCAGCATGTGGAGACTCACATCATGATTGCTCCAAGAACTACTGCAGGAACACACCAGAAAAGCCAAGAGAATCCACAGACCCTGTGAAGTAACTGGATCACCGCCGCAGGCTTCCTGAGATGCCACAAAACTGTGAGTCTGCTTGATTTCTCAGCGGGGACGCTCATGGTCTGGGGCAAGTTCTCAGTCCTGGTCACCAGCTGCCTGCAAATAGACTTGGTGTTGTTGCGGGGCATGATGGGAGTGAGACTGGTCTTTAGAACCACCATCTATGTGGGAGCGGGCTGAGGCCTGTGACTGCCAGCTTTCCCCCACTTCTCTAGCAGTATGACTCAGCAGAGGCAGCCATAATCCCCCTGGGGACATAACACAACTCCATTGGCCTAGGAACCACACCCCATCCCCCACAGCAGCCACAGCAAGTCCTGCCCAAGAGAAGTCTCAGCTCAGACACACCGATCCCTACCCTCACATGACGGTCATACTCTATCTGCCCTGGTAGCCAAAGACAGAGGTCATAATCTCTTGAGAGCTCTATGGCCTGAGAAACCTGAATACCTAAGCAGGCATACCTAGGGCAAGTTTGTATCCTCCCTATAGTAATGCAGCTGATGTGCTCTTGAAAGTGCCACCTCCTCACTGGAGGCCAACCAACATAAAACCAGCACACTAAACAAAAATACAATCAAGGACCCTTACAGAATTCATTTCACTTTCCTTCTACCTCCACCAGAGCAGGTGCCGGTCTCCACAGCTGAAAAACCTGAAGACAGCTCACATCACAGGAGTCTTTGCAGGTACCAGCCCAGCCTGGTAACAGCCTGGATCCCAGTAGCACTGCCAGGTGGCTAGACCCAGAAAAGCAAAAACAATCACTGCAGTTCAGCATTCAGGAAGCACCATTCCTAAAGCAAAGGGGAAAATATCTCATCAAGTGAGCACCATGTGGGACAAAAAAATCTGAATAGCCGCCGTTGAGTCCCAGACCTTCCCTCTGACATTGTCTACCCAAATGAGAAGTAACCAGAAAAACGATTCGGATAATGTGACAAAACAACGTTCTTTAACATACCCAAAAGATCACCAGCAATTAATCTAAACCAAGATGAAATTTCTTAGTTGCCAGGAAAAGAATTCAGAAGGTTGATTATTAAGCTAATCAGGGAGGCACCAGAGAAAGGTGAAATCCAACTTAAAGAAATAAAAACCATGATTCAGGATATGAAGGGAAAAATTTTCAGTGAAATAGACAGCATAAATAAAAAAAATTTTAACTTCTGGAAATCAATGACACACTTAGAGAAATGGAAAATGCACTGGAAATTCTCAGCAATAGAATTGAACAAGCAGAAGAAAAAACTTCAGAACCCAAAGACAAGTCTTTCAAATTAGCCCAATCCATCAAAGACAAAGAAAAAAAAATAAGAAAATAATGAACAAAGACTCCAAGAAGGTTGGGACTATGTTAAGTGTCCAAACCTAAGAATAATTGGTGTTCCTTAGGAAGAAGAGAAATTTAAAGTTTAAAAAACATATTTGAGGGAATAATCAAAGAAGCTTCCCCAGGCTTGCTAGAGATCTAGTAATTCAAATACAAAGAACTCAGATGCTCAAAGAACACCTGCGAAATTCATTGCAAAAATATCATTACCTAGGTGCATGGTCACCAGGCTGTGTATAGTCAAGATGAAGGAAAGAATCTTAAGAGCTGTGAGGCAAAAGCATCAGGTAACATGTAAAGGAAAATTTTTCAGATTAAGAGCTGAATTTCTTTTTTTTTTTTAGCAGAAACCCTACAAGCTAGAAGGTATTGGGGTCCTATTTTTAGCCTCCTTAAACAAAACAATTATCAGCCAAGAATGTTGTATTCGCCAAAACTAAGCTTCATAAATGAAGGAAATATACAGTCTTTTCCAGACAAACAAATGCAGAGAGAATTTGCTACTACCAAGCCAGCATTACAAGAATTGCTAAAAGGAACTCTAAATCTTGAAACTAATCCTTGAAATACAGCAAAATAGAACCTCCTTAAAGCATAAATCTCACAGGATCTATATAACAATAACACAATGAAAAAAAGGTAATCAGGCAACAAATAGCATGATGAATAGAATAGTGCCTCACATCTCAATACTAACGTTGAATGTAAATGCCCTAAATGCCCCACTTAAAAGACACAGAATGGCAGAATGGTTAAGAATTTACAAACCAAGTTTCTGCTGTCTTTGGGAGACTCAGCTAACACGTAAGAACTCACATAAACGTAAGGAAAGTGAGTGGAAAAGATATTCCATGCAAATGGAAACAAAAAGCAAGCAGAAGTAGCTATTTTTATATCTGACAAAACAAACTTTAAAGCAACAACAGTTAAAAAAGACAAAGACATTATATAATGACAAAAGGATTTGTCCAACAGGAAAAAATCGCAATCCTATATATATATGCATCTAACATTGGAGATCCCAAATTTAGAAAATAATTACTACTAGACTTAAGAAATGAGATAGACAGCAACACAATGATAGTGAGGGACTTTAGTACTCCACTGACACCACTAGACAGGTCATCAAGACAGAACGTCAACAAAGAAACAATGGACATAAACCACACCCTAAAACAAAATGAACTTAACAGATATTTACAGAACATTCTACTCGACTGCAGAATATACATTCTATTCATCAGCACATGGAACATTCTCCAAGACAGTTCATATGATAGGCTGCAAAACAATTCTCAATAAATTTTAGAAAACTGAAATTATATCAGCTACCTTCTCAGACAACAGTGGAATAGAATAAAACTGGAAATAACTCCAAAAGGAACTTTCAAAACCATGCAAATACATGGAAATTAAATAAATAACCTGCTCCTCAACAATTATTGGGCCAATAATGAAATCCAGCTGGAAGCTGAAAAATTCTTTGAACTGAACGATAATGGCGACACGACCTATCAAAATCTCTGGGATACAGCAAAAGTGGTGCTAAGAGGAAAGTTTATAGCATTAAATGCCTATTTCAAAAAGTCTGGAAGAGCACAAATAGACAATCTAAGGTCACACTTCATGGAACTGGAGAAACAAGAACAATCCAAACCCAAATCTAGCAGAAGGGAGGAAATAATGAAGATCAGAGCAGAACTAAACGAAATTGAAACAAAAAATTTCAAAAGACAAATGACACAAAAAGCTGGCTCTTTGAAAAGATTAATAATGTTTTTGGCAAAAAATAATTGCCAAAAATAAAAGTCCAGGACCAGATGGATTCACAGCTAAATTTTATCAGACATTAAAAAAAAAAAAAAATTGAGACGAATCCTATTGGAACTATTCCAAAAGATAGAGAAAGAGGCAATCCTCCCTAAAGCATTCTAAGAAGCCAGTATCAACCTAAATCAGGGAAGAACATAACAACAACAACAAAAGCCACAGACCAATATCCCTAATTAACACAGATGCGAAAATCCTCAGCAAAATGCTAGCAAATCGAATTCAACAGCATATCAAAAAGATAATCCAACATGACCAAGTGAGTTTCATATCAGGGATGCGGGGATGGTTTAACATACATAAGTTAATAAATGTAATACACCACACAAACAAAATTAAAAACAACATTTACATGACCATCTCGATAGACGCAGAAAAAGCATTTGACAAAATCCAGTATCCCTTTATGTTTAAAACCTTCAGCAAAATCAGTAGAGGAGACATAGCTTAAGGCAATAAAACCCATCTCTGACAAACCCACAGCCAACATTATACTGAATGGGAAAAAGATGAAAGCATTCCCCCTGAGAACTGGAACAAGACAAGGATGCTCACTTTCACCATTTCTATTCAACATAGTGCTAGAAGTCCTAAGCAGAGCACTCAGACCAGAGAAAGAAATAAAGGGAATCCAAAGTGTTAAAGAGGAAGTCAAACTGACACTGTATGCTGATGATATGATCAGATACCTAGAAAACTTAAAGCCTCATCCAAAAAGCTTCTAGAACTGATAAATGAATTCAGCAAAGTTTTAAGATACAAAATTAATGTACACAAATCAATAGCTTGCTATATACCAACAGCAACCAAGTGGAGAATCAAATCAAGAACTTAACGTTTTTTACAATAGCTGCAAAAAATAAAATGAAATACCTAGGAATATACCTAACCAAGTAGGTGAAGGACTTCTACAAGAAAAACTATAAAACACTGCTGAAAGAAATCACAGACAACACAAACATTGGAAACATATCCCATGCTCATGGATGTGTACAATCAATATTGTGAAAATGATCAAATTGCTAAATGCAATCTACAAATTCAATGTAATTCCCATTAAAATACCACTATCATTCTTCACAGAACTAGAAACAACAATCCTAAAAGTCATATGGGACCTAAAAAGAGCCCACATAGCCAAAGCAAGACTAAGCAAAAAGAACAAATCTAGCGGCATCATATTATCCGACTTCAAACTATGCTACAAGGCCATAGTTACCAAAACATTATGGTACTGGTATAAAAATAGGCATATAAACCAATGGAACAAAATAGAGTACTCAGATATAAAGCCAAATACTTACAGTCAACTGATCTTTGACAAAGCAAACAAAAACATAAAGTGGGAAAAGGACACTCTATTCAACAAACAGTGCTGGGATAATTAGCATACCACATGTAGAAGAATGAAACTGGATCCTCATCTCTCACCTTATACAAAAATCAACTCAAGATGAATCAAATACTTAAATCTAAGACATGAAACCATTAAAATTTTAGAAGATAACATCATAAAAACCCTTCTAGACAGTGGCTTAGTCAAAGTCTTCATGACTCAGAGCCGAAAAGCAAGTGAGACAAAAACAAAGATAAATAGATGGGACTTAATTAAACTTAAAATCTTCTGCACAGCAAAAGAAATAATCAGCAGAGTTAACAGACAACTCACAGAGTGAGAGAGTATCTTCACAATCTATACATCAGACAAAGGACTAAAATCCAGAATCTACAAATAACTCAAACAAATCAGCAAGAAAATAAATAAAAACAATCCCATCAAAAAGTGGGCTAAGCACATGAATAGTCAATTCCCAAAAGAAGATACACAAATGGCCAATAAACACATGGAAAAATGCTCAACAACACTAATTAAAAGGAAAATGCAAATCAAAACCACAATGTGATACCAGCTTACTCCTGCAAGAATGGCCATAATCAAAAAATTAAAAAATAGGCAGGTGCAGTGGCTCATGCCTGTAATTCCAGCACTTTGGAAGGCCGAGGCAGGTGGATCACGAGGTAAGGAGATCCAGACCATCCTGGCCAATGTGATGAAACCCCCTCTCTACTAAAAATACAGAAAAATTAGCTGGGTGTGGTGGCACATGACTATAGTACCAGCTGCTCGAGAGGTTGAGGCAGGAGAATTACTTGAGCCCAGGAGCCAGAGATGGCAGTGAGCCCAGATCACACCACTGCACTACAGCCTGGGTGAGAGTGCAAGATTCAGTCTCAAAAAAGGAAAAAAAAAAAAAAAAAGAAGAAGATGTGGTATAAAGGGAACACATATACACTGTTGGTGAGAATGTAAACTACTAAAACCACTAAGGAAAATAGTGTGGAGATTCCTTAAAAACTAAAAGTCGGTGTACCATTTGATCCAACAATCCCACTACTAGGTATCTACCCAGAGATTACACATGCATGTTTATAGCAGCACAATTGGCAATTGCAAAAATGTAGGACCAGGCCAAATGCCCATCAATCAATGAGTGGATAAAGAAAATGTGATGAAAAAATCGCACACCATGGAATACTACTCAGCCATAACAAGAAACAAAATAATGGCATTGACAGCAACTGAATGGAATTCGAGGCTATTATTCTAAGTGAAATGACTCAGGATTGGAAAACCAAACATTGTATGTTCTCACTTATAAGTGGGAGCTAAGCTATGATGATGCAAAGGCATAAGAATAGTATATTGCACTTTGGGGACTTAGGGGAAAGGGTTGAGGGGTTGTGAGAGATAAAAGACTACACATTGAGCACAGTGTATATTACTCAGGTGATAGGTGCACCAAAATATCAGAAATAAATAAATAAATATATTCAAAGAATTACTCTATTTACTATGAAATTAATCAACTTCAGGGTGTTAAATTTAACATAGGTAGAACAAATAACTTTTGTGTACATGTCCTTTTTTTGTTTTCCATAAAATTCAAGAACTTCTCATTTTCCACTAATATTTCCTGTTTCAAAGCATGGAGTTAATATATAGCTTCTGAGGTAAGAAAATTCCGAATTTAGATTTCAGAAGAAGCAAAGTGAGAAGATGGTGATAGAATACCCAGCCGTTTAGTTGGACAGAAGGCTGAAGGAACAGATGAATGGTGCTTAGAAATATTGAGGGACATGCAGAAGTGAACTCAGAGCCTCTCTGTATTGTCACTGAGGGATTACAGAGTCTGGGAGGTGTGCCAGGGGTGAAATGGGCAAATGTGCCAGAAATTCTAGAAACTATAGATCAGTGAGTTTAACATCCATCTCCGGTAGAATTCTAGAATAAATTACTAAATAAATGGTTTTAGGAGGATTTAAGAAAAAAAAAATTGGAGAGAGAGAGAGAATAGGATTGATTACCAACAAGGACAAGAATAAAATCTGGGAATTCCTTCTTACTCTCATCTGCCAGTTATCTTCCTTATGAACTGTTGTTTACCAGGATTCAATCATCAAGTCTCTCTCTACTGGTTGTACATTGCCCTCACTAGGGTATCTCATATACATTCCTGGTTTTAACTGCCATGATTCAGGGTTAGCCAAAAAGACAAGTTGGTAAAATCCCAGAAGTACAAGAGAGTGAAATATTTTAATACAATCATACAAGAAGCATTATAGTGTGAAAATATCAGAACAGTGGGGGTAATTATTTCTGATTTGGACACAAGTAGGAAGCTAATCTGCCCATGAAAAAGGGAGGAAATACTTTCTCATTTCTCTACTTAATATTCTTTATCTCTTCTGTCTTTCTGTCTCCCCTTGGTACTGAATACAGAGCACTCACACAGGATAAAACAAACAGAAAGTAGTTAGGTTGCAGGAGAAAGAAGATAGACCAGTCATATGGGAAAAGAAACAATTCTAGGATTAAGTAATAAATGAGAGCACATGTTTAATGTAAAGCTTTTGAAATAAAAAATCCAAATACTACACTAATCCCCTTTTTTAAAATTGAAATTTGAGAAATTGCAGATGAATTTATGGACAGTATTTTCTGGCATAGGACAAAAACAGTATGGAATATAAAATAGGACCAGTAGAAGCTGGAGGAAAAGAAATAATTATCTTCACCCATCTGATGGAAGACTCACATTTCACAACAACAACAAAAAATCTGCATTTGTAAATGGTTGAGCCCCATTGATTATTTTGCAGAGATATTCCATAATTGGATTGAAATTAATTTAATTTAGTTCTTATTTCCTTCTGTGGGATCAGTTATTTTCAGATTATTCTTGTACTATCTTCCTAAAATCCCAAGGAAAGGTCCCTGTAGATGTTGTTATAAGTGGAGACATCCAGATAAGGTAGATCCCTCTCCTGATAACAAAATGGAAATGCCTAAAACAGTAAAACAAAAAATGAAAATAAAATTTATATCAACAGATTTGATTTCAAAGCAAAAACAATAACATATACAGGAATTTGAAGATATGCACTTCATAATCAAAACGTTGACTGCACAAAGACAGGTGTTGTGGGAGAAGTGAGGGGATGATTTAAAAGCAATTTCTGTGAATTGCATTTAGTTCCTTAAAATAGCCAACATCTACTGACTAGAGATGATGCTCAATGTTTTATATGCAGTGTCATTTTTTATATTCACAGCAATGCAATATCATCTTCATTTTACAGATGAGGAAGCTGAGACATAAAATGTTTAGTTTAAGGCTATGTAGGTGAAAATGACTAATCTAAGTCATGAAACAAAGCCATCTAACCCTGAGGCTACACAATTACCAGGCAAGGATGTCTAGCTTGGAAAATGCTGAGCCGGTTGTTGGATACGACTGATTTAAATGGCAAATGTAATATTGGGCTATGTTCATATAAATATGTTGTCTGGATCAAACGGAGCAATTTTCAGCTGTAGTGTATTTCTCACTAACCAACCCAAATGTAGTGTGTTGAGGTAGTTCTGGAACTACGTTTTTAAAAGACCATGAACAAATCAGAAAGCACCCAGAAGGCAGCAGTTAGGGGCATAAAGGTCCTGACATTCAGATATCTGAGTGAAAGTTCAAAGCTCTGAAAATGATTAACCCAAGGAAAAGAAAATGTACAGAAAATATATTAACTTTCTTCAACTTTTTAAAGAAAACCAATTACGTAAAAGGATATTAGATATAGTCTGTGTACTATAAAGGCAAAATTAGGACCAAAGATTAAAGTGAAGAAGGAGCTTTCAACTCAATATAATAAATAATGCATAACATTTAGAATTGTGAACAAATATGATCGTTCTCCTCACAAACATGTGAGCTTTCTGTGGTAGAAGTGTTCAATGGAAGTCGAGTTGATCACAGGTAGGAGAATGCAGACAGGGTATCTGCAGTATAGAGATAATAGGTTGACTTTTAAAATGGTTATCCTGGGAAGGAAAGTGAGATGAACAAAAGCAGTGAAGAGAAGGAGGTGGCATGGTTCAGAGGAGTGGTGGTCAGGATATGTTCCTGTACTGAAGGAGGAGGCAGGAAATGCTCAGCCATGGGAGCCAAAGCTGGCTACTCACACAACTGATCTTAGGGAGTCAACCTCACTGCCAGTTATAATGCTGTAAAATCACCAACATCAATAATTCAAAAATAGTCAAGGCAATACAGAATGCCTTTGCTTAGCTTTTTTTTTTTCCCCTTTCTGGTAAAAAATAAATAAATAAATAAGGTTTTCTCAAGGAAAGAAGAGAATATACAGTTACCTAATTACCAATCACTGTGCTGAGGCACATTAAAAAGAATTATCATATTTAATTCCAAAGTAGTCCAACAATGTTATCATTATCCCCCCATTAATGATGCGGAATCTAAGGTAACTCAGAGTTTAGCCAATCAGTGATAAGATTTTAAGCCAAAATTCTGTCTTCAAACGCTGTTTTCAAGAACATTGAGGTCAAGGCCAAGTACACAGGAAATAGTAGAAGCTCTGTGATTTAGTCAAGTCCCAGCCAAAGTCCCTTTTCCTATTTCAGTGCCTATTTTAAAGTTTCACTTCTTAATATGAAATAAAGATATGGAACAAGTCATTGTCTTTGCTCATTCCTGATGCTTAACAAAATATGTTAGGCTAGGTAATTTATAAACAATAGAAATTTATTTCTAATAGTTCTGGAATATGGGAAGTCCAGGATCACGGTGCCAGCAGATTCAGTGTCTGCTTCCAAGATGGCATCTTCTTGTTGTGTCCTCATATGGCAGAAAAGAGGGAAGGATTAGGCAGCTCTCTGAAGTTTCTCTTATAAGGGCATTAATTCCATTCATGAATCTGGAGCCCTCAGGACTTAATCACTTTCCAAAAGACCCCATGTCTTAATATCATCACTGTGGAGTTTAAGTTCCAAAATAACTTTGGGAGGACCACATGCACTCAAACCATAGCAACTATGCACAAACATTATATCTTCTTCTATTGCCTTATGATGTTATTGAGGTAAGCTACATTGTTCTGTCAGATAATGAGGGAAGAGAGGAAAGGATGAGGCCCAAGATGAGTAAAGATGGATATGAGTTAAGCCCTTTGCTTATGCCTGAGGCAAAATATAAAACTAAACAAAATAAACAAATAACTTGAATAGGAAACCAGAAAGCTGAATTGAGTCCATTTCTCAAAGACGGCATGCCTGTCCATCATTGGTAATGCACACGTTCTTAAATAACTCATATTTCTCCTTCAGTCCCTCAATATATTTTCTACCATATCTACTTTCAGGGCCTCTGTATTTTAACCTTCCTTTTAGAAAATCAATGGTAACCAGAAGCCAGCCACTCTGGCTATAATTAAATATTCAAACAGATTGTATTTGAACAGTCTCATTTTGGGCCATGATTAGTAAATTATCATAAAGTTGGTCTATTCTCTTAAACCATCTCGGAAGCTAAGTTACCATCTTCCTCTAAGATGCATGTAAGCTCCATTTCCTGGGTTATACGGAAAACATTATCCAAAGCAGACACACTATTTCCCCCAAAGTAGAATATTTATTCTACAAATCTTACATAAACACTCTTTTCATAAGTGATGATAGAAGGCCTGAAGTTCCACTTCATTAATACTTGCTTCATTATTTTACTGGAGGATGAGATCAACTTAATAGAAGATAATTACATTATTGGCTTTGGGGCTTCAAAAAAAGAAAGAGATCAGTTTTACATTTCCTCCTTCTTAATCCCCTAACTCTTCTCGAGACTTGAAAAGATAATTTCCTGCAATTCAGAAAAGTTCATGATCTAATTTACTTAAGACCATAGAAACACAGATAAGACCCAAGGAAGAACTAGGGACATCATTTTTAATCTTTTCTCTAACAAGATTATGGAAGACAGGGTGATTATAAAGATGCTGTGCTAAAATAATATGACAAAATTTTTTCAGTTTGTTCATGTCTGTACAAAGCATAAATAATATATTTCATAGTATTGTTACTAAGCAACCTGTGTTTTTAGCATTTTTATTGTAAAAGTAATATATGTTCTTGATTTTTTTTAAAGGCAAAAGTGTTTATGGTAAACAGTAAAATCCCCTTCCCTGACCTACCTCTGAATGTATACTAAAAATTTTCTCTAAAATTAACTACTATAAAAGCATGTATCCACATATAAACATATATGTATTCTGGATTTTGGGACACAAATAGGGTTTTATTTACGTTCAACTGTTCAAAATTTGTCTACTAAACAATATATTTTAGAATATTTCTTGCTAAAATATATATCCATAGCATTATTCATAATGGATATAGGTATCATAGATATAAAGCATATGGCCCAGCTAACATATCTCAAACCTACATACACCCCCTCACTCAGCAATTCTGCTAGTAGGGTTGCTATGCTACTTTCTGGCTATATAATAACTTATGTCACTAGTACCCATTAATGGATATTTAGGTTAATATGTTTTGCTCTTGTGATCAGTATTGCAATTAATGTTGTTAAACGAATACGTTTCCACATGTCGGGAGCCTACTATAAATAAATTACTATTAGTAAAACTGCTGACCCACAGAATATATGTATTTTTTAAATATGCTAGTTAGACCATGTGCATTATATCCATGAATGTAAATGATTAGTTTCTAGATGAAATTCATAGCAAAACATAAATTCAATTCTATTTGAAACGGGATAGATGTTATAAGTAATGATTTATTTCCAAAATCTGAGGGATCTTAGAATAAATTCTTTATTTTACACTAAAACAAAAGAGTTTACAGATTCTTGCTTGAACATTTCACAAAAAGATTGCCATGCACTGAATTTATTTTAAGAGACATATTTTGAATGGTGCTTCATGTTTATGTATTTCAAAAAGAAACTAAATGCTATCTGTGAAACAGTGTAGAAAATAAACAAGACTTAACTGTTTGGGCCATAAAATATAAAATAAAATCTCATTTCCAGTGGAAGAAAATTGGCACTTCTAAATCAGAATGCTAGTAATGTTCAACAATTTGAGCACAACACATGATTGCCTGTGAAACAGTGTACAGAAGCATGTAGCTCCACCTGTTCAGATATTCAAAAGTCATTTCATGGTTATTGTATTCTAAGATAAATTTCTTTGGACATGCCTAGTCATGTATGCATTAGACATTTGTCTCAGCCAAAATAAATTGCATTTCATTGTAAAATGGAAAGCCAAAGCTCACAGTAGGTCCGTTTTTTTTTTTTTTTTTGTTCCTTTTCAAATCAATCTTTTTACTTCCTCCATTCTCTGCTTCATTTCTTTGTCTTTCTTTCTTTCTCTCTTTTAATTGATATAAGAATATTTTTAAGAAAAGTTGCTAACTATTCATTTAAAGACAGCATATATGCACATACATGCACACACACATACGTATATACACACACATGCTCTTTAAATGTTAATATTTAATCACATAACCCTCCTTTTGAGGGCTTTGGTCTGTCAGAATTGCTAACTAGGAAGGTACAGGCAGCCAGTGATGGCTGCCTTGTCAATCTCAGTGGGCCTCAGCAGTCGCTGGAGCTTGCAGTATTAGTTGCTAGGCAACCTGTTCATCTGCTGTGCCTGATATTTCAATACGGCAGCAGTAAAGGTCTGTTATGTTATGGCCTTTCAGAACTACCTTCATTACATAATATCTACCATTATAATAAAGGAGCTCCAAATGTTTAGGGGTGTGAGAGTAGCAAGGAAAATCAGTGCAGCTGTGCCACCGAGATAATGTCAAAGTAGACTTTCTACATATAAAAAAGTATAAAATTATGACATATTTAACACTCAAGTCCTTCCTTGCAGAGCACTAAAAAAGCATCCTACCAGGCTATTTACTTGATGATATCATATCAGGTCTCGTTACCATTCTAGAAGAGTTTCTAAGTGCTGCCATAATGAAGGTAAAACAGCAATGGGCTACAGAAATAAGAAGAATATTAATGTTCTGGATATAATAAATGGGGCTAGTGTATCTAGCCAAGTATTTGTTCAAAGGACACTTCTTGAGAACACACTTTTATGAAAATACACTTAAGTCCGAAAAGCAGCAGCTATGTAAGTATTCCAGGTTGCCAATCTTGCTAAATCATTTTCCTAAATAAATGTCTGGGATTCTATGACTTTCATTGGAAATGATTTTAAATAGTCCACTCTTTAACCTTGAGTTTATTTTAGAAAAAGCAAATAATCGTTGTAACAAGATGGCTTGAATCACAGATTTGCTCATTTATCCACTGTCCAAGTTTTGTGTATTTATAAAAATAGAAGTTATCTTTGTCTTCAGGCTGCTGTAACAAAAATATCATGAACTAAGTGGCTTATAAAGAACAGAAATTTATTTATTACAGTTCTAAAATCTGGAAAGTCCAAGATCAAGGCACCAGCAGATTTGGTGTCCACTGAAGGCCAACTCCATTTCTATGCATCCTCATTTGGTGGAAGGGGTGAACCAACTATACCCCAGGTCTCTTTTACAAGGACACTAATCCAATTAATGAGGGCTCTGCTCTCATAACTTAATCATCTCCAGAAGGCCCCACCTTCAAATACCACCACATTAGAGATTAGACTTCAACATATGCATGTCAAGTAGGGGGAACACAAACATTCAGAACATACACAAGCCTACCAATTAGAATATAGTTTTAGATTCAGTAACCAAAAAATCCTAAAGTAACAGTGTCTTAAACAATATAGAATCTTATTTTTCTCCCACGTACTACTTTCAAAAGTTCAGGCTTAATAGAGTCCCTTCTGTTTTTCACATTGCCGTCTTCTACTTGCAGTTTCTTTCTCATGGTCTCAGATGACCATTGAAACTGAATTCTAGCCAGTCAGAAGGCCTAAGCAAACTATATCTAACTCCTAACATTTGAGAGAACGACTAGCAGTTGTACCTGTTACTTCTGCCCACATTCCACTGAACAGAACTTGGTCACACCTAACTGCAAGGGAAACTAGGAAATGAAGTTGTCTATTGGGAGGGGATTTTCTGTCTAGCTAAAACTTAGGGTAGCTATTATAAAAGGAAAAGTAGATTGGAGGACAACTAGCTGTCTCTGCAATGAGAAGAAGCAAGAGCAATGCTACTATACAACACTTAGGAGTATTTTATAGAAGAAGTAATACAATAAACTATGCACAGAAAATTCATTTGATAAATTATAGTAACACCCCAAGAATGGAATGAGACAGAGAGGATAACAAAAAACATTGAGTTCGCTCCCCTACCTCACTATTTTAAGAAATGGTCCAGGACTCTGAAGAGAATGGGCTTGGAGATCAAAAAACAATTTATGAGTAATAGATATGCTTATTCTCTTGATTATGGTGATAGTCTCACCTGTGTATCCATACGCCAAATTTTCACCAATTTTACATTTTTAAAGATGTGCAATTTATTGTATGCCATGCCACTGATACCACAATGAGCCTGGCTTTTTTAAAAAAGGGAGCATGGAATGTGACAACCACATTAAATAATGCCATGTCTTTCCCTAGGGAAATAGCTGCCCAGAGGGTTAAATTCGAGGAATTCAAGGTGATGCTCTCATCAACACTGTCCTCTAGTGAAGCAGAAAAACAAACAAATAAATGTGACCTTTCCTAGGACAACAGTATAAAATGTATGTGAGAAACCAGCAGGAGGACTTTAGCTGGAAATGGATTACCAGGAACACTTGAGAAAAACTAGATTTGTTTAATAATGTTGTTCACAATCTTTCCTGAGTCATCAACATGAGAACCTAACACATTCAGACCAGAGTCAAGGTAATTGTGATAGGAAGAACAGTCCTTCTGAGGGGAAAAAAAATTAGAATATGCTTTCTTCCCAAACAGGAACCAGAACCTCCAGTCAGCAGACAATTGGCAAATAGAAGAGGGAAGCAAATAGGCTTTATTTTTCTATGAAGATAAGTAGTGGAAGAAAGAAAAGCGGGCAGAGCAAAACCTTCCTGTTACAGTGACTCTCACTGAGAAGGTCTGTTTGTAAAGGATTGCACTCTTACTGACTCCTTTACCTGTTGCCTACACTTTTCTGAATTCCAGTCATTCTGATTAATCTTCATCTTTACAGATTTTATGTTTATTCAATCATCAAACATTTTTTAAAGTACCTACTTTTTATGTGTCATACACTTTCCTAACTACTGTGGATAAAAAATAAATTCAACTCCAAAGAATCTCACAGTATGGAAAAAGAGAGATAGGTAGAAATCAAATCTTTCCAGTTTAGTTTACCAATTTATTTTTGAATTTTTACTATGCCATTATACAAATATGTGTTACATATTTTAAGCAAGCATAGTAGAGGCAAGTGGTAAAATAGTGGCCAAAAACTTTTTTCCATCCTAGAACACAGAATTTCTTTCTTTTGCACATCATCTGGAGTTTTTTTTTTACCTGTATTTTAGAATACCAAATTGGGTGGGCTTGCCTCTACAGATCCTTGGCATCCCCTCTTTTCATGATATAGTAATATAAATAGAAGATGACAGATTGAAGAGTAGTGAGGCATGAATAAATTTCAAAAGTAAACTAAAATAAAAGCTAAAACCTTTCTCTTAGAGCCAGGGGCATAATGAGATTTTATGCTGTAGAATTGTCCATAAACTAAAAAGAAAAATAAAGATTTTAATCTTACATTTCACATCACCATTTTCTAAGTTGCTTTGTCTTTTATCTTATATCAATAAACAGATCTGAGATATAATTACTCTATTAGGAGGCTTGTCTTTAAGAGCACTGTATCTTTTCAAATATAAACCTATCTTTTTCTCAGAGGGGCTAAGAAAGGTGTCATCAGAGGAGTGGATGAGCTCAGGGTTGATATTCTTTGCTTCTTAGTCATGTGTCACATTTGGATCCATTACATTTGGATGAAAGATGAATGTGTGGGCTTGTGAAATGGGGTAGAGGCAAGCTGAATGCAAGGAGAGCATCTAAATGTCAACAGTGACAACTGTCTAGGTGAAAATAGTCTTACATCATCCGAGTCAATCCATATTAAGCCCGAGATTTTATAATGTTAATTAGCTAAATTAATTTATGTAAAAAGGGTGATTCACAATTTAATTTTGTATATCTTCTTACCCTTGGTACACTTTCTATGATATCAAAAATTTTCTAAACTCTTTATAAACCATCATCTACTAGCTGCTTTATTTTACTAGCTACTAGCTGCTTACTAGCTACTAGCTGCTCTGTTTCTTGATTTCTGCACAGGGATTGCTGTGGGCCTTAAGGCCCACTGGGAAACGATCCCTTTTCCAGCTCAGTTCCTGGTTTGTTGAGTATACTTGTCAATCTGGACTTTCATATACCTATGCTTTTGGATTAACTCTGTTACCTCTCCTAGAAATTAACAGAGAAAATTGACAGTGGATTGACAAGAATGAGAATCCGTTCTAAAGAATTCCAACAGAACGGAATCCTTTATTACTAAAAAAACTGACCTTATCAGTTATTGACTGAACATTTTATGTTCATTTTAATACTTCCATTGAATCAACAGTATGTATTAAAATAGCACATTCATAGTAGGCTGGAAGAGACTCTCACACCCCAACACCATCTTTCTGACGAGGTAAAGCGAATGAATTATAGATTAAAATAGTCACTATGCTTCTGCAAACAGGAAAATCTGAGTTCACAGGTGCTACCTTCTGTCTATCATTGACATAACAAAACACATGTGGGGTGCTCCCAATTTTCTCTAAACTATCAATGCTGCCATGAGAAATTTGAGCATCCAAAGAGAGAGAAAGAACACAACTTTCAAAGGTGAAAATAACTCTTTGCACCATCTATCAACACCTCACCTTCACTACCTAAATAAAATTTCCAAGAAATTATCTACAAAGGAAAACTAATAGCATGAAACCCCAGAGCAGTGCTGATATTGCCATTTATAATTTTTCTTAAAATGCTAATGATTATCTTAATTTGTAATAAGAGCTAACTCCTCTCTCTCCCCTTGATCTGTGGTTGTGATCCCAAAACACAGCTATGAATTTATGAAAGAAAAAAGTAATGCCTACAGTTGCTATTTGCAAGTTCTGTATTCTTGAATATGTATAAAACACATGTGAAGTCTCTCTCCACAAAGATGCGGGTTTTCAAGTGTTTTGGAACCTATGTTAAAATGTTACTGTGGAACAGACCAGAGGCAAACATTGAGGGTAAGTGTCTTTGCATCTCAATCCAGGCTTTCTTGGGAACTAATCTCAGCTATGGGGATTACTAACAGTCAAAGTTTTATTGTCATTTTAGTAGGAGATTCTTGAAGAAAATCCTTCGATTCAAAAGAAATATACAAAATGATAGATTAGGGTTGATGTTTTAGAAACATTTACTAGATATACCTCAATTAAATCACAGAGATGCTTGTTTAATACCTAACACATAGAAGAAAATGTGTTAACTGAAATTGTATATGCCTATAGGAAACCAGTTTGTCCAAATAATTCCCAACATTACAGCTGTGTTTTTTCAAGTTCTGTGTTCAGTGTTGCTAAAATCCTGCACATTATCAACCCACCTAAATTACTTTAAAGAATGGTTTATTAAAGGTTAACCATTGTGTCATGAGCTTTGCAAGGTATTGGGACTTCAACAGAGAACAAGACAAGTATGTTCTTTTGGCTATTCTGGGAAATGTCTGAAAACCAATGGGCAAAGAGCATAGATTTCTTGGGGGAAAATGGTCCAAAGGAAAGCCTAATCAAGTAGGCCAGAAGGAAATGTAGCTTGACTTATCACACGAAATAAAGTTGGTAATTACTGAGTGGTTACCCCAAGATAAGGCAAGTTTATCACTAAATTTATGTCACCCTCTTCCTATCCCGAAACTCTTACAAACATATGTATAAGTTTTAAATCACATAACAGATGTGTCTTGAAATACACGGAATGTGTTTTATTCAATGGCAGTACTATTGATGCTCAATCAAGGTTAAACAATAAACACATTCGAAGCCATTAATTTACTGCACCAACATTTGTCAAGCAAAACAATTATATTTTATTATCTGGGATCCTAAAGTGTCATTTGCAAAGATTATGAGATTATATAATGAAGAAAGTCCTTTATAACTCCTATTATCTTGCCCCACGCATCCAGGATGGAAGCCTAGGGAATTTTGCAGTGTTGCTCAATTATCCAGTAGGGGCACTGAAGGGGGTTCTCATACAATTTGCTCTTAATTTACAGCCCTCCAAGGACAAGAAATTCAAACATGTGCTTTAACATTCTTTGAAGCTGATAAAGTTAGAAAGATTGGTGACTTTTTGGAGACAGTATCTCCTTCCTTGTAAAACTGGGGACAACAAGGCTGTCAAAATATCAGGAGTTCCCTGCTGAACAGTTTTTGTCTAGCTGTAGGAACTAGGACAGTTAAAATCAGTCTCTAGTATCCCCAGAGACTACTAAGCTTTCCCTGAAGCTCAAGAGTCTTGCTAGATGGCACAGGATGATTGTTTAAAAACAACCCACCCAGCAAAATGGCTACAAGTCAACGCAGTGAGCAAACAGACATACAGGATCTGGAGATAGGGCTGCCTTTAGGGTTGTTGTCCTAACATAATTACTGCTAGTGCCTTCTTTGAATTTCTACGGTTTCCTAGTTTGGAAAATAAATCATATAGTTTCCCTATAGCTAGAAGAAAGAAGGCTATTGACCTCACCCTATGGAAGGCCATTGGCCTTGAAATATCTGCAAAACAGGCATTTAGGAGCAAGCACGTAACTCTTCTTTCTCTGCAAAAAGTTGCTGAGTGAAACTTGCTTTTGCATGCCCATTGTGGACAGTGGAGCCTTCTCATGCATATAAGGAGATGGTATTCATTTTCTTCAGTACCGTTTGAGACCATCAGGACAAGCCAAATCTTCAATCCCCATACATTGCTGTTCCCTAGGGAATGAAAACTCCTTGAGGACAAGGAATTTGGGTGTTTGTCTATCACTGTATCTCTACAGCCTAGAATAACATTTGGCACAGGACAAATATTTGATAAATATTTCTTGAATAAATAATTCCAGAAGTCCATGCTGTCCTTCACGGCTCTTTAGAGGACATGTTATATATAAACACATTATTAAGGGAAACTATTTCATTTACGTGGTTGTTGCTCTCATTGTAACACCCAATTACCCTGTTTCCATTTTTAACTTCAGGAAATAAAGAATCCTTTACTCTGAGCTTCATCTCTTTCTCACTGGTAGGTCTTTGTCTAGAAGCCATGAGACTTCCAAATAGTGAATTTACTGCAACAATAACATCATTTTTCATAAGAAAAATAAGTTACATATAATTAAATGTGAAGGCCATGACGTGTCCCTTTCCTTTCTTTTAATCATTTGTTTGAACTGACACTACGTCTCTTTTCCCAGATGGAAAGAAATCTGGTAACAAAATAAAATGTGTTAGTGATACTCATTCATTTTTATTTACTAAGACTCAGGCTTATTATCTCTGCAAATTGCAAAGCTGTGACCTTAAATACTCAATATAAATGTGGTTCTTCAGAAAAAAAAAAAGGAAATTAAAATATGAACATAATTTATTTAGCTAGTTTTTGGTGTCTTCTCTTTTCCAAAAGGAAAAAAATGTGTATTTCAGTTTATATGCTCCTTACTTTTCATTGTGTTTATTCTATGCAATCCCTCTAAGGATGGCACTTCTCAACGAAAGGCGTTTTTTATTTGAAACGTATTTCCAAAGTTAACACATATCTGGAAGTTCACAGAAAGATCACATACAAGTCTTAATTACATGAAAGAATGGATATTTATCAAAACTACAGCTCATGGCCAGGTCAAAAGGGCCGATCTTTTCCCTTCTCTACAACCCTCCAACCAGAAACACTGTGTACCTTCTTTTCTATAGTCTGGTCCCCAAAGACTGGATGGAGGCCAGCAGAAGAACGTGGATACATCTATCAGTTTGGAATACTTAGTTTGCATATGACAGAAACTAAGATGAACTAATTAATTATCATAATTTAAGTAACAATTGAACAAATTCTAGCCAGGGCAGTAATATGTGAAACCTCAGGAACACTTGAGACCAGGGAATTACAGTGGAGACTTCAGGGCACTGTCTCCAACTCTAACCTTGCTTTTCTACATTTTGGCTTCATTCTTCTTTCTTACCAAGACATTTTCTCTACACAGCAAAAAGTGTGACTACTGGCAGCTCTAAGCTTAGGAACAAGAGCAGAAAGAGATGGTGTCTTTATCTTTGTCACCTCAACATGAATCCCAAGGAGTGACTGTGATATACCTCAGTCACATGTTCACCTTTTGGGTAAATCATTATTGTCAGGGAAATGGGTTACCCCTCATCAGATCTAGGTATCTTTTACATGTCAATCATACCTCAATAAAATGTTTCATTTTGTTTCAATGAACTCATTTCTTATTCTGGGGTTAAGTGAAGAATATGCTTAATAAAAGCTGAATTTTTTTTGTTTTCAGACAGAAAACAAAACTTTACAATAACTTATTTAGTAGATTTCAGTCTCAATATGCAGTCATCTGCAAAGAACGAAGAGGATAAGAACGGGATTAAGATTGAAGAACAGAAAGGTACCTGGACAACATCAACAATGCATCCATGATTGTTTAACCATGAGGAAAGAACTGCTGAATGCATTATGGGTCCAGCTAAAATCGGGCCACATGAATTGATAGAACTGGCTGCATCCTGACTCTGAAGGATGATGCAATTGACATGATGATGGCACCATGCTGGATAATGATAATTTATGCATAAGTTTAAGATGAAAAGATAATATTTATTTTCTAATTTGAGTATTTAAAATGTTTGATAAGGTTGATTTCTATTACTGTTTCTTCTGAAACTATGCCTCATGTATTACATTTTAGGAGCAAATCCTGCTATGCTTTTTTCAGCCTACTATGTCACAAACCCTACCATGCTACTATTTTTATTTTTTAATCTACAAGATTTTTATCTGACTTTATAGATTTAATGAGATGCAAAGAGTTGTAGAAATGTTCAAATGTATAAAATATCCAGATTCCAACTAATATAATATGAATCCCATCATATCAGCCTATGTGATTGGGTCTTGTTAATGTCCTCAAAAATTAACTCTGAAATTATAACTTCTCTGAGAGAAGAAACAGATTAAGATTATAAAAACATGATTTGACATGGATTTATTTAATTGACATTCAGTCAGACTTCCTACAAAAAGAACTTTTATCAAATTGCCACTAAGCATATGTTAACATGCATTAGGCAACATATTAAATCAGGAAGATTTTCTGCTTTGCTAGTGGCTAGAGAAATATATTAGGTTCTTAAATCACATATATTGATATTTTTTCTTTCCACCCATAAACCAGAATATAGATGTCATATATTGATACTATGCAAATCTAAAATCTAGTGTTTAACACAAAGAATTCACCCCAATAAAGACTTAAAAACTTGCTTAAATCCATAAATTTTAAGTTCTGTGTCATATTTTGCTTTTTATATCTCTAAATCTAGTGAGTGAACTTTCCTGGGTAAAAATGAAGCTTTTAAAATCTGAACAGAATGGCTAGATGTTGAAAAGTAAAGTCTAAATCTCTTCCATAACCTAAAGAGCTTCATTAATTCAGGTTTTGAAACTTTGAACCTATCTAATATCAGAGTGTTACTTCTTTTGTAATTTTCACTGTGACATTTTCTTTTTGTGTCTCATAGTAAAGTTGATCATTAAATAATGTAATTACAACCTAGTTAGTGACCATTACTATGGAGGAAAGAGAAAGCTCTTTGGTTTGTGAGAAATATACACATAAAACCAGAGCCACAATTTAAAATTTGTCTCCATTGAAAATCTAAATACTCCCAAATATTAATGCAGTATGACTAATATTTCCTAAAGAGGCCTATAAGACCTCATTTAAACATCATGGATTTCATGAATTTTGTTTTATTTCATATGAATCCCAGGGCACAACCAATGCAAAGGATAGAGAATATCCTTCATCATGCTCTGGCATCTAAATAAATATAGTTTTATCCCACTGCCAACACCTATGTTTAGTTAAATTTAAAACTGTTGGCCAGGCATGGTGGCTCACACCTGTAATCCCAGCACTTTGGGAGGCTAAGGCAGGCGGATCACCTGAGGTCAGGAGTTTGAGACCAGCCTGGCTAACATGGTGAAACCCTGTCTCTATTAAAAATACAAAAATTACCCAGGTGTGGTGGCAAGTGCTTGTAATCCCAGGTGCTCCTGAGGCTGAGGCAGTAGAATCATTTGAACCTGGGAGGTGGAACTTGCAGTCAGCCAAGATAGGCTACTGTACTCCAGCCTGAGTGACAGAGTGAGACTCTGTCTCATAAATAAATACATACATACAGACAGACATATTGTGTTGACCTTTTCTTGCAGTTCTCTTCCTTAAAATTGTAACTTACCTTAACTGTAGTTTGTGTTAATTTAATCTAACCAGATTAAATTCATTGGAGTCTGTGAGGGGTAATTTTAATTAACTGTTCCAAGGAAAAGAACTATTGCTATGTGGAGATTTCTGCATGCATCATTTGGGTCATTGTCTCAGTGCACAGCAGCCAGCGATGTAGGAATAATTGTCCTGCTTTTTGAGCAATGGTTTAAAAAAATTACATCAATTGGATAGAATATGGCCTCAAAGGGCACACATTTGCCAAATAAAAAACAAATCTAGACCTAGGTAAGGAGAGATTATTTGTACGGAATATTCCAAGGAGCAGAAGTGAAGAGCCTGTTTCAATAGAGAGGATGTTCTATCTACAGTATGTGAAACACCTCTAGTTACGCAGAAAGGGTTTTTTTAAATATATGTAGGAGGAGTAAGCAAGGCTAGAGAGAAGCTGTAGGAATTGGGGTAAACTCAAAGAAAGGATGGAAGTGGCAGTGACAGGACAGTTGATCAAAGAATGTTTTACCATGAACTCAGCCTATTTCTTCAGAAGGACTGTTAAGGAGTGGGTATATGCTGACTCAGACTAAGAGTAAATCAAAGTTCAGAGGTGTGGAGAAAGGAGAAAGCTTAATTAAAATTTGATCAAATCAGATTAATAGGCATTTTCCTCCAGTTGATTAGTGGGAACAACACAGTTAAGGTATCATTTATGAGGTAAAGAATGGAAATTTTGAAGGGTCTTCGGCCTTATAATGGGTAAACAAGGGAGATGCCCCTTAATCTCATCTAAGTCATTAGATAATATTGTCTTCATTGGAAATCTAAAAACTTCCAAATAAAGATGTAGAGGAGACGAATTTCTTTTGTGTGCTTCCTGGAACACAAAAGTGTAGAAGCATTTCTTAGCCACTGCTATTTTCCAGGATTACAGGGCTCGGGTGAAGTTCACTATTGTCAGTGCATACATGTCACAATTAGGAATTTTTTACCCCTCTTTATTAAGTGTGAAGCAACAAAAATTTTACAGACACTTCTTCTACCAAGCAGTAGGCAGAATTCTAAGATGGCCCACAAGATTCCCAGCCCTTGGTGTACACACTCAATATAATTCTCTCCCCTTGAGTGTTAACAGAATGATGAGTATGGAATATCATATTCATGACTGTGGGTTAAAAGATTTTGCAGATGTAATTAAGGTTCATAATTGGTTGACTTCTCTCTAGCAAAAAGAATGTAGAGGTCTTTCCACCAATTATATTTAACATAAATCTGCATACTAAGCACATCCCTCTCTATTTGTCTACTCTATGGAGCTTGTACAACACAATAGAAATATTAATTCAGCATTGTAAGAAACTAAATTGCAAGCAGAGGTTGAAAACAAAATGAATTCCTTATTTCAGCCAGCAATGAAGAGCCCTACTCTGAACTGGCTGGCCGTTTTGTATCATTAAATTGCATTTATTTCAATGCCAAATAAGATTACATTGCCTCTTGAGTTTTTTTTTTTAAATAAGTGAGATATATTTTAATGTTCTTGAGCATGAAAATACCAAAAGTAGGAAATAATGGGAATTGAATGTGGCTGATTTGAGTGCACATTCTTCAAAACTTTCTTCTCAGGCTATCTGTCTCTAGGCAAATTCTGAACTTCTCTACACCTCCCTTTTCTCATCTACCAAATAGGAATGACAGTACCATCTTCCCACGAGATTATAAAAAATAAATGATATATTCTAGTTCTATGCATATATTTAGTGCCTAACTAGCATCAATAACTGACAGTTATTATACAAACAAGTATTATAAAGAAGTGATAAAACATTTTAGTTTTCTTTTTGTGATTTTAAATTTTCTCTTTTGATTTGAATGTGACCTTAGTTAAAATTCTTAATGCTTTGTTGTTGTTTTTCCTGGTGGTGGTATTAGCTGATTCAATTGGTTAGTCTTAGGTTTTATTTATTTGATTTCATTTTTTTTTTAATTCCAGTAGAGGTATAAATGAAAAGATTTTAGAGTTAAAGGTTTACTTTTAAAATCATTTTATGTAGAGATGATCTAAGATGGCCATTTAGGAACAGCTCAGGATTGCAGCTCCCAGTGAAAGCGCAGAGGGTGAGTGGACGCTGCATCTTTACTGCCCACAGACTAGGAAATTCCCAGGTGGAGGAGCTCCATGGGTCACCGGCGTGGCTGCTTCGGCCAGCGCGGCTGTGTCAGCGGGCACGGCTGCTTTGCCCTGCGTGGCTGCTTTGTCAGCGCCCTGGAGCAGCGGTTCTCCGTACAAAATACAATGGTCCAGGTGCCCTTTTGGCTGGCAATTGGAGACATGGGAAGTCACCCATTCATCTGTTTAAAAAGGGGACTGAACAGGGAACCAGGGCAGTATATTCCAGGACAAAAAAAAGTGCCAAGAATCTCAGTGGCACTGTTTAAGCCAGCTCAGTGAGTCACCGCACAGGAAAACACATAGATCCTGGCACCTCTTCAACAGGCAACTGGAACACCAACTTTAAAAAAAAAAAAAAAAGGCTCTGAGGTAGAGAGCCAGGCGATCAGGCTGGGCTGGTCCCACCCCCACAAAAGAATGGCAATCAGAAACTCTCTAAATTGAGAGTTTCACAGCAAGCGCAGCTGAACCGGGGACTGTCCAGCTCTGTGGGGGATGGGCGTCCACCACTACCAAGGCAGCCCACCACTACGGAGGTATTCAGCCAATACTGAGGCAGCTCTCCGTTGCCAAGGAAACCCACCATTGCTGAGGCAGCCGGCCCCTGCCAAGGCAACCAGCCACTACAGAGAGACTCAGCCTTAACAGAGGCAGGCCACCATTGCCGAGGCAGTTCTAACTACACCCATATAAACAGGATTGCAGGGAAGTTCACTCGGCAGCTGGGCAGAGCCCACATCAGCTCAGCAAAGCCTCTACAGGCAGACAGTGACTAGGCTGCCTTCTTGCTGGGCAGGGCAGCTCTGAAGGAAAAAAAAGAAGGCACAGCATAACAGAAAGTCATAAATAAAACCCTAAATCCCTGGGACAAGAGCACCTGGCAACAAAAAGTGGTTTATGAGTTCTGCTGCAGCAGACCTAAACGTACCTGCCCAGTATCTCTGAATGAACAACAGAGCTCACAGCTCAGCATTTGAGCTCCTATAAAGAACAGACTGTCCCTGAAGCAGCTCCTGACCCCAATATATTCAAAGAGTCACCTCATAAACGAGAGATCAGACTGACACTTGGCGGGTATCCTTTTGGGACAAAGATAGCAGAAGAAGAAAATTGGTAACAACCATTACTGTTCAGCAGCTGCTGCAGGTGAACCCAAGGCAAGCAGGGCCTGGAGTGGACCTCAGCAGACCTACAGCAGAGGGGCCAGACTGTCAGAAGGAAAACCAAGAAACAGAAATAAACTAATCATCAACAAACAAAACGTCCACTGAGAGACCCAATCTGAAAGCCAGCAACTACAAAGACGACAGGTGGATAAATCCATAAAGATGGGAAGAAACCAGCGCAAAAAGGATGAAAACATCCAACACCAGAACACCTCTCCTCCTAAAAGGGATCGCAACTCCTCACCAGAAAGGGAACAAGGTTGGATGGAGAATGAGTGTGATGAAATGACAGAATCAGACTTCAGAAGGTGGGTAATAAGAAATTTCTGTGAACTAAAAGAACATGTTCTAACCCAATGCAAAGAAACTAAGAACCTTGAAAAAACATTTGACGAAATGCTAATGAGAATGGACAAAATAGAAAGGAATATAAGTGAATTGAGGGAGCTGAAAAATACAACACGAGAACTTCGGGAAGCATGCACAAGTATCAACAGCCGAATTGACCAAGCAGAAGAAAGGATATCGGAGGTCGAAGATCAACTCAATGAAATAAAACGGGAAGGCAAGAATGGAGAAAAAAGGGTAAAAAGGAATGAACAAAACCTCCAAGAAATGCGGGACTATGTGAAAAGACCTAATCTACGTTTAATAGGCGTACCTGAATGCGAGGAAGAGAATGAATCCAATCTGGAAAATACTCTTCAGGATATTATCCAGGAAAACTTCCCCAACCTAGCAAGGCAGACAAACATTCAAGTCCAGGAAATACAGAGAACACCACAAAGATATTCATCAAGAAGAGCAACCCCAAGGCACATAATCATCAGATTCACCAGGGTTGAAATGAAGGAGAAAATACTAAGGGCAGCCAGAGAGAAAGGTTGTGTTGCCCACAAAGGGAAGCCCATCAGACTCACAGCAGATCTCTCAGCAGAAACCCTACAAGCCAGGAGAGAGTGGGGGCCAATATTTAATATCCTTAAAGAATTTTCAACCCAGAATCTCCTAACCAGCCAAACTAAGCTTCATAAGTGAAGGAAAAATAAAATCCTTTGTGAACAGGCAAGTACTAAGAGATTTCGTCACCACTAGGCCAGCTTTACAAGAGTTCCTGAAAGAGGCTCTACACATATAAAGTAACAACCAGTACCAGCCACTCCAAAAACATGCCAAATGGTAAAGAGAATCAACACAATGAAGAATCTGCATCAACTAATGAGCAAAACAGCCAGCTAGCAACAAAATGGCAGTATCAAATTCACACATAACAATATTAACCCTAAATGTAAATGGACTAAATGCCCCAATCAAAAGACACAGACTGGCAAATTGGTTAAAAAGCCAAAACCCATCGGGGTGCTGTATCCAGGAAACCCATCTCATATGCAAGGATACGCAAAGGCTCAAAATAAAGGGATGGAGGAAGATTTACCAAGCAAATGGAGAGCAAAAAAAAGGAGGAGTTGCAATTCTCATCTCTGATAAATTAGACTTTAAAGAAACAAAGATCAAAAGAGACAAAGAAGGACATTACATAATCGTAAAAGGATCAATGCAACAAGAAGAGCTAACGATCCTAAATATATAGGTACCCAATACAGGAGCACCCAGATACATAAGGCAAGTTCTTAATGACTTACAAAGAGACTTAGACTCCCACACAATTATAGTGGGAGACTTTAACACCCCATTGTCAATATTAGACAGATCAACCAGACAGAAAATTAACAAGGGTATCCAGGACTTGAACTCAGACCTGGACCAAGCAAACCTAATAGACATTTACAGAACTCTCCACCCCAAATCCACAGAATATATATTCTTCTCTGCACCACATCACACGTACTATAAAATTGACCACATAATTTGGAGTAAATCACTCCTCAACAAATGCAAAAGAATGGAAATCATAACAAACAGTCCCTCAGACCACAGTGCAATCAAGTTAGAACTCAGAATTCAAAAACTAACCCAGAACCGCACAGCTTCATGGAAACTGAACAGCTTCTTCTTGAATGTTGACTGGATAAACAATGAAATGAAGACAGAAATAAAGATGTTCTTTGAAACCAACGAGAATGAAGAAACAACATACCAGAATCTCTGGGACACATTTAAAGCAGTCTCTAGAGGAAAATATACAGCAATAAGTGTCCACATGAGAAACAAGGAGAGATCAAAAACTGACAGCCTATTGTCAAAATTGAAAGAGCTAGAGAAGCACGATCAAAAAAACTCAAAGTCTAGCAGAAGACAAAAAATAGCTAAGATCAGCGCAACTGAAGGAGATAGAGACACAAAAAACCCTTCAAAAAATCAATGAATCCAGGAGCTGGTTTTTTGAAAAGATCAACAAAATAGACAGACCACTAGCCAGATTAATAAAAAAGAAAAGAGAGAATAACCAAATTGATGCAATAAAAAACGATCAAGGGGATACCACCAGAGATTACACAGAAATTCAAAACATCATCAGAGATTATTACAAACAACTCTATGCACATAAACTAGTAAACCTGGAAGAAATGGATAAATTCCTGGACACTTGCCTCCTCCCAAGCCTAAACCAGCAAGAAGCTGAAACCCTGAACAGACCCATTACAAGGTCTGAAATTGAGGCAGCAATTAAGAGCTCACCACCCAAAAAAAGCCCAGGTCCCGATGGGTTCACAGCCGAATTCTACCAGACATACAAAGAGGAGCTAGTACCATTCCTTCTGAAACTATTCCAAACAATACAACAAGAGGGAATTATTCCCAAATCATTTTATGAGACCAACATCATCCTGATTCCAAAAGCCGGCAGAGACTCAACAAGAAAAGAAAACTTCAGGCCAATATCCATGATGAACATAGATGCAAAAATCTTCAATAAAATACTGACAAGCCGATTGCAACAGCACATCAAAAAGCTTATCCACCCTGATCAGGTAGGCTTCATCCCGGGGATGCAAGGCTGGTTCAACATATGCAAGTCTATAAATGTAATTCACCACATAAACAGAACCAAAGACAAAAACTACATGATTATCTCAATTGATGCAGAGAAGGCCTTTGACAAAACTCAACAGCCCTTTATGCTAAAAACCCTCAATAAGCTAGGTATTGACGGAACGTATCTCAAAATAACAAAAGCTATTTATGACAAACCAACAGCCAATATCATACTGAATGGGCAAAAACTGGAAGCATTCCCCTTGAAATGCGGCAATAGACAAGGATGCCCTCTCTCACCACTCCTATTCAATATAGTACTAGAAGTTCTAGCCAGAGCAATCAGGCAAGAAAAAGAAATAAAGGGTATTCAAATAGGAAAGGAGGAAGTCAAATTGTCTCTATTTGCAGACGACATGATTGTATATCTAGAAGACCCATCGTCTCAGCCCAAAATCTCCTGAAACTGATAAGCAACTTCAGCAAAGTCTCAGGATAAAAAATCAATGTGCAAAAATTACATGCATTCCTACACACCAATAACAGACTTAAAGAGAGCCAAACCAAGAACAAACTTCCATTCACAATTGCCACAAAGAGAATAAAATACCTAGGAATACAACTAACAAGGAATGTAAAGGACCTCTTCAAGGAGAACCACAAGCCACTGCTCAACGGAATAAGAGAGGACAGAAACAGATGGAGAAACATTCCATGTTCATGGTTAGGAAGAATCAATATCGTGAAAATGGCCATACTGCCCAAAGTAATTTACAGATTCAATGCTATCCCCATCAAGCTACCAATGTCCTTCTTCACAGAACTGGAAAAAACCACCTTAAACTTCATATGGAACCAAAAGAGAGCCCGCATAGCCAAGTCAATTCTAAGCAAAAAGAACAAAGTGGGAGGCATCACACTACTGGACTTCAAACTGTACTACAAGGCTACAGTAATCAAAACAGCATGGTACTGGTACCAAAACAGAGATATAGACCAATGGAACAGAACAGAGGTCTCGGACGCAACGCAACATATCTACAACCATATGATCTTCGACAAATCAGACAAAAACAAGCAATGGGGAAAGGATTCCCTGTTTAATAAATGATGTTGGGAAAACTGGCTAGCCATGTGCAGAAAGCAGAAACTGGACCCCTTCCTGACACCTTACACTAAAATTAACTCCAGATGGATTAAAGACTTAAACATAAGACCTAACACCATAAAAACCCTAGAAGAAAATCTAGGCAAAACCATTCAGGACATAGGTATAGGCAAGGACTTCATGACCAAAACACCAAAAGCGTTGACAACAAAAGCCAAAATAGACAAATGGGACCTAATCAAACTCCACAGCTTCTGCACAGCTAAAGAAACAGTCATCAGAGTGAATCGGCAACCAACAGATTGGGAAAAAATTTTTGCAGTTTACCCATCCAATAAAGGGCTGATATCCAGGATTTACAAAGAACTAAAACAGATTTACAAGAAAAAAACTAACAAGCCCATTCAAAAGTGGGCAAAGGATATGAACAGATACTTTACAAAAGAAGACATACATGAGGCCAACAAACATATGAAAAAATGCTCATCATCACTGGTCATCAGAGAAATGCAAATCAAAACTACATTGAGATACCATCTCACACCAGTTAGAATGGCAATCATTAAAAAATCTGGAGAAAACAGATGCTGGAGAGGATGTGGAGAAATAGGAACACTTTTACACTGTTGGTGGGAGTGTAAATTAGTTCAACCATTGTGGAAGACAGTGTGGCGATTCCTCAAGGACCTAGAAATAGAAATTCCATTTGACCCAGCAATACCATTACTGGGTATATATCCAAAGGATTATAAATCGTTCTACTATAAGGACACGTGCACACGAATGTTCATTGCAGCACTGTTTACAATAGCAAAGACCTGGAACCAACCTAAATGCCCATCGAAGATAGAATGGACAGGGAAAATGTGGCACACATACACCATGGAATGTTATGCAGCCATCAAAAACGATGAGTTTGTGTCCTTTGTAGGGACATGGATGAACCTGGAAACCATCATTCTCAGCAAACTGACAGTAGAGCGGAAGATCAAACACCGCATGTTCTCACTCATAGGGGGGTGTTGAACAATGAGAACACATGGACACAGGGAGGGGGCACTACACACTGGGGTCAGTTGGGGGGAAACAGGGGAGGGACAGTGGGGGGTGGGGAGCTGGGGAGAGATAGCAAGGGGAGAGACGCCAGATGTAGGTGATGGGGAGGAAGGCAGCATATCACACTGCCACGTGTGTACCTATGCAACAATCTTGCATGCTCTTCACATTTACCACAAAACCTAAAATGCAATTAAGTAAATGGAGAAAAAATATAAATAAATAAATATAAATAAATAAATAAATAAAATCATTGTACTAATAAAATGCTAAGTTTCATTCAAGAAAAAAGAGGACAACCTTTGGTTAGAGGTAATAATAAAACAACAATTGAATTTGTCAGTATATATTATATATATCATTATATTTGTATATAAATTTTATATTATATATAAGTGTATATTATATATATAATATATACTGACAAATTCATTTGATTATATATACATTATATATTATATGTAAATATATACTTATATATAATATATATATTACAGTAATATACATATTACTGAGGTAGTATATATGTTTTATATATATAACCTCAGAATACATCTCTTCAGCAACTTGAGAAATTCATTTGTTGAAATATATATAAATTATATATATATAACAAATCAAATATTAGAATAAAATGTATTTGTATGGATTTAAATGCCTTGCCTATTTTATTTTGCTAGGGCAAAGTAGACATAATTGCTCTTATAACTGCAATTTGAATGACTTATGATTACAAAAGGAAAATAATAAAATTCAGAGAAGTTGTTTTTTTTTTCATAAAGACCAAGTAAGAAAAATATTCACCTTTAATTTCTCTTTAGTTTGCTAATAATGCTGCTTTTTTTCCCCCAGGAGTCAGTAGCCTAGGAAAGCCTTTTAAAGTGAATTTGTGGGCTCCAATTTATTTTTTGTTAGCTATATTAGCTTTGATGTTCAATTAAAAATTATCTGTCCAATCAATTTTTCAAACCTAAGAGTAATTGTGTAAATGTTAAATTTTAGAAAGTTTTTTGGATTCTCTATTTCAGGATTAAATAAGAGCTACTGCCAGCTGGTAGCTAAAGCTGAAGCCTAGGAAACTCCTCTAATTGAAAAACATCAATACTGACACTCCTTTAATTAATCAGAGAATTGAAAAAGATCCAATAGAGTGTGTTCAGATTAAAAGTGGTTAGCATAATATAAGTAATTTGGATATCCAGATGCATGGAAGGATTGGGGGAGGCATGGTTGGTAACAACAGAGGAACAAAAAAGAAGGAAGGAAATCAAAAACGATGAGTTTGTGTCCTTTGTAGAGACATGGATGAACCTGGAAACCATCATTCTCAGCAAACTGACAGAAGAGCAGAAGATCAAACACCGCATGTTCTCATTCATAGGCGGGTGTTGAACAATGAGAACACATGGACACAGGGAGGGGAGCACTATACACTGGGGTCAGTTGGGGGGAAACAGGGGAGGGATGGTGGGGGGTGGGGAGTTGGGGAGAGATAGCAATGGGAGAGATGCCAGATGTAGGTGATGGGGAGGAAGGCAGCAAATCACACTGCCACGTGTGTACCTATGCAACAATCTTGCATGTTCTTCACATGTACCCCAAAACCTAAAATGCAATAAAATAAATAAATGGAAAAAAAAAAAAACTAAAAAAAAAAAAAAAAAAAAAGAAACAAGGAACTGATCCTCAGGAATTTTCTTGTTTTAGCCATGCAGCCTTTCACTCCTCCTAAAGTTAAAACCTCTTTCAGGCTACAGCCTGGGAAAGTACCTGTAACATCACATTCTTTATTTGTACTTAGGATCAACCTAGGGTAACGTACATTCATGATTAGAAAAAGCAAGTTCAAGGTTACTTCATAATTAAAGGAATTTTTATTGCCTTTGTTGTCACATATTTTTATGTACATAATACAATATGTGTGATATTCCAGCCACAGAGATGAAATCCAGGCATTCCATTCCATTACTTTTTTCCTACAGATGAGATATGGGTGTAGATAGGCAGAATAATTTATTGGGGATGACAAAACCCTGATGACAACTTACAATGCCCAAGTTTATTGTCTATGCAGTCACCTTTAGTTATTATTGTTCAATTTCAGAGTACTTTATAATTGAGTTTCTGATTAAAATTCTTGTGGGAATGATTCATCATCCTACTGAACCAGATTTCTATTTTGTTTTTTTTCTTTTATTTTTCTCACTATGGTTCTTCAGTTTCTACCTATATTTTATTATATTCCCTACAGCTATAAACTAGTGCTCCTATTTCATTTCTCAGCTGTTCCACTAATTTTATATTTACTCCTATCTAGATTCCCTAATAAAAATGCTAATTATGATCATATCTAATAGTGACTGCTGTGGCACCCTACCAGATCCTTCCTACCTCCAGCTAGACCTGCTCATTTATCATCAAGGTTTGATTCATCAGTCAGATTGCAATATTCCCAACTACTCTTCTTTAAGCCTGCTAAACCAATTTGGGAAATAAATCCAATTTCCAACATACTCTGTCAATTATTCTAGAAAGCCTCAGATGCAGAGCCGCCTGCTTATTTACCAATGTAAAACTAATGACAAAGAAAAAAATTGAAGATAAAATACAGTTTAAACTTACCTATTCTCATAATTGTTTTTCTTAATTGTTTCTGTGTTATAAATGTTTCTATAATTATCTCTCCTAACAGTAAAGACTTTGTATGTTTACCTATCTTTCATGAAGCTGCAAATAATAATTCTGTACTTCAGGGAATTCTTGCTTTTGTGATCTCCAAAAATGATTTATAAACTGTGTTAAAACATGGACCTCATCTCCTGACTCTATTTTGGTATTCCTGGGCATTCTTATTATTTTTTCTAAAAGCTATTTTGACAAATGTATTCACACGGTAAAGTAATTGTTTAAAACTATTTTTTGCTTATTGACTTAATGAGTACAGCCCACTTGCTTTTTAAAAATTCTCATGTTCATTATTACATAGTCTTCACCTTAGTTGTTAGCAGGTTTTTTTCTTTGAAATCTTACTTTAGTCATCCAGACTTTATGTTACACTAATTTTTTAAAAGTATGTTCTATTTTGGCATAATTTGTAGGCCCTGTAAAAATAATTTACTGTACTACAAAAGAAAAATAAGCTATGGCAGAAAATTTTCATGTAATCAACCTTTAAAACCATTGGATTGTTGAAATCAGAATATCCTTACTTTTCTTATGATGTTCAGATTCGCTTCACCATTTTTTCCAACTATTTTTCTTCTTTCCTTCTAATGACTCAGAGACAAACAACTCTTTTATTCCCATAAATACATTAATAAGCTCACTCTGATGTCAGTTTTGGTTCATATCAGCTGTAGTCCACATGTATTTCATCTCTATTAATGCAACTCAGTCTTTTGAATTGTACTGCCACAAAAATGATTTGTTCAACTCACAGCTACAGATAAAATAGTTTAGAACAATTATATCACCCTAAGTTTAAAAGTGGCTCTGACTTTTCTACAGACTTTTGTTTCCTGATATCTAAGTTTTGAGACCATAATTTTGATTCAGTACCTGTTGCTCTTACTTTGCAAAAACTGCAATTGTTACAGGTTAAATAACACCAGCCATGAACACCATTCAAATTTTAGTTACTATGGCATATTAACTGTGAGAAATCACAAATTATTTCACTTCTAGCTTTTCACTCCACAAATCATGAGGTACATCATGATCTGTTACTTATCATGTCACTTTCGTCAAAGTTTATTGATTGTTCATTATATAAACATTATTCACTTCCAACATAGCAAAGTATGGGCTTGTGTTGCCTACTTCCCTCTCAGTTTTCAATCCATGAGACATATCACAAAAATAGGCACCAAAAAGAAAAAAATTGGCCAAAAAAATGGAAGTGCAGCAAGGAAATCAAGAGTAATGACACTAGGAGTGAAATCTAAATCAAACTTGAGTGGATTCATCAATAACTGTAGGAATATTGACAATGCCACCATTAGGGAGGCTCTAGGTTGGAAGCCAGGAAACATACTGAAGAATGACATCAACAAAATTACAAAGTAGGACTTCTAGCAAGTATCTAGAGTCAAGATTACCATCCTGAATACCCCATAACTTCAACATAAAGCTGTGATATCCCCTTGGATCGACAGAGCCAAGAAAAATAGCGATCAGACAGTAAAGGAAAATGGTTCTCTTTAATCATCACACCCCTTCTCTAAGTACATACAGTGCCACAAGTAGAGAATTCTTCTGGACTGATTGTTTCTACAGTGGAAAGTGTAAGTTGGAAGCAGACATTTGATTTCCTCACTATTCTGTGGCACTTTACAGGAGGTTTGCTCTGGAAACATTGGGAATGTTAGCAGGGCTAGTCGACCAGGAGTCAATTCTAAATGAAGAATGTGAGTGGGGCCCACAACAACCAATATGTGAACCTTGGTGCTGACCACAGCAGATGCTGGTTTAAACCACTCTCTAGTGCTACAACAGCTGTATCAATGATATGCTTGGAGACCAAAACCAACAGTCTGCTCAAAGTTTCTAGAGAGTCCTACTGTAGAAAAAATAGTCACAGACAAAGGGAGACTGCAAAGATTTAATAAATATCCATCTATTCAATGTGCAGATATTTATCAACCAAAAGGATCAGAAGCAATGAGGGAAATATGACCTGACCAAATGAAATGAGATGCCAGTCACTGACCCTAAAGAGATGAAGATGTATGACCTGCCTGACAAATAATTTAAAATACTATTTTAAGTAAATTCAGTGAACTTCCAGAATATATAAAAAAGGAATTCAAAATGTTATGAGATATATAATAGATATTGAAATAATAAAAATATAAAAAAAATCATAGACCTGAAAAAAAAAATACAATGAAAAATGTAGTATATTGCATGAATAGCCAAATCAAGCAGAACAAAGAATCAGTGAGCTTAAATACAGGCTATTTGAAAACAGAGAGTCGAGAAGACAAAAGAAAAAAAGAATGAAAAGGAACAGAGATCTGGTGGGATTTATGGAACAACATCAAAAAAGCAAATTTTCCAGTCACTGAGTTTAACAGGCAGTGGAGAAAGACAAAGGAGGTAGAAAGCTTATTTAAGGAAATAATAGCAAAACCTTTCCAAATCTGGAAAAAGATAAATATCCAGGCATAGAAAGGTCAAAGACTATCAATCAAATTCAATTCAAAGAAACAAGAATGGGCTGCCCTTGGGGAAGGAGGATCTAGGATCCAGTTGGTACAGCTTGTGGCTTGTCCCTACGTGTACAGTTCTTATTCTTATTTTTAAAAAGTTATTCTTTAAATATATAATATAGGCATGTGGCTTGAAAGGAAACCTTAAAAAGCACAAAAGGATTTGTCTCATTTAAATTAAAAAATACTGTATCAATATCAAATAATTAAACTTTCTTTGTTTGAATATCATAAAAAATTCAATTCAAATAATGCTAATCCAAGACATTTTATAATTAAACTGACAAAACTCAAACAAAGAAAGCATCCTGAAAGCAGCAAGAGACAAAAACAAATAACATGTAAGGGAGTTACATATACCTAGTAGCAAATGTCTCAGCAGAAATCTTACAGACCAGGGCCAGGGATGGTGGCTCATGCCTGGAATCCCAGCACTTTGGGAGGCCAAGGTATGTGGATCTCTTGAGGCCAAGAGTTGAAACCAGCCTGGCCAACATGGTGAAAACTCATGTCTACTAAAAATAAAAAAATTAGTTGGATGTGTTGGCACATGCCTATGATCCCAACTACTTGGGAGGCTGAAGCACAAAAGTCACTTGAACCTGGGAAATGGAGTTTGCAGTGATCCAGGGTCACATCACTGCACACCAGCCTGGATAACAGTCTGTCTCAAATAAAATATTAAAATAAAGAAACCTTACAGGCCAGAAGAGAGAAAGATGATATAGTTAAAGTCTTAGAGGCAAAAAATCTGCCAACAAAGAATACTGAAAAGCAAAGCTATCCTTCAAAAATAAAACGTCAATGAGATGATATAGTCAAAGTTTTAGGGGCAAAAAACTGCCAACAAAGAATACTGTAAAGCAAAGCCATCCTTCAAAAATAAAAGGGAGATAAAGACTATTCCAGACAAACAAAAGCTGAGGGAGTTCATCACCACCAGACCTATTTTACTGAAATGCTAAAGGAAGTTCTTCAAAATGAAAAAAACTTTTAAAAAAGTTAATGAGTACCATGAAAATCCTTATAAGTATAAAGATCACTGGTAAAAGTAAGTACATGATAAAACTTAGAATACTCTAATATTGTAATTGTATTATATAAACCACTTATATCTCTAGTATGAAGATTAAAAGATAAAATATTTTAAAATAGCTGAAATGAACGGTTAAGGAATATGTAATATAAGAAGTTTGTACACTGTGACATAAAGAATTTAAACTATGAGAGGGAGTGGAGTTAAAGTACAGAGGTTATTTTTGTGATAAAACATAAATTGTTACCCGTTAAAAACAGCCTGTTATAAATATAAGATGTTTTGGTAAGCATAACAGTAACCACAAAGCAAAAACCTAAAATAGAAACACCAAAAATAAAAAGGAATAAAAACATATTACTAGAGTAAATGATAACCACAAAAGAAAATAGCAGGGGAAGGAGATACAAGGATCTACGAAACAACTAGAAAAAAAACAGTTAACAAAATGGTAGTGACAAGTCCTTACATGTCAATAACTACCTTAAATGTAAATAGATTAAATTCTTCAATGAAAATACATAAAGTAGCTGAATAGCCAAATACAGGCATACATTGCTTCACTGCGCTTAACTTTTTGTACTTTGCAGATAACTACATTTTTTACAGATTGAAGATTTGGGGCAACTCAGCATTCAACAAATATATTGGCATCAATATATTCCAACAGTGTGTGTTCACTTTATGTCTCTGTTTCACAAAACTCCCACGATACAAAATTTACCTATATAACAAACCTGTACAGGTACCCCAAACCCTAAAATAAAAGTTAAAGAAAAAGAAAAATATGAAGAGAGTCTGAATGTTCAGTGTTCTCACCACAAAAATAATGTCTATGTGAGGTAATGCGTTTATTAATCAGCTAGATTTAATCATTCCATAACGCATGTACACTTCAGAACATCTTGTATACCATAAAGACATGTAATTATCTGTCACTTTAAAAACTTTAAAAAGAGAACATAGTGAAGATGAAGCTACGGACATACATGAGAAAAGTGATGAAAAGGATGATGATGTCTCAGAGGAAGTCATGCTGTCAAGCACTTCTTATTAAAGGAATTCTTGGTGACATTTTCAAAATTAAAAGAGCAAAGGATAAAGAGTTGAAAGCTGATCCAAATAATTCTAAGGAAAGAAATATGACAATTGATTCAGGCATAGAAAGTTGTTCACTTTATAAGTTATATAATGACAATAAATCAAGCACTGTTTAAACTACCCTTGATAAGCTTTATACAAAAAAATCAAACATTTTAGTTATTAATGTTCCCAATATTATAGATTGTGTAGAAAGTAAATATTGATTTTGTTATTTTTAAATAACTTTCCTATAAATTTAAGACCAACAGTTAAAGTGTTTCGAATCTTTGACGACAATTTCTAATGGTCATAGAACATTATACAATTTCCATTTATTAAGATTGCTTTGCATGGTTTCAGCATGCATGGCCATTTAATGTTCCTGCGCTATTGTGTAGAGCAAAAACTACCTGTAATAACTTTTTTAATTTTAGAAAATCAATAACTAAAAGTTACTTGGGATTGTCCACTAGAGGTTCATTTCCAAACTATGGAGAAAGGAAAGAGGTTTGCTTAGGCATTATGCTTTGTTTTCACTATCTCTATGGATATTTAATTTTACTATTTCACCACAAAATAAATTCTCAGCTTAATTTCCCACATTTTCCAGCAGAATCTTCATCTAAGTGCTATGCATGTTCTGATTTTCTTCCTTCCTGTACAGAACTCAAGTAGTTTACACTTCTGGTAACAAAGTTGTATATTGTTCTCACATGAATGCAGATGTCTACATCACCCGGGAAACCAGAGATGAGATTCTAAAAGGAGCTCTTGAGGGCTTACAATTGACTGAGTTTCATTGGATACTGGTGCTGAATTGTGCCAAGAGAGCTCTATGTATACACTTTTGAGCCCAATCATGACTGTGGAAAGACTGGGACAGCTTTGGCCAATTTGAGGGAGTGAAAAAAGCTCAGAGGGAATTGATATAATCTTTTTCTGAAAATTACAGATTGTCTAAATTAAACTTGCCACTCAAAGTTTGAACACAGATTGTCTCTTGTTTATTCAGAGACCTACAATGGCCCAAAAGAGCAAGTGATTGCCAAAGGGACAGAGTGACTAGCACAGAACAAGAAGCCCAATACTTTTTATTTTTAAAAAAATGTTATTTAAAACTCCAAATGCATTTTCTTCTACATTCAATGTCATACATCACAGGCAGGCCAGTCACAGAACACTATTTAACCCAAGGTGAAGCTTAACTGTAGTGCTAATCATTACGTGGAAGTAACCCTTCATTTTTTCTAAAGATTGTTTATTCAACAAGCTCAAAACAGAAAATATAGCCAGAACACTGGAGGAGCATGAAAACTCTACAGAAACTATCTTTTACTGTTTTGATTAAGGAACCCAGATAAACAATAAAATATATCACTTGTAATTCCACCACCCATAGGTAACTGTGTTTAATATTTTGATGTATATTGTATGAGACTTGTTTCTATACAAACATATATATGTGTGAGTATGTAGAATATTTTTTAACAAGACTGATTGATTATATTAGGCATATTATACTAAAATCTGTTTTTATTCACTTCTATCACAGATATCATGGCAAAAATCATTTATCTATATTATCATTGTTAATGGCTTTATTATTATATAAGTAAATCATAACTTGTAAATCAACCTGTATTTTGAATATTGTTATGGTCTGAATATGTCCCCCACAAATTCCTATGTTGAAATTGTAACTTCCAAAATGATGGTATTAAAAGGCAGAAACTTTTGGAGGGTGATCAGGTTATGAGGGCAGACATGATTGTGATTAGTACCCTTATAAAAGAGGTTTTCCTTTTATAAGAGTACTAATAAAGAAAGAAGTCTTTTTATAAGAAAGACTTCTTTCTTATAAAAGAAGTCTTCGAAAGCAGCCCTTCCTTTTCCACCATAGACATAGCAAGAGGCACTATCTATGAAAAAGTGTGATCTCACTAGACAGCGATTCCATCCCTGCCTTCACCTTAGATTTCCCAGCCTTCAGACTGTGAGAAATGAATTTCCCTTGTCTTTAAGCCACCTAGTTGATAATACTGTCTTTTGTTACAGCAGCCTAAATGGACTAAGACAGGCATTTAGATAGTTTTCTTCTTTTTGTATTATATATACATGTGAATATATTATTGAATATCTATCTTTATTCTTTTATTTTTTATACATTCTAAAATTGAAACATTGTCAAAAAGAATGCCATATTAAATGATTTTGCTATAAATCTTCATAAAAAATGCCATTTAGAAAAGTTGAACTACATTATATGTTAGCCCATGTTCCCACATCACAATCAACTTATTCTTTCAACTTTATAAACTTCCTAATCTGATAGTCAAATAAGGGCATCTCATTTGTTTTCAGTTGCATGATTTACTGCTGTTGACACTGAACATTTACCACATTTCATAGCCATTTTTATTTATTTGCAAGTATTTAAATTCTGTTCTTTGTCCATTTTTATTTTAGAATTTTTACTATTTTCTTAATTGATATCTTTATATTAAAACCAGTAACACATTTGTGCTACAAATACTTTTCCTGGTTCATAATTTGTATTATAATTTTTAAAGTATTACTTTTATGATAAAATTATTTTGTAAAAACTTTCACTCTTTAAAAAAAAATAGTTTCTACATTTGGGCCATGTTGGGAATGGTATTCTCCACCTCAAGAGCATATAAATATTATGTACATTTTTGTGTATTATTTTATGGTTTTCAATATTTCATGTTTTATGTTTATACTTCAAAATTATGTTTTAACATTTAAATCTTATGTCATATAGAAGCCTATTATTTTTCTTTTCAAATAATTAAATGGTTATTTATATACTATTTTTTAATAACATACAATTTTTGATTTTAGATATTGTATATTTTTAGCTCTAGAATTTCTATTTGGTTCATTTGTAGACTTTCTGTATCTCCCCTCAAGTTCCCCAACCTCTTTCCAATACTTTCATCCTTTTTAAGTAGGTTAGTTAACAAATTAATCATAACTATTTTAAAGTCCTTATCTACTAATTTCACCATCTGGTTGATCTGTCATTCTGTTTCTATCATCCATATTTTCTCCTGGCTATGTGTAATATTTTTCCATTTCTTCAGATATCTAGAAATCTTTTATTGTACACTAAACATTATGGATAACACATTGCAGAGTTGTTAAAGCCACTGTTTTAAGATTAGCTATCTTGGATTTTGTTTTGTTTTGCTTTTCTGGTAAATACAACTGAGCCAGGTATTACTTAATACAATATGTTTATTTGGGTTTGTTTCCACACTATTTCTTCTTATTGATCTATTTGCCCATTGAGTTTCCAGTACAAAATTCTCCTATCTTTCTCAGACAAGTATGAAAATTTCTTCTAGCAGACAAATTAGTGGAAGATTGGCTTGCTGGTATGAAGATGTAGTGTCAGTCTCTGTTAAAACAAACCTATTTCTATTCTGCCCTCATACTGAGATGTGATTATTATTTCTAATCTATGGCCCTCTGGGTTCCGTAAACAGTATGAGGTGTTTTCCAAATTTCATTAAATTGATGGGAATCAAAGTCCTAAACTCCATCATCTTCCCAATATCTAGGCGCTACCAAGATCTTTGTGCAGCACTTTTTTTTTTTTTTTAAAGCTTTCAATCAGCTGTTGCACCCATTAGTTCCTTGGAAACTTGCTCCCAACATGTGCAGTTCTGAATCAGACAAGGCTTTGAGAAGAGTTTGTACACAGAATTTGGAGCTCTTCCTTACTTCTCTCTTCTCTCTGGGATTTCCTACTCTTAACAATACCTAGCAGTACAAAGGCACGGGAAGATCTTTAGTCCAGGTGGCATGTATTCAGCTAACTGGTGGTCATCTTTAAATTTTAATTATATTTTAACATATACTTCTCTATTAAGATAAAAGTAAACATTTATTGACGTCCACATGTAAAGAGAAAGATTAAGGAGCTTTTAACTCCTTCTTTATCCCATCTCCAAGTTTCTGTAAAGTAATGTCTTTTAAAAAATATAGAATGTCATTTTGTTATTGGGTATTACATATCTTCTAATTTAATACATTATATTTGACATTTAAATAAAGATACATTCACATTAGTTCACATTTTTCTCATTTCTAGTTTAAAATTTTTATCTGAATTTTTAAATTATAAAGGTTATGAGATTATGGAAATTTGGAAAATAGAAAACTTCAAGAACTATCGTATTTTTTGCCTATTCATTTTAGTCTTTATGCAGTGATACTTTTAGATTTCCCCTCATTTTACCTCTCATTCACACAACCACCAATAGGTACCTTCATATTCTAGAGTTATAGAAGTTTTAAAATTCTGCTTAGGGACACTAACAAATGATAAGATTAGCCAGCCACTCTATAGTTTGGGGCATCGGTCACATAGGCTACTTATTTCTAAAAATCATTTTCTCTGACTGGCACAATGACAGGGAATCTTCACTTCGCTTCCTGCTCTGCAGGTCCCTGATGGACACAGTCATTGTCCAAGTCCTGAATGTCAGTTAGTGTCTCCTGATGTACATTTGGGACAGACTGCTCCATAGGCTTAGCTCCCATTTGGTTTTATTTGACATGGTGAGCCAGTAGCAACTCGATTTGGCTTAATTGGCCACTCTTAATTCTTTGCTGTCATATTGCTCAGTGTAATGACTGGCAGAGACAATTCTTTCATCTTTGGTTAAATTCCAGATACTCATTTAGAAAAGGGATTCTCCAAAGGTGTATTTTTCTTTTGTTTATTGTGTATGTATGTGTGTAATTTCTACTTTTATTCTAGATTCAAGGGGTAACTGTACACACCCAGAGGAAAATAAATTGTTCTACCAAAAGATACCTGCACTAATCACAGAACTATGCACAATATCAAAGACATGGAATCAATAAGTGCCCATCAACAGTGGATTGGATACATACCAGCAAATGTGGTACATGTACACCATGGAATATACATATCCATAAAAAAGAACAGAATCATGGACTTTGCTGCAACATAGATACAGCTGGAGGCCATTATCCTAAGCAAATTAATGCAGAAGCAGAAAATCAAATACCTCATGTTCTCACTTATAAGTAGCAGTTAAACATGGGGTCATACATGGACATAAAGATGGCGACAATAAATACCGAGGAGAACTAGATGGGGGAGAAAAGGTAGGAACAAGAGCTAAAGACCTCAAGGACCTAGAAATAGAAATTCCATTTGACCCAGCAATCCCATTACTGGGTATATATCCAAAGGATTATAAATCATTCTATTATAAGGACACATGCACATGAATGTTCATTGCAGCACTATTTACAATAGCAAAGACTTGGAACCAACCCAAATGCCCATTGATGATAGACTGGACAGGGAAAATGTGGCACATATACACCATGGAATATTATGCAGCCATCCAAAACGATGAGTTTGTGTCCTTTGTAGGGACATGGATGAACCTGGAAATAATCATTCTTAGCAAACTGACATAAGAACAGAAAATCAAACACCACATGTTCTCACTCATAGGCGGGTGTTGAACAATGGAACACATGGACACAGGGAGGGCAGCATCACACACCGAGGTCTGTGGGGGGAACTAGGGGAGGGACAGTGTGGGGTAGGGATTTGGGGAGGGATTAACATGGGGAGAAATGCCAGATATAGGTGATAGGGAGGAAGGCAGCAAACCACATTGCCATGTATGTACCTATGTAACAATCTTGCATGTTCTTCACATGTACCCCAAAACCAAAAAGGCAATAAAATAAAATAAAATAAAAAACTACCTATTGGGTACTATGCTCATTACCAGGGTGATGAGATCATTCCTACCTCAAACCCATTTCTAATATTTAGTTAACATTCATCTTTATGTAACAATTTCAGGAGAAGGAAGCAGACAGTATTCCTTTTGAGCTTGTACTTGTCCGCAAATTCCTCTCTGTTGCTCCTGCAATGAACAATGGCTCATCAGGAAACAATTTCTTCTGCCATAACTCTGTTGACATTTCTTCTTTGTCTTCTAGCATTTGCTTTTGTAAAAGTACGACGACTCATAGTCTTCTATGAGAACTTCTGACTGGATGCTAGAATAATTTTTCTCTTTTATTCTGAAATTTGATTTACTAAAATATGTCTCTTTTTATTTTTTGGTATTTCATGGGTCTTCTTAATATGAAGACCAAGTCTTCTTTAAACTCCTAGACATAATTTTTCATAATTTTTTTTACATTTTAAATTTTCTTTTCAGGTTCTCAGTTTTTATTTCCATTTGTGGCAGTGTTTCTCAAAGTTTTCATATCATTAAAAATATTTAATGTTTATATTTTGAAAAATAAATATTCTTAAATTCAATCCCAGATATACTAAATTTGTGTCTCTGGTAGACAGCAAAGGAAGATGAATTTTAAACAAGTATGTGGGTGGTTATTTTTTTTTTTTTTTTTTTTTTAAATGACCATTACCTTTTATTGCCAGTACAATTTTTTCCGGTAGGGATGTGAGATTACAGTTTATCATGTACTCAGTTTCCACGTGTACTGGGATCTGTTGCTAGCTATTTTGTTTTCATCATCATTCTATCTGTTCTTCTACCAGAATCAAATTTTTAAATTACAGTTTTAAGTTTATATTTCAGTATCTGGATGGACTACCACTGCTCTTTTTTTTTTTTTTTCTGGATTTTCTTTTTCTTTTCATTTTTTTTTTTTTTTTGAGATGGAATCTCGCTCTGTTGCTCAGGCTGCAATGAAGTGGTACAGTCTTGAATCACTGCAACCTCCTCCTCCCGGTTCAAGTGATTCATACATTTAGGAAACAGTTTTATGTATTTTTAATTATGCCTATGTTTGATTTTCTGGCTTGGTTCCCCATGTTGTATATGCACCATTCCTTGTAATAACTCCTCTTTTTCTTTCTTTGCATTCTATGATTATTTCTTGAAATGCTCTTCCAATCCACTGATCTAGTTTTCTGTGATATCTAATCTGATGCTGCATGATTTTATTGTTTTTTCAGATTCAGTAATCATGGGCCACCTGAAATAAGTTTTTTCTAGTTTCTAATTCCTCTGATTATGTAAATGCCATGTCTGCTCGAATATTGTTGAGAGTTTTTAAAAGAAAAACTTTGTCATTTTTCTCGAGGATGTCACATTACAGGAGCCATGTCTGACTTGTCTTCTTCCTTTGAATTAATGAATAATGTCACATATACAGTGATTTTATTGCATTTATAAGCCATTAGAGAAATTAATTTTTCAGCCAGGCATAGTGGTTCAAGTAATTTTTCAATGCTGTAATATCAGCATTTTGGGAGGCCAAGGCAAGAGGATCCCCTGAATCCAGAAATTCAAAGCCACTGTGGACAAAACAGAAAGACCCCACCTCTACAATTTTTTTTTTTAATTAGCTGGGTGTGATGGTGTGCACATGTAATCCCACCTGCTCAGGAAGCTGAAGTGGGAGGATGACTTCAACAAATGAATTCAAGGCTGCAGTGAGCTATGATTCCACCTTTGCATGCCAGCCTGGGCAACAGAGCAAGACCCTGTCTCAAAAAAAAAAAAAAAAAAAAAAAAAGAGAGAGAGGAAAAAAAGTATACATTTCCACTGTTGGAGATATGTTCATGTTTTTATTTAGACAAAATGGGAAAACGAAGTCTTGATGTTTCTATAGGTTTTGCCTGTGTAACATAAAAGGAAATTTAAATCCCAAAAACTAGCTATGAAGAAAATCTTTGCATTTTTAAATGTTTGTTTAGCATATCTAAGCTATCTGGGTCTGCAGCCCTCCTTTTCAATGAGGGTCCAGTCCAAGTGTCACCAACTAGTGTGAGTGCCTTTGCTAGTTGTTTCTTGAATAATTATGCTTTCTATCAATATTTAACCATGTGAAAATATATAGATACACACTATGTAACAGGATTTTGAGAATACAGTAGTAAAATAAAATAAATCCATGTTCATGGCTTCACGAAGCCTACAGTCTTGTGAGAAAAAAGGATATTAAACTAATAACTACCTAATTATGGCTCTGATGATCACAATAATGAAAAAACACACTATACATTGAAAGCATTTTAAATTATATTTTACCCTGTCTAGAAAGTCAAAAAAGGTTTAGGAATGTGATACTCAAATTGAGGCCTGAAAGACCTGAAAGAGCATTTAGTGTGAAAGGAGCATCTGTATTTGACCATGTAAATGAAATATCATAAGCAAAGGGGAGGATGACTCAAGAGATGACAAGAGAGGCAGACAGAATCTTGTCAGTCGTGCTTAAAATCTTCATATTTCTACTGGAAAACTAGAGGAGAATTTTAGAGACAGTGACCCAATCAGTCTGGGGTTTGCTGGTATTTCTGAAATCCTGATAGAGTGGAGGTGTGACCCCTACTCCCTTACTGAGGACCCATGACTCCCTCTTACTTTCAGGTAGTTATCTGCATGCCCATTCCACAACAGGCTGAATGGCAGTAGCAAATCTGAAAGGAATAAGGAATTTACCTTACAAATTTACTTGCACAATGCAAAACAGTTATTTATTGCAACATTGTAAGGGCAAAAATTGGAAACAACTCAAATGTTCATGAATTAGGAAAATTATGCTACACTCACACAATGGAATACTAAACAACTATTTAAAACGAAGCTCTCTAAATACTGACATGGAAAAACCTCCAAGATCAGATTCAGTGAAAAATTCAATTCAGGTCAGCCTAAGTAAGCAGATGAGAAAATAGACATCCATATTGAAATTTCATTGTATTTGCATAAAGAACACTGAAAGGATAAACAAATACACACACACAAAGAAAAAATGGTTACTTACAGGAGACAGAAATAAACAGGTAGGAGCAAAACTTCTCAATGTAAACGTCTTTATATTATGTTGATTTTTGAAACATATTATTTATTCCAAAAATGAGTAAAATGAATATTAAAGAGGATAAATATTTAAGGAAATTAGGTAGAAGTACTAAGGGAAGCTACAGGAAAAGAACATTTTTAAAAACCCATTAAACGTATCATCTTTAGCAGTGAAATCAGTTGGCCATTCAATTCTGGTTTGTTTAGGATTTATAACTGAAAATCAACTTTTAAGAGTTTCCAACAGTTTCTTTAGGATTTTACTCGAATGTGTTAGCTCTTTATTAAAGTAACTATGCAGTACCTGCATCACACTCAGGTTTCGGAAATGCAACAAGTTCAGGAAACTCAGAGAACTCAATCAATACACTGCAAATACAACAAGCGTAGCAATTTCTAACCTCGTGTTTCCTAACGAAAGGCCTTTTATATATATATTTTGTTATCACCTATGCCAAGTTTCACACAACAGGATGGAATTTCCAAATAGTCATGCACATTATTAAAAACAACCTTGTCTAGATGGCAGTGTAATTCAGAGACTTAAAGTCCTATCCTGGCTCCAAACTATAAAACTTAAAGGAATATCGATCTTTAAATACAAGTACAGTAAATAATTGAGGCTTTAGCCAGCACTGCCACGACACTGTTAGAAGTTTTGTCTTCATAATTGTCCCCCAAGCAAGCACTTAAATGGTCAATCCCATTAGCTTTATAGAAATCAACTTTGTCAACTTATTGACAGATTTCTTAAGCATAAATCTCTTTCTTGAATCTGATTACTTGCCCTGGCATAGTGATGACAAAGTGCACCATTTTATCCCAACACTTGTTTAAAGTAGCTGTGAAAACGTGCCTACTAGATGGATGCAGGTGCAAAAGTGGTACTGTTTTCTAACTGCCTCTTTTTTTCTGTTATACACACTAGCCTGCCATCAAAAATAGACTACTCCTGGAAGAAATGACAGAATATGAATTCACTGGTATTAATTGCCTTACTACCAATAACACCAAGGTATTTTTAATTGACAAACAAGTTGAAAATAGTCTTCATTGTATAAAAGACTTGCAGAAGACAGCATTTTAAAAAAACAAACAAAAAAATTAGACATGACATTGGAATTCTGCAGGAATAGTTATAGCCCATCCTTGTAGAAATATTTGCAAATCTAAGTTGAAATCACATTATTTTCATAAAGATGTATTACTTCATATTATTTAGCATAAAGAAAAAACATTTATTACTTCATACTATTTAGCATAAAGAAAAAAAATAGTCATTTCAGTGATGGAAACTTTCTCAAGATGATCTTTGCAATGGATGAAATGTGTCTCCCTAAAATGCATATGTTGAAATCCTAATCCCCAAGGCGATGGTATTAAGTGGTAGGGATTTTGAGGGGTGATTAGGGAATGAGAGTGAAGCTCTCATAAATGGCATTATTGTCTTTAGAAGTAGAACCCCAGAGACTTCTCTGGCCCTCTTTCTACCACGTGAGGATACAGTGAGAAGTCTGCGGTGTGTAACCTAAAAGATGACCCTCACCAGAACCTATGATGGTGCAACCTTGATCTCAGACTTTCAGCCTCCAACACTGTGAGAAATTAATTTTGTTTATAAGCCACCCAGTTTATGGTACTTTGTTATAACAGCCTGAACTAAGACAATCTCTTTTTTTAGAAAGAGCATCAGTCTAGAAATAAGGCCAAAACAAACCACCTAGCAGAATATCTGACACCCAGCAACTTAATAAGTGTTCACTGAATTAAAATCAGAATTGGGTTTTGAATCTGCCACTTACCACTTTGTGAGCTTGGATATTTTGCATCTCTATCACACAGCTTTCTCATCTAAGATAATGCTATCTGCCTCATGGAATAACATGTTACAACCTACATAAACATTTGGATTGTTTGAAAGGAACACATTATCTCAACATTCTACTAACACTTAGAAATTACAGTTTTGAGATGTCAGAAAACATGTTGCAATGAGCCCGATATTCAGCTACTTGCTTTAATTTACATGCTTCTGTGGACAAAACATATTAACATAATTGATAGGATTTCACCATTTGGCATTATGTAGATAGAACTGGAAAAAATAAACTGAGTTCTATAATTTTCTGTTTATCCCAACAGTCTTAAGCTCTAAGCAACAAAGAACTTCCTCATGCCAGTTCACCCCGCCCAGCCCTTGAGCAAAATATTAGTAGTGGGATCAGAGGTAGTGTTTCTGCTGGGATCTAGCTATCCCTTGAGTGGGTGCCAAACTGAATCATTCTTTTTTATTCAGTTCTTCCTCATGACTTTGCCTTGATTTTCTGAGTGTTTTTCAGGTTTTATACACTACTGAAAACAGTGCCTACCCTGAACCCCAGTTTTCTCCCCCTTCCCCACCAAGATAGAGTCTTACTGTGTCACCCATGCTGGAGTGCAATGGCGCGAACTCAGCTCACTGCAACCTCTGCCTCCTGCGTTCAAGCAATTCTCCTGCTTCAGCATCCCGAGTAGCTGGGATTACAGGTGTGTGCCACCAAGCCAGGCTAATTTTTTTTTTTGTATTTTTTGTAGAGACAAGGTTATGCCATGTTGGCCAGGCTGGTCTCGAATACCTGACCTTGTGATCTGCCTGCCTTGGCCTCCCAAAGTGCTGGGATTACAGGCATGAGCCACCACGCCCAGCCCACAGTTTTCCTAATTAGGGCCATGAAGCCCTGACTAGTTCTTACTAGTATCCTCCTAGCACAATTTAGACTCAATTATTTCTATCCATGTCACACTACTCTCATTTCCGTCATGTCCAGGCACTGGCTAGAGAACTGATTCAGCCTGAACTAATCTTTGAAGATCTATATTATCACCACATGCCATACTATTCATTAATTGATCCATTAATCATCCCAAAGTCCTTTCAGTTGTTTTGAGTACCATTTTACTGATAAAATTGGAAGAATTAGAAGAGAACTTCCAGATCCCTACTTGCATCTACATGCACATGCTTTGACTTTTTGTTGCTAGAAATGAACTGCCCTGCAACCATCTAAATCAGGCCATCCACATGAACACTGGATTCCCTCCATTCTTTCCTATTCAAGGACATCATTATGGCAATTCTCTTCTGTCTCTCCTGTATCAACATGTATTTTCTCTACTAGTTTATTAGCATACAAATGCATAAATATTCCTTCGACATTACAAAAAATCTAGGAAATTTTCCTTCATCTGTATGCTTTCTCTCTCTGTTGCTTTACTTTCTGTATAATAGGAAGAAAAAAGAAAACTTCCACTATACTATCAATGCTCTCAATACTTCACTTCTGACACCAGACATGTGTGATTTTTCCCCACTTGTTAATCCAGTTCTCCTGCAGAAAACAACTGTGTTTCTTGTACACTAACTACATTCTGACACTATCTATCTGGAGATGGCACCAGATCCCGCAGGCTAAGTGTTTAGTCCCAGAAGACTTCCCTCCACTTCAGACACCAGTTACAAGCCCTAGGTCCACAGATTTTTTACAACTTTTGGCCACGTTGGCTACAAGCCAGAAGTTCTTAGATACTCCCTTCTTGAGTTCAGCCATTTGCTACAGTGTCTCACAGAATTTAGGGAAAACATTTACTTAATCGATCAGCCATTCATTAAAAAGATATAAGTTAAGAACAGCCAGATGGAAAAGATACACAGCACAAGGTCTGAGAGAAGGGGCACAGCACTTCCGTGCCCTTTCCAAGTACACGGCTCTCCAGGCACCCCATGTCCAGCAATCTGGAAGCTCTCTAAACCCAATGGGTTAGGGATTTTTGCGGAGGCTTTATCACATAGGCAAAATCAAGCTGGAGAAGAGACCCCTGCTCCTCTCTCCTTCCCAGAGGATGGCAATGACGCTGACAGTTCCAGGCATCTAATCATGGCCTGATCTTTCTTGTGACCAACTCCCATTCAGAAGCTCGTGAAGAGTCACCTCATTAGAAAAAAATAACACACTTCTATTGATATAGTTTGGATATGTGTCCCCTCTAAATTTCATGCTAAAATATAATCCCCAGTATTGGAGGTGGTGCCTGGTGGAAGGTGATTGGATCGTGGAGGCAGATCCCTCATGGCTTGGTGTTGTCCTTGTGATAATGAGTGAGTTCCCATGAGATCTGGTTGTTTGAAGTGTGTGGCCTCTCCCCCTCGACCCCCCCCCACTCGCTCGCTCGCTCGCTCTTGCTCTCACCATGTGACATTCAAGTTCCTGCCTTGTCTTCTACCATGAGAAAAACTCCGAGTCCTCCCCAGATGCCAAGCAGATGCTTGCACCATGCTTCTACAGCCTGCAGAACACTGAGCCAATTATTTCTCTTTTCTTTATTAATTAACCAGTTTTAGGTATTTCTTTGTAGCGATTCAAGAATGGCCTAACACAGCTATCACCCAGATAATTCCAAGGGATTAGGAGCTCTGTTTCAGGAACTAGGGATGAAGATCAGTATGTGTACCTCTTATTTTAAAGTACAATATCACACTTTCCTAGCATAATGTCTCGAAAGCATCGTGTTCACCTACTGTCTCCAATTATTCTCCTCCTGTCCTCTCTTAAACCCACTCCACTGTGTCTTTTATGCTGAACTTCACCAAATTTACCCCTCTCTAGGTCACCAGTGACATCCACATTGCCCATTTGGTGATTTTCAAGAAGAAAATCTAGATTTGGAGGTTTGGCAAATAAATTTTAAATGGAAAACAAAAACATCATCGATAAGAGAAAAATGTGGGGCTCTATTAAAATTAAAAATGTCTTCTCTTTGAAACACACAAAAAAATGAAAAAGCAAGCCACAGACTGAGTGATAATATTGGCATACATACATCCGATAAAGGACTGTTATCTAAAATATACAAAGTACCCTTCAAACTAATATGCAACTGTAGCAACAATAAGAAACAAATAAGAAGTAAGCAAAAGATCTGAATAGATATTTGAGTAATAATAAAAATATACAGATAGCAAATAAGTATATAAAAAGATGCTCAAAATCATTTATCATTAGACAACTGCAAATTAAAACATAATGATATACCACTACATACCTACTAGAATGGCTAAAATTCAAAAACCTGGGGAAGAGATCCAAGATGGCTGAATAGGAACAGCTCTGGATTGCAGTCCCCAGCAAGAAGAATGCAAAGGGTGAGTGGTCACTGCATATCCAAATGAGTTTTTACTGTCCACAGACCAGGAGAGTCCCAGGCTAAAAGTGCAACGATTTTCCAGCATGGCTGTTTCAGCTGGCGCTGCGGGTCTCTGCACAAAAACTAACACAAATCCGGGCAGGCATTTCAACAGACTCCTGAAAAGCCTGGAATACAGAGTTGCTCATTCAACTGAAAAAAAGGGGCTGAAACAGGAAGCCAAGTGATCTGGCTCAATGATTCCCACCCCTATAAAGACGGGCAATGTGAAGCACTTTGGACTGAGAGTTTTGTGGCAAGTGCAGCTAGACCCGGGATGGTCCAGCTCAGTGAGGGAAAGGGCGTCGGCCATTACTGAGGCAGTCCACCGCTAACAAGGCAGCCAGCCATTACTGAAGCAGTCCACCATTACAGAGGCAGTTCCAACTGTATCTAGATAAACAAAAGCATAAGGAAGTTCACACAGCAGCTGGGCAGAGCCCACAGCAGCTCAGTAATGCCTCTGCTGGCAGACTGTGACTAGAGTACCTCCTTGCTGCGCAGGGCATCTCTGAAAAAAGGCAGCATGTCAGGAACTTATAAATAAAGGAGCATCTTCCCAGGACAGAGCATCTGGGGAAAAAGGCATTTATGCGTTCCACTGCAGCAGACTTAAAAGCACCTGCCCAGAAGCTCTGAAATGAACAACAGAGCTCCCAGCACAGCACTTGAGCTCCTGTAAGGGACAGACTGCCACCTCAAGTAGCCTGCTGACCTCCATATTTCCAAAGAGACACCTCATAAAGGAGAGCTCAGGTTGACATCTGGTGGGAACCCTTCTGAGATGAACATAGCAGAAGAAGAAAAACTGGCAGCACCCTTTACTGTTCTGCAGCCACTGCAGGTGATCCCCAGGCAAGCAGGGTCTGGAGTGGACCTCCAGGAGTCCTACAGTAGAGGGGCCTGACTGTTAGAAGGAAAATTAAAAAAAGAAAGAACTTCAACATCAACAAAAAGGACCTCCACTCAGAGACCCCATCCAAAAGGCACCAACTACAAAGACCACAGGTAGATAAATCCACAAAGATGAGAAGAAACCAGTGCAAAAAGGATGAAAACACTAAAAACCAGAATGCCTCTCCTCCTCCAAGGGATCACAACTCCTCACCAGCAAGGGAAAAACGCTGGATGGAGAATGAGTCTGATGAATTGATAGAAACGGGCTTCAGAAGGTAGGTAATAACACACTTCTCTGAGCTAAAAGATCGTGTGCTAACCCAATACAAAGAAACTAAGAAACTTGAAAAAAGGATAGACAAAATGCTGATGAGAACAAACAGCTTAGAGTAGAATATAAATGACCTGATGGAGCTAACAACACAACAAGAGAACTTCATGAAGGATACAGGAGTTTCAAAAGCTGAATTGACCAAGCAGAAGAAAGGACATCAGAGATTGAAGATCAACTCAATGAAATAAAATGAGAAGCCTCCAAGAAATATGGGATTATGTGAAAAAACCTAATCTACATTTGGTAGGTGTGCCTGAATCTGATGGAGAGAATGAATCCTAGCTGGAAAACACTCTTCAGGATATTACCCAGGAGAACTTCCCCAACCTGGCAAGGCAGGCCAACATTCAAGTCCAGGAAATACAGAGAATGCCACAAAGATATTCCTCAAGAAGAGCAACCCCAAGGCACATAATCGTCAGATTCACCAGGGTTGAAATGAAGGAAAAAATGCTAAGGGTAGCCAGAGAGAAAGGCCGGGTTACCCACAAAGGGAAGCCCATCAGACACAGTGAATCTCTCAGCAGAAACCCTACAAAGCAGAAGAGAGTGGGGGTCAATATTCAACACCCTTAAAGAGAAGAACTTTCAACCCAGGATTTCATATGCAGCCAAACTAAGCTTCATAAGTGAAGGAAAAATAAAATCCTTTAAGAACAAGCAATTGCTGAGAGATTTCATCAGGCTTGCCTTACAAGAGCTCCTGAAAGAAGCACTAAACATAGAAAGGAATAACCAGTACCAGCCACTCCAAAAACATACCAAATAGTAAAGAGCAACGAAACAATGAAGAAACTGCATCAATAAACAGGCAAAACATCCAGCTAACATCAAAATGGCAGGATCAAATTCAGACATAACAATATTAACCATAAATGTAAATGGGCTAAATGCCCCAATAAAAAGACACAACTGGCAAATTGGATAAGTCAAGACCCAGGAGTGTGCTGTATTCAGGAAACCCATCTCACATTCAAGGACTCACATAAGCTCAAAATAAGGGATGGAGGAAGATTTATCAAGCAAATGGAGAGAAAAAAAAAAAGCAGGTATTGCAAACCTATTCTCACATAAAATAGACTTTAAAGCAACAAATATCAAAAGAGGCAAAGAAGGGCATTAAATAATGATAAAAGGATCAATGCAACAAGAAGAGCTAACTATCCTAAATATATATGCACCCAATACAGGAGCACTCAGATACATAAAGAAAGTTCTTAATGGCCTACAAAGAGACTTAGACTCCCACACAATAATAGTGGGAGACTTTAACACTCCACTGTTAATATTAGATAAATGAGACAGAAAATTAAGAAGGATATTCAGAACTAGAACTCAGATCTGGACCAAGCAAACCTAATAGACATTTACAGAAATCTCCACCCCAAATCCACAGGATATACATTCTTCTCAGCACCGCATGGCACCTACTCTAAAATTGAACACATAATTGGAAGTAAATCACTCCTCCACAAATGCAAAAGAATGGAAATCATAACAGTCTCTCAGACCACAGTGCAATCAAATTAGAACTCAGAATTAAGAAACTAACTCAGAACTGCACAACTTCATGGAAACAGAGCAACTGGATAAACAATGAAATGAAGGCAGAAATAAAGATGTTCTTTGAAACCAACAAGAACAAATACACAAAGTACCAGAATCTCTTGAACACATTTAAAGCAGTGTCTAAAGGAAAATTTACAGCGATAAATACCCATGTAAGAGGCAAGGAAAGATCTAAAATCAACACCCTATCTTCAAAATTGAAAGAGTAGAGGAGCAAGATTAAAAAAAAAAAAAAAAAAAAAACTCAAAAGCTAGCAGGAGACAAGAAATAACTAAGATCAGAGCAGAATTGAAAAAGAGAGAGGCACAAAAAACCCTTCAAAAATATCAATAGATCCAGGAGTTCGTTTTCTGAAAAGATCAACAAAATAGCAGGCCACTAGCCAGATTAATAAAAAAAGAAAAGAGAGAAGACAAATAGATGCAATAAAAAACGATAAAGGGATATCACCACCAATTCCACAGAAATACAAACTACCATCAGAGATTACTACAAACAACTCTATGTGCATAAACCAGTAAACCTGGAAGAAATGGATAAATTCCTGGATACTTGCACCCTCTCCAGCCTAAACGAGGAAGAAGTTGAAACCCTGAATAGAACAATAACAAGGGCTGAAGTTGAGGCAGCAATTAACAGCCTAACAACCAAAGAAAGCCCAGGTCCAGATGGGTTCTGAGCCAAATTCTATCAGACGTACAGAGGAGCTGGTACCACTCCTTCTGAAACTATTCCAAACAATACAAAAAGGGGGAATCCTTCCCAAATCATTTAATGAGACAACATCACCCTGATATCAAAACTCAGAATACACACAACAATAAAAGAAAACTTCAGGCCAATATCCATGATGAACACAGATGCTAAAATCTTCTATAAAATACTGGCAAACCAGTTGCAACAGCACATCAAAAAGCTTGTCCATCATGATCAAGTAGGCATCATCCTGGGGATGCAAGCTTCGATCAACATACGCAAGTCTGTAAGCATAATCCACCACATAAGATCGATCCAAGATGACCGTTTAGGAACAGCTCAGGATTGCAGCTCCCAGTGAAAGCACAGAGGGTGAGTGGATGCCGCATTTTTATTGCCCACAGACTAGGAAATTCCCAGGCAGAGGAGCTCCATGGGTCACCAGCGCAGCTGTTTCGGCCAGCGTGGCTGTGCCGACCGGCGCCGCTGCTTTGCCCCGCGTGGCTGCTTTATCAGCGCCCTAGAGCAGCGGTTCTCCATACAAAATACACTGGTCTGGGTGCCCCTTTGGCTGGTGATTGGAGCCACGGGAAGTCGCCCATTCGTCTGTTTAAAAAGGGGACTGAGCAGGGAACCAGGACAGTAGATTCCAGGGCAAAAAAAAAGCGCCATGAATCTCAGTGCCACTGTTTAAGCCAGCACAGTGACTTGCCACAGGGGAAAAAACTCAGACCCAGTGCCTTTTCAACAAGTGAATGGAGAACCAACTTAAAAAAAAAAAAAAAGGCTCTGAGGCAGGAAGCCAGTGATCAGGCTCGGCTGGTCCCAGCCCCACAAAAGAACAGCAATCAGAAACTCTCTGGATTGAGAGTTTCACAGCAAGCGCAGCTGAACCCCTGATGGTCCAGCTCTGTGGGGGAGAGGCGTCCGCCATTACGGAGGCAGCCCACCACTACAGAGGCAGTCAACCGATGCTGAAGCAGCCCACCGTTGCCAAGGCAACCCGCCATTGCTGAGGCAGCCCGCCATTGCCAAGGCAACCTGCCACTACAGAGAGACTCCGCCCCAACAGAGGCAGGCCACCATTGCCTAGGCAGTTCTAACAACACCCATATAAACAGGACTGCAGGGAAGTTCACTTGGCAGCTGGGCAGAGCCCACAGCAGCTCAGCAAAGCCTCTACAGGCCGACAGTGACTAGGCTGCCTTCTTGCTGGGCAGGGCAGCTCTGAAGGAAAAAAAAAAAAAAGAAGGCAGCAACATAACAGAAACTCATTAAGCCCTAAATCCCTGGGACAGAGCATCTGGGAACAAAAAGCGGTTTATGAGTTCTGCTGCAGCAGACCTAAACGTACCTGCCCAGCAGCTCTGAATGAACAACGGAACTCACAGCTCAACATTTGAGCTCCTATAAAGAAGAGGCTGTCTATTCAAGAAGCTCCCTGACCCCTGTAAATCCAAAGAGCCACCTCATAAAGGAGAGATCAGATTGACACTTGGCAGGTATCCTTTTGGGACAAAGATAGCAGAAGAAGAAAACTGGTAGCAACCCTTACTGTTCAGCAGCTGCTGCAGGTGAACCCCAGGCAAGCAGGGCCTGGAGTGGACCTCAGCAGACCTACAGCAGAGGGGCCAGACAGTCAGAAGAAAAACCAAGAAACAGAAATAACCTCATCATCAACAAACAAAACGTCCACTAAGAGACCCAATCTGAAAGCCAGCAATTACAAAGATGACAGGTGGATAAATCCATAAAGATGAGAAGAAACGAGCGCACAAAGGGTGAAAACACCCAACACCAGAACACCTCTCCTCCTAAAAGGGATCACAACTCCTCACCAGCAAGGGAACAAGGTTGGAGGGAGCACAAGTGTGATGAAATGACAGAATCAGACTTCAGAAGGTGGGTAATAAGAAATTTCTGTGAACTAAAAGAACATGTTCTAACCCAATGCAAAGAAACTAAGAACCTCGAAAAAAGATTTGACAAAATGCTAACGAGAATGGACAAAATAGAAAGGAATATAAGTGAATTGATGGAGCTGAAAAACGCAACACGAGAACTTCGCGAAGCATGCACAAGTATCAACAGCCGAAATGACCTAGGAGAAGAAAGGATATAGGAGGTCGAAGATCAACTCAATGAAATAAAACGGGAAGGTAAGAATGGAGAAAAAAGGGTAAAAAGGAATGAACAAAACCTCCAAGAAACGTGGGACTATGTGAAAAAACCTAATCTACGTTTAATAGGCGTGCCTGAATGCAAGGAAGAGAATGAATCCAATCTGGAAAATACTCTTCAGGATATTATCCAGGAAAGCTTCCCCAACCTAGCAAGGCAGGCAAATATTCAAGTCCAGGAAATACAGAGAACACCACAAAGATATTCATCAGGAAGAGCAACCCCAAGGCACATAATCGTCAGATTCACCAGGGTTGAAATGAAGGAGAAAATACTAAAGCCAGCCAGAGAGAAAGGTCGGGTTACCCACAAAGGGAAGCCCATCAGACTCACAGCAGATCTCTCAGCAGAAACCCTACAAGCCAGAAGAGAGTGGGGCCAATATTCAACATTCTTAAAGAAAAGAACTTTCAACCGAGAATCTCCTATCCAGCCAAACTAAGCTTCATAAGAGAAGGAAAAATAGAATCCTTTGTGAACATGCAAGTACTCAGAGATTTTGTCACCACCAGGCCAGCTTTACAAGAGTTCCTGAAAGAGGCTGTACACATATAAAGTAACAACCAGTACCAGCCACTCCAAAACCATGACAAATGTTAAAGAGAATCAACACAATGAAGAGTCCGCATCAACTATTGGGCAAAACAGCCAGCTAGCACCAAAATGGCAGTATCAAAATCACACATAACAATATTAACCCTAAATGTAAATGGACTAAATGCCCCAATCAAAAGACACAGACTGACAAATTGGTTAAAAAGCCAAAGCCCATCGGTGTGCTGTATCCAGGAAATCCATCTCACATGCAAGGATACACAAAGGCTCAAAATAAAGGGATGGAGGAAGATTTACCAAGCAAATGGAGAGCAAAAAAAAAGGAGGAGTTGCAATTCTCATCTCTGATAAACTAGACTTTAAACCAACAAAGATCAAAAGAGACAAAGAAGGACATTACATAATGGTAAAAGGATCAATGCAACAAGAAGAGCTAACGATCCTAAATATATACACACCCAATACAGGAGCACCCAGATACATAAGGCAAGTTCTTAATGACTTACAAAGAGACTTAGACTCCCACACAATTATAGTGGGAGACTTTAACACCCCATTGTCAATATTAGACACATCAACCAGACAGAAAATTAACAAGGATATCCAGGACTTGAACTCAGACCTGGACCAAGCAAACCTAATACACATTTACAGAACTCTCCACCCCAATATGACAGAATATACATTCTTCTCAGCACCACATCACACATACTCTAAAATTGACCACATATTTGGGAGTAAATCACTTCTCAGCAATTGCAAAACAACGGAAATCATAACAAACAGTCTCTCAGACCACAGGGCAATCATGTTAGAACTCAGAATTCAAAAACTAACCCAGAACTGCACAGCTTCATGGAAACTGAACAACGTGCTCTTGAATGTTGACTGGATAAACAATGAAATGAAGACAGAAATAAAGATGTTCTTTGAAACCAACGAGAATGAAGAAACAACAAAGCAGAATCTCTGGGACACATTTAAAGCAGTCTCTAGAGGAAAATATATAGCAATAAGTGCCCACATGAGAAGCAAGGAGAGATCAAAAATTGACACCCTATCATCAAAACTGAAAGAGCTAGAGGAGCAAGATCAAGAAAACTCAAAGTCTAGCAGAAGACAAGAAATAGCTAAGATCAGCGCAACTGAAGGAGATAGAGACACAAAAAACCCTTCAAAAAAATCAATAAATCCAGGAGCTGTTTCTTTGAAAAGATCAACAAAATAGACCAGTAGCCACATTACTAGAAAAGAAAAGAGAGAATAACCAAATTGATGCAAGAAGAAACAATAAAGGGGATACCACCACAGATTCCACAGAAATTCAAACCATCATCAGAGATTATTACAAACAACTCTATGCACATAAACTAGTAAACCTGGAAGAAATGGATAAATTCCTGGACACTTGCCTCCTCCCAAGCCTAAACCAGCAAGAAGCCAAAACCCTGAAGAGACCCATAACAAGGTCTGAAGTTCAGGCAGCAATTAAGAGCTCACCACCCAAAAAAAGCCCAGGTCCAGATGGGTTCACAGCCGAATTCTACCAGACATACAAAGAGGAGCTGGTACCATTCCTTTTGAAACTATTCCAAACAATACAAAAAGAGGGAATTCTTCCCAAATCATTTTATGACACCAACATCATCCTGATTCCAAAACCCGGCAGAGACTCAGCAAGAAAATAAAACTTCAGGCCAATATCCATGATGAACATAGATGCAAAAATCTTCAATAAAATCCTGACAAGCCGATTGCAACAGCACATCAAAAATCTTATCCACCCTGACCAAGAAGGCTTCATCCCGGGGATGCAAGCCTGGTTCAACATATGCAAGTCTATAAAAGTAATTCACCACATAAACAGAACCAAAGACAAAAACCACATGATTATCTCAATTGATGCAGAGAAGGCCTTTGACAAAATTCAACAGCCCTTTATGCTAAAAACCCTCAAGAAGCTAGGTATTGACGCAACGTATCTCAAAATAATAAAAGTTATTTACAGCAAACCAACAGCCAATATCATACTGAATGGGCAAAAACTGGAAGCATTCCCCTTGAAATGCGGCACTAGACAAGGATGCCCTCTCTCACCACTCCTATTCAATATAGTACTAGAAGTTCTAGCCAGAGCAATCAGGCAAGAAAAAGAAATAAAGGATATTCAAATAGGAAAGGAGGAAGTCAAATTGTCTCTATTTGCAGATGACATGATTGCATATCTAGAAGACCCCATCATCTCAGCCCCAAATCTCCTGAAACTGATAAGCAACTTCAGCAAAGTCTCAGGAGAAAAAATCAATGTGCAAAAATCACAATCATTCCTATATACCAATAACAGACTTAAAGAGAGCCAAATCAAGAAGGAACTTCCATTCACAATTGCCACAAGAGAATAAAATACCTAGGAATACAACTAACAAGGAATGTAAAGGACCTCTTCAAGGAGAACTATAAGCCACTGCTCAACAAAATAAGAGAGGACAGAAACAGATGGAGAAACATTCCATGTTCATGGTTAGGAAGAATCAATATCGTGAAAATGGCCATACTGCCCAAAGTAATTTACAGATTCAACACTATCCCCATCAAGCTACCAATGACCTTCTTCACAAAACTGGAAAAAACCACCTTAAACTTCATATGGAACCAAAAGAGAGCCCGCATAGCCAAGTCAATTCTAAGCAAAAAGAACAAAGCGGGAGGCATCACACTACTGGACTTCAAACTATACTACAAGGCTACAGTAATCAAAACAGCATGGTACTGGTACCAAAACAGAGATATAGACCAATGGAACAGAACAGAGGTCTCAGAGGCAACACAACATATCTACAACCATCTGATCTTTGACAAATCAGACAAAAGCAAGCAATGGGGAAAGGATTCCCTGTTTAATAAATGATGTTGGGAAAACTGGCTAGCCATGTGCAGAAAGCAGAAACTGGACCCCTTCCTGACACCTTACACTAAAATTAACTCCAGATGGATTAAAGACTTAAACATAAGACCTAACACCATAAAAACCCTAGAAGAAAATCTAGGCAAAACCATTCAGGACAAATGTGTAGGCAAGGACTTCATGACCAAAACACCAAAAGCATTGACAACAAAAGCTAAAATAGACAAATGAGACCTAATCAAACTCCACAGCTTCTGCACAGCTAAAGAAACAGTCATCAGAGTGAATCGGCAATCAACAGAATGGGAAAAAATTTTTGCAGTTTACCCATCTGACAAAGGGCTGATATCCAGAATTTACAAAGAATTAAACAGATTTACAAGAAAAAAAACTAACAAGCCCATTCAAAAGTGGGCAAAGGATATGAACAGATATTTTACAAAAGAAGACATACATGAGGCCAACAAACATATGAAAAAATGCTCATCATCACTGGTCATCAGAGAAATGCAAATCAAAACAACATTGAGGTACCATCTCACTCCAGTTAGAATGGCGATCATTACAAAATCTGGAGAAAACAGATGCTGGAGAGGATGTGGAGAAATAAGAACACTTTTACACTGTTGGTGGGAGTGTAAATTAGTTCAACCATTGTGGAAGACAGTGTGGCGATTCCTCAAGGACCTAGAAATAGAAATTCCATTTGACCCAGCAATCCCATTACTGGGTATATATCCAAAGGATTACAAATCGTTCTACTATAAGGACACGTGCACACGAATGTTCATTGCAGCACTGTTTACAATAGCAAAGACCTGGAACCAACCCAAATGCCCATCGATGATAGAATGGACAGGGAAAATGTGGCACATATACACCATGGAATATTATGCAGCCATAAAAAACGATGAGTTTGTGTCCTTTGTAGGGACATGGGTGAACCTGGAAACCATCATTCTCAGCAAACTGACAAAAGAGCAGAAGATCAAACACTGCATGTTCTCACTCATAGGCGGGTGTTGAACAATGAGAACACATGGACACAGGGAGGGGAGCACTACACACTGGGGTCAGTTGGGGGGAAATAGGGGAGGGACGATCGGGGGTGGGGAGCTGGGGAGAGATAGCAAGGGGAGAGATGCCAGATGTAGGTGATGGGGAGGAAGGCAGCAAATCACACTGCCACGTGCGTACCTATGCAACAATCTTGCATGTTCTTCACATGTACCCCAAAACCTAAAATGCAATAAAATAAATAAATAGGAAAAAAAAAAAAGAATCTATGCTGTATTCTGCATTTTTAAATTAGCTATGCTTTCTTTATTTATAGGTTTGCTTTCAGATATTTTCACTCTTAAGAAACTCTACAAAACAGATCCAAGATGGCTGATCACTAGCAGCTCGGGATTGTAGCTCCCACTGAAAGAGCAGAGAACAAGAGGACGCCACACTTTCAGATCAATTTTTGTTGCTTACCCACCAGGAGATTCCCAGCGGAGGAGCCCCACGTGTCGCCAGCGCAACTCTTGAGGCCGGTGAGGCGGTGTTGCCGTTGCCTTGGAGCGGTGGTTCTTGGTGCAGAGTCAGAAAAGCACCATCAATCTTAAAGCCACCGTTTTGGCCGGCGCAGTGGGTTGCTCAGATTCTAGCACCGGGAATCAACAAGTTGGACGTCCATTCAGAAACCCAACTATAAAGACGGTAATTATAAAGACCACAGATGGATAAATCTATAAAGAAGGGAAGAAAACAGCCTAAAAAGGCTGAGAATACCCAAACTCAGAACACCTCTCCCTCTGCAGGGGATCACAGTTCCTCATCAGCAACAGAACAAGGCCTGATGGAGAAAGACTGTGTTCCATTAGCAGAAGCAGACTTTAAAAAGTGGATTATAAGAAACTTCTAGGAATTAAAAGAACTTGTTCTAACCCAATGCAAAGAAACTAAGAACTTTGAAAAAAGGCTTGACGAAATGTTAAAAATAACACACAATTTAGAGAGGAATATAAGTGAATTAACGGAGCTGAAAAATACAACACGAGAACTTCGCAAACTATGCACAAGTTTTAACAGCCGAATTGATCAAGCAGAAGAAAAGATATTAGAGTTCGAAGACCAACTTCATGAAATAAAACAAAAAGACAAGATTAGAGAAAAAAGGATAAAAAAGAATGAGCAAAGTCTCCAAGAAATATGGGACTATGTGAAAAGACCTAATCTACGTTTGTTAGGTGTACCTGAATGTGACAAAGAGAATCAATCCAAGCTGGAAAATACACCTCAGGATATTATTCAGGAAAACTTTCCCAACCTAGCAAGGCAGGACAATATTCAACTCCAGGTAATACACAGAACACCACAAAGATATTCCTCAAGAAGACCAACCTCAAGGCACATAATCACCAGATTCACCAGGGTTGAAATGAAAGAGAAAATACTGAGGGCAGCCAGAGAGAAAGGTCAGGTTACCCATAAAGGGAAGCCCATCAGACTCACAGCAGATCTCTCAGCAGAAACCCTACAAGACAGAAGACAGTGGGGGCCAATATTCAACATTCTTAAAGAAAGGAACTTTCAACCCAGAATTTTACATCCAGCCAAACTAAGCCTGATAAGCAAAGGAAAAATCAAATCTTTTGTGAACAAGCAAGCACTCATAGATTTCATCACCACCAGGCCTGCTTTACAAGAGCTTCTGAATGAACCACTACAAATAGAAAGGAACAACCAGTATCAGCCTTTCTAAAAAATGCCAAAAAATAAAGAACATCAACATAATTAAGAAATTGCATCAATTAATGGGCAAAACAGCCAGCCAACATTAAATGACAGCATCAAACTCATATATATTGTTATTAATTCTAAATTAAAATCGACTAAATCCCCCAATCCAAAGACACAGACAGGCAAAAGAAAGCCAAGACCCATTTGTATGCTACATCCAGATCCATCTCACATGCAAGGATACACAAAGACTCAAAACAAAGGGATGGAGAAAAATTTACCAACCAAATGGAGAGCAAAAATAAATAAATAGAATGCAGGAGTTGCAATTTTTGCTGATAAAATAGACTTTAAAGCAACAAAGATCAAAAGAAGCAAAGAAGGATATTACATAAAGATAAAAGGATCAATGTAACAAGAAGAGCTAAAGATCCTAAATATATATGCACCCAATACAGAAATACCCAGAAACATAAGACTTATAAAGAGACTTGGACTCCCACACAATAATAGTGGGAGACTTACAGATCAATGAGACAGAAAGTTAACATCGATATTCAGGACTTCAACTCGGATCCGGAACAAATAGACTTAATTAACACTCATAGAACTCTCCACTTTAAATACACAAAATATACACTCTTATCAGTACTACATCACACGTATTTACAGGTTTAAATGAAATATTGGTTGGCTGCTTGTTAATTATTTTCTTCCCTCTTTTTTTTTTGTCTCTATTATTAAACATAATTACAGTCATACCCATTTTTAGACTGCATTTTAGCCCGGGCAATAAAGCAACACCCCTGTTCTCTCTCCCTCTTCCTCTTCCTCTTTCTTCCTTTCCTTTGTTCTTTTTTTTTTCCTTTTTTTTATTTTCTTTTTCTTTCTTTCTCTCTTTCTTCCTCTAAAAAAAAAAAAAAAAGAAGAAGAAGAAGAAGAAACTCTACAAAAAAACTGGTCCTCTGGCATTTTTGTCCTCTTCTTATGGCCTCTCCCTTGGAATTTTAAAGTATTTTTTTTTACTCTTATACTTCTTTATAGTCAATTCAATGGATCTTAATAAAAGAAGGTACTTAAAATTATAAAAAAAAAAACAAAAACAAAAAAAAACAATCCACCACATAAACAGAATCAAAGACAAAAGCCACAGGATCATCTCAATAGATACAGAGAAGGCCTTCCACAAAATTCAACAGCTCTTTATGCTAAAAACTGTGAATAAACTAGGTATTCATGGAACATATCTGAAAGTAATAAAAGCTATTTACAACAAACCCACTGTCATATCATATTGAATCGGCAAAAACTCGAAGGATTCCCTTTGAAATCTGGCAATAGACAAGGATGCCCTGTCTCACCACTCGTATTCAATATAGTATTGGAAGTTCTAGCCAGAGCAACCAGGAAAGAAAAAGAAATTGAGAGTATTCAATTAGGAAATGAGGAAGTCAAATTGTCTCTATTTACAGAGGACATGACTGTATATTTAGAACACCAAAATCTCCTGAAACTGCTAAGCAACTTCAGCAAAGTCTTAGGATACAAAATCAATATGCAGAAATGACAAGTATTCCTATACATTAATAACAGAGTAAAAGAGAGCGAAATCAAGAGCAAACTCCCATTCACAATTGTTACAAAGAGAATAAAATACCTAGGAACAAAACTAACAAATGATGTAAAGGACCTCTTCAAGGAGAACTACAAACCACTGCTGAAGCAAATAAGAGAAGACACAAATAGATGGAAAAACATTCCATGATCATGGATAGAAAGAATCAATATTGTGAAAATGGCCATACTGCCCGAAGTAATTTATAGATTCAAGGCTATCTCCATCAAGCTACCTATGACCCTCTTCACAGAACTGGAAAAAAAAACACCTTAAACTTCATATGGACCCAAAAGAGAGCCCTCATAACCCATACAATACTAAGCAAAAAGAACAAAACCAGAGGCATAATGCTACCTGACTTCAAACTATACTACAAGGCTACAGTAATCAAAACAGCATGGTACTGATACCAAAACAGAGATATAGACCAATGGAACAGAACAGAGGCCTCAGAGGCAATGCCACACATCTACAACCATCTGATCTTTGACAAACCTGACAAACAAGAAATGCGGAAAGGATTTCCTGTTTAATAAAAACTGGCTAGCCATTTATCCCAAAGCAGAAGCTGGACCCCTTTCTGACACCTTACACTAAAATTAACTCCAGATGGATTAAAGACTTAAACATAAGACCTAACACCATAAAAACCCTAGAAAAAAACCTAGGCAAAACCAGGACATAGGCATAGACAAGGACTTCATTACTAAAGCACAAAAAGCATTGGCAATAAAAGTCAAAATAGACAAATGGGACCTAATTAAACTCCAGAGCTTCTATGCAACATTCACACTGTTCTGGCCCTTTATTTTCTTAATTAGGCCAAGATGTAGAGAAAACTGGAATATCAAATTTTGTAAGTAGCTTTATATGTTTAAAAGGCAATGGAACACTAGGTAATAATATTAAGAATTTCTACTCATCAAAAAATACTGAGTAAAAAGACAGGATATGGTGTAGAAAAAGGCATTCATAACACATATATACAAATAGTCTGTCCTGAATACATAAAAACTCCTATAAATCAATAGGAAAGGACAGAAGCCAGTAAAAACTGGGTAGAAATTTCTGAACAAAAACTTTACAAAAGACGATGCTCAGAAAGCCAATAAAGATATGAAAAAGTGTTCAACTTCATAGTTCATCTCAGAAATGCAAGTTAAAACTACAAAAAGGTTTTACTACATGTTTACCATAATGGTAAAAAGGAAAATAGGCCGGGTTTGGTGGCTCAAGCCTATAATCCCAGCACTTTGGGAGGCCAAGGCTGGTGGATCACAAGGTCAAGAGATCGAGACCATCCTGGTCAACAAGGTGAAACCCTGTCTCTACTAAAAATACAAAAATTAGCTGGGCATGGTGGTGCGTGCCTGTAGTCCCAACTACTCAGGAGGCTGAGGCAGGAGAATTGCTTGAACCCAGGAGGCGGAGGTTGCGGTGACCCGAGATCGTGCCATTTCACTCCAGCCTGGGTAACAAGAGCGAAGCTCTGTCTCAAAAAAAAAAAAAAAAAAAGGGAAAATAAATAAAAAACAAAAATGGAAAATAAGTGTTGGTAGCTTCTTATACATTTATATACTTCTGGGAGAATGAATTAGTACAAACATTTTGTAAAACTTTTTAGCATTATCCACTAAAGCCATTCATCTTGAGAGGAAAAAGTTCAAGTAGCTGGGTTTTGATCCATTCATTATCTTCACAAAGGGAAGCTCTTGGGTGACAGAAAGGCTTTTTGGTCCATCCACTCTAATCTTCGTAACTGGACCTCCAAATAAATACATTAATAATATTTGCTAGGAAGAAGTGAATTTTATCTCCAACATGCCCCTGGCCAGATGTCCTGGCTCAGGATTATCTATAACAAATGAACCCAAGATATACGAGAAATGGCTCTCATGTGAATGTCATTTAAGTTACACAGTTCTTTGACTTCACAATTTAAATGTTCTGGCTGTGTGAAATGGCGCTGCACACTTAATATAGAGATCTCATTTTTGACTCTGTGCCAGAAAGACACGTCTCACAGAAGAAAACAGAACCTGGAAAGCCAGCCTCAATGCCCCTAACTTATCTCTGCCTTTTCTGAAACGTATGATCGTTTTCAAATTGAAGTTATTTAGCAAAGCCTGCTAAAGTGTGAGATCTCTGACTTACTGAGTTTTATTTGACACTTTAATTCTGTGTCTTAGCTTGTAAGTACATAAGACGACCCAACAATTCTACTCTTAGGTAAATGCCAAACCAATCATTCACTGTGTGCTGCTAAGACTTGGAATTGTTATATTCACAACAGCACTATTCTTAAGGGCCTCAAACTGGAAACTATCAAATGCCAATACAGAAAAAAAATAATAATAAATTGTGGTATATTCACACACAAAATGGAATTTTATTCAAGAGTTAATAACTTCAACTACATATATCAGTATAGATGAATCTCATAAACAATGTTGATTGAATAAAATTCACTCAAAGAGTAAAGCCAGATTATGTATCAGTTCAATGTGATAAAATGTGATAAGAGAGAACAAAAACATACTAGGATTATAATTGGAAAAAAAAAAAAAGAATTTGTCAAACAAAAAAATTTTGGATATGACAACTCATCTAATTATTAATAGGTCTAATACTTCTTATCTGGTTTTAAGAAAATATCCTTGCATGGAATTTTAATGAAATATCAAACTATCATATTTTAGTGGGGTGTTGTGGTTGAAAGAGGCTAAGTAAAAAACTGACTCACATTGCTTTACTGCCACCTGATGGCAAGGACTAGAATTACAGGCAGAAGAGATGGTTCCATCAGTAATTCCATCACTAGTTCATACTGATTTGTTTTCACTAAAGTTTTGAAAGGTAACACTTATATATAGCTAACATGCATGGATAACTTAGGGAAAAAATATTCCTCTCCATACTGTTAGTGAATACTCAATTTCTTAATTTTTTCTAGTATCACTGTAGAACCTTAAAACATTATCACTTAACTAATAATTCCAAATACTTATTTCTGCCTTCTGAAATAATGAAAATGGTGATGATGGTGTTGGTAATCATTGTTAACACCAAATACCTTAAGTCCCTATTCATAACATACTATGATAAATCCTCTAATACAGGACTTTTTAACTCTGTTTTCAGTAGAACCTAGGAATCTATATATTTGTGGAAAATTACATCATTATTTTTACTAAACTTTAACTGAAATTGAGCATTTCACTCCATAGAATCTATTACTTCCTTTTTTAGGAATAACAAATTATTTTCATCATACATTATACTTATAAGAACTATCTCAATAAATTTGTTTATGCTCATTGCATTAAAATTATGTTATTTGACTCATGATTAGACCTTGCTAATGTGTAAAGATTGACATACTTTACTATATCACATAATCTTGAGTATTTTAGTAAATATATTTCATTATAATTGGTTTTCTTTTTAACTCTATATATAGTATTTTCCAGTTGTACCAAAGGGTTATGTGACTCTCCAAAATTAAGAATCCCTGAAATATCTTTCACTCCTTATAACATCATGTCACTGACATTATCATCCCATTTTAGAACTAAGGAAAATGAAGCATGTAAAGTGAAATGACTTACTCAAGTTCACAAGGCCAGTAAATCTAAGGGCTAGGATTAGAATCCAAATCCATCCGGCTTCAGCGCATGTCCCCTTGACCACTGGTCTACTGTAGCCTGTTAGGAATTTATAACCTGGGACAGTGGCTTTCACACTGTTATCTACAGAACCCTGGGGTTCTTTGCATGTGCTCCATTTGATGTAATTGGAAGCAGGAGGGACCATACTATAGGAAGATCAGTCCCTTGTTGATAATTGGAATTCCATTTCAAGTTTTGTTTTTAAAACACTTGTCTTCTAATATTAAAAAAAAAAAAAAATGAAGTTCCAAACTGTTGCCCTAAAAGGGTAATAGACAAGCCTTAGTTATAAAACATACCTTTAAAAATTAGAGATCAGACAGATATTTTCATTAGCAGCCATTTCAGTCAGCCAAGGCCCCAAATAAATTATTTTACTGGTAATTTGATCCTTTAAAATCTTAATCTGAGAAGCAATTAGGTTTTTATGGATGTAAAAGAATACTTCCAGTTCTGACACCTCAATGTCAGCTATACAACAGAGGAAAAGTCCTAGCACATTCCAAGATTACATCCACCCCATACATCCCAACACTTAGACTTTAAGTTTATTCTATAATCTGTATAAGACTTTAAGTTCAGGGGTATAAAAGCAGATTAGTTACATAGGTAAACTTGTGTCATGGGGGTTTATTGTACAGACTTTTTAATCACCCACATATTAAGCCTAGTAACAATTAGTTATTTTTACTGATTCTCTCCCTATTCCCACCCTCCACCTTCCAGTAGGCCCCGGTATGTATTGTTCCCCTCTTTGGGTCCATGTGTTGCCATCATTCAGCTCCCACTTATAAGTGAGAATATGCAATATTTGGTTTCTGTTCCTGTGTTAGTTTATTACGGAAAACTCCATGTCTATCCAGGTCCCTGAAAAAGACAAATCTCATTTTTTATGGCTGAATTGTATTCCATGGAGTATAAGTATCACATTTTCTTTATCAAGTCTATTGGGCTGGTAGATATACTAAAAATTGACGACTGGCAACACGCTAGACATGGCTATAGTATATGTTAAAATACAGCCACTCCATCTCATTTCTATCTTATTTTGTTATTAAAGTGCTTGCCTTAATTACTTCCTGTGAAATTTCTATGTGTTCTCTGGAACAATTTCAAGATTAAATAGATTAGGCAGAGTTTTAGCTTTATGAAGATAAATTGTATGTTAGGAAATGCTACTTATTCAATTAAGAAGACTTAAATTGGGGAAAGAAAGTTTTTTTTGTTTTGTTTTTAAGACTTTGATTTTTCCTTTCAGAGATCTCATTTGAGTTCACAAGCAGTAGAGATGGGTTAGGAAAAAAACTGTAAGTCATTTTTAAGGTTCATTTTGTGATGGGTCAGAAGGAAGTGCAGGAGCTGGCTAGGTCAGAATTAAAAGCAGAAGTTGATTCAGAATCTTTGTTTCTGTCATTAAATGTGTTACAGTGACCAACAGGTGTGTCATTCAGCACTATTAACTTTCTCAGAAATATTAAACTGATCTTTGAACATTTTCCATTGTCCCGGGTTATAAAGAAATGAATAAAAAATAACTTGAAATACAGATGCTGCTACATGAGGGAAAGAATATTATAAAATTGGAGAAAAATAAAACCGTAGCTGTGGAGCATGTCTGCCCAAAAATCTTGTGAGTAAAATACAGCATGTCTGCACAGGCTTTGGATTGATTCTGAATTTCTTAGAACAGCAACGAGGAGAAAAGCCTCTATAATCCCTGACTGGTCAGTAGCTTGCACATCTGCTTTCAGATGAAGATCTGATTTCCTTGTAATCTCTCCTGTCTACCCCCAAAATTCTCTTCAAACAACACCAAGAGCATATAACTTATGTACATGTAGCACTACACATTTTATGTGGCACTTTAAGTATAGATTAGTCCTCATAAACTGCACAAATGCTTATTGTATAAACAAAAACTTCATATGCAGTTGATTTGATTACCCTAGTTTCTCTTTTCTTTTACTGATTACCTTTAATCAGTAATTACCAACCTTAAGAATGGGTAAGGTTATTCTCCCCTCCCCTAACTGCCTACATTAACTACATTAAAATATCAGACAAATATCAAAGGACAGAAACAATTTAAGCAAACATTCAAGCCACAGTGAGAGGTCCAATAAGTGCCAGAGGCATGAGTGATGGACAAAGGAGACAGGCAGGCCCAGAGGCAAAATTGCACTAATGAGACAAGGAAGCAAAATCTGAAGTTGCTAATGGGAACACGGTGCAGGAGTTCAAGATTTGAAGGAACAATATCTCAGTCCTCCCTACAACATAATCAACTTTTTGACCTCTCACATGATCTACCTCACCATCCCAAAACCAATACTTTTAAATCCCCATCTTTCCACTTTCAGATTTCATCAGCATGTTCTCAACACCAAGCTGTCACAAAGTAAAATACACACTTTATTCTTTGAAATAAAACTCCTTTGTTTGCTGTGGTAGTCCCAGAGCCAAAAACTGCCTGGAACACAGTGCATTCTCAATACGTATGTTCAATGAATGAATGTTTTACTACTCATTCAGTGTAACTTGTTGATTCCCAATGCGTTGATATTTATATATTATATGAACCCCACAGTCATATGCAAATATGTATTAAATGGATATATGTGCAGGGCAACTTATGTGGATGGGAATATTAAAATAAACCCATTCATCCAGGGACTTATAACCTAGATGGAAGGAAGGATGCACATACGAGTTAAACCATGCAATTCAGCATGTGCTATTTGCTGAAATAATGATATGCTCTTTACATGTTTACAGAGAAAGCCATCACAGTTAGATGAATTCAGAGAGGAAAGCTTCATGGTAAGAATACCAATAGCAATGGAGAGATCCAAGATGGCTGCATAGGACAGCTTTAGGGTGCAGTTCTCAGGGAAAAGAACCCAGAGGGTGAGTGTTCACTGCATTTCCAAACGAGTTTTTACCGTCCACAGACCAGGAGATTCCCAGGCTGAAAAGCGCCATGAGTTTCCAGCATGGCTGTTTCAGCTGGCACTGAGGGTCTCTCCACAAAAATTCACACAAATCTGGGTGGCCATTTCAACAGGCACCTGGAACACCTGGGATACAGAGCCACACATGCAACTGAGAAAAAGGGGGCTGAAACAGAGCCAGGTGTACTGGCTTGTGAATCCCACACCCCACAAAGACAAGCAATCTGAAGCACTCTGGATAGAGAATTTTGCAGCAAGCACAGCTGGACCTGGGACAGTTCAGCTTGGTAAGGGGAAGGGCATCAGCCATTAACGAGGCATTCCACCACTACTGAGGAAGTCTGCCATTACCAAGGCAGTCCACCAGAAACAGACTTCAGAAGGTGTGTAATAACAAACTTCTCTGAACTAAAAGAACATGTTCTAACCCAATGCAAAGAAACTAAGAACCTTGAAAAAAGGTTAGGCGAAATACTAATGAGAATGAACAGCTTGGAGAATATAAATGGCCTGATGGAGCTGAAAAACACAACAAGAGAACTTTACGAAGCATACACAAGTTTCAATAGCCGAATCAACCAAGCAGAAAAAAATATATCAGAGATTGAAGACCAACTCAATGAAATAAAATGAGAAGGCAAGATTAGAGAAAAAAAGAGTGAAAAGAAATCAACAAAGCCTCCAAGAAATATGGAATTATGTGAAAAGACCTAATCTACGTTTGATAGGTGTACCTGAATGTGACGGAGAGAATGAATCCTAGCTGGAAAACACTCTTTAGGATATTATCCAGAACTTCCCCAACCTAGCAAGGCAGGCCAACATTCAAGTCCAGGAAATACAGAGATCATCACAAAGAAATTCCTGAAGAAGAGCAACCCCAAGGCACATAATCATCAGATTCACCAGGGTTGAAACGAAGGAAAAAATGCAGGAAGCCAGAGAGAAAGATTGAGATATCCACAAAGAGAAACCCATCAGGCTCACAGTGGATCTCTGGGTAGAAGCCCTACAAGCCAGACAAGAGTGGGGGCCAGTATTCAACATCCTTAAAGAAAGAACTTTTTTTTTTTTTTTTAACTTTAGTTTCTTGGGTACATATGCAGATCATGCAGAATTGTTACACAGGTACATACAGGGCAATGTGATTTGCTGTCTCCATCCCCCCCATCACCGATGTTTGGCATTTTTCTCCATGTTACCCTCCCAACCTCCCCACTCCCTGCTGTCCCTCCCTTCTCCTCCCCAACAACCCTAGTATGTGATGCTCTTCTCCCTGTGTCCTCACTGTTCAACACCTGCCTATGAGTGAGAACAAGCGGTGTTTGATTTTCTGTTCTTGTGTCAGTTTGCTGAGAATGATGGTTTCCAGATTAATCCATGTCCCTACAAAGGACATGAACTCATCATTTCTTATGGCTGCATAGTATTCCATGGTGTATATGTGTCACATTTTCCTTATCCAGTCTATCAATTATGGGCAATCAGGTTGGTTCCTGGTCTTTGCTGTTGTAAACAGTGCCACTATGAACATATGTGTGCATGTGTCTTTATGATAGAAAAACTTATAATCCTTTGGGTATATACCAAGTAATGGGATTGCTGGGCCAAAAGAAATTCCTATTTCTAGGTCCTTGAGGAAGCTCCATGCTGTCTTCCACAATGGTTGAACTAGTTTATACTCCCATCAACAGTGTAAAAGTGTTCCTATTTCTCCACATCCTTTCCAGCATCTGTTGTCTCCAGATTTTTTAATGATCACCATTCTAACTGGAGTGAGGTGGTATCTCAATGTGGTTTTGATTTGTATTTCTCTAATAATCAGTGACGATGAGCATTTTTTCATATGTTTGTTGGCCTTATATATGTCTCCTTTTGAAAAGTATCTGTTCATATCCTTCTCCCACTTTTGGATGGGTTTTTTCTTGTAAATCTGTTTTAGTTCTTTGTAGACTCTGGATATTAGCACTTTGTTAGATGGGTAGACGGCAAAAATTTTTTCCCATTCTGTTGGTTGCCTGTTTATGATAATGATTGTTTCTTTTGCTGTACAGAAGCTCTGGAGTTTAATTAGATCTCATTTGTCTATTTCGGCTTTTGCTGCCAAAGCTTTTTGTGTTTGTCATGAAGCCGTTGCCTATGCCTATGTCCTGAATGGTTTTGCGTAGGTTTTCTTCTAGGGTTTTTATGGTATTAAGTCTTCCATTTAAATCTTTAACCCATCTTAATTTTAGCGTAAGGTGTCAGGAAGGGGTCTAGTTTCTGCTTTCTGCACAGTGCAAGCCAGTTTTCCCAACACCACTTATTAAACAGGGAATCCTTTCCCCACTGATTTTTTTTGGCAGGTTTGTGGAATATCAGATAGTTGTAGATGTGTGGCATTGCTTCCAAGGCCTCTGTTGTGTTCCATTGGTCTATATCTCTGTTTTGGTACCAGTACAATGCTGTTTTGATCACTGTAGCTTTGTAAGACAGTTTGAAATCAAAGAGCATGATGCTTCTGGCTTTGCTCTTTTTGCTTAGGATTATCTTGGCTATGAGGTCTCTCTTTTGGTTTCATATGAAGTTCCAGGTAGTTTTTTTCGAGTTCTGTGAAGAAGGTCATTGGTAGCTTGATGGGGATAGCGTTGAATCTATAAATTACTTTGGGCAGTGTGGCAATTTTCACAATATTGATTCTTCCTAAACATGGTCATTGAATGTTCCTCCATTTGTTTGTGTCCTCTCTTATTTCCATTTCCTTGAGCAGGGGTTTGTAGTTCTTCTTGAAGAGGTCCTTTACATCCTTTGTTAGTTGTATTCCTAGGTATTTTATTCTCTTTGTAGCAATTGTGAATGGGAGTTCACTCTTGATTTGGCTCTCTTTAAGACTGTTATTGGTGTATAGAAATGCTTGTGATTTCTGCACATTGACTTTGTATCCTGAGACTTTGCTGAAGTTGCTTATCAGTTTCAGGAGATTTTGGGCTGAGGTGATTGGGTTTTCTAAATACACAGTCATGTCATCTGCAAATAGAGAAAATTTCACTTCTTCCTTTCCTAATTGCATACCCTTTATTTTTTTTTTCTTGTCTAATTGTTCTGGCTAGAATTTCCAATACTATATTGAATAGAAGTGGTGAGAGAGGGGATCCATGTCTAGTGCTGGATTTCAAAGGGAATGCTTCCAGTTTTTGCCTTTTCAGTATGATATTGGCTGTAGGTTTGTCATAAATAGCTTTTACTATTTTGTAATATGTTCCTTTGATACCTAGTTTATTGAGAGTTTTTAGCATACAGAGCTGTTGAATTTTGTCAAAGGCCTTCCCTGCATCTATTGACATAATCATGTGGTTTTTTTCTTTGGTTCTGTTTATGTGGTGGATTATGTTTACAGACTTCAGTATGTTGAACCAGTCTTGCATCTCCAGAATGAAGTCTACTTGATCATGATGGATAAGCTTTTTGATGTGCTGTTATAATCGGTTTGCCAGTATTTTATTGAAGATTTTTGCATCTATGTTCATCATGGATATTGGCCTGAAGTTTTATTTTCTTGTCGAGTCTCTGCCAGGTTTTCGTATCAGGATGATGTTGGTCTCATAAAATCATTTGGGAAGGATTCCCTCATTTTGTATTGTTTGGAATAGTTCCAGAAGGACTGATACCAGCTCCCCTTTGTGTGTCTGGTGGAATTTGGCTGTGAACCCATCTGGACCTAGGCTTTTTTTGGTTGATAGGCTATTAATTGCTGCCTCAACTTCAGCCCTTGTTATTGTTCTATTCAGGGTTTCAACTTCTTCTGGTTTAGGCTTGGGAGGGTGCTAGTGTACAGGAATTTATCGATTTCTTCCAGTTTTACTGGTTTTGTGTATAAAGTTGTTTGTAGCAATCTCTGATGCTAGTTTGTATTTCTGTAGAGTTGGTGGCGATATCCCCTTTTTCGTTTTTTATTGCATCTATCTGATTCTTCTCCCTTTTCTTTTTTACTAATCTTGCTAGAGGTCTATTTTGTTTTTCTTTTCAAAAAAGCGGCTCCTGGATTTATTGATTTTTTGAAGGATTTTTTGTGTTTCTATCTCCTTCAGTTCTGCTCTGATCTTAGTTATTTCTTGTCTTCTGCTAGCTTTTTAGTTTTTTTAATCTTGCTCTTCTAGCTCTTTCAATTTTGATGATAGGGTGTTCATTTTAGATCTTTCCTTGCTTCTCATGTGGGCATTTATTGCTATAAATTTCCCTCTAGACACTGCTTTAAATGTGTCCCAGATATTCTGGTACACTCTGTCTTCATTCTCATTGGTTTCAAAGAACATCTTTATTTCTGCCTTCATTTCATTGCTTATCCAGTTGACATTCAGGAGCCAGTAGTTCAGTGTCCATGAAGTTGTGCAGTTCTGAGTTAGTCTCTTAATTTGGAGTTCTAATTTGATTGTGCTGTGGTCTGAGAGACTGTTATGATTTCCTTTCTTCTGCATTTGCTGAGGAGAGATTTACTTCTAATTATGTGGCCAATTTTAGAGTAGATGCCATGTGGTGCTGAGAGGAATGTTTATTCTGTGGATTTCGGGTGAAGAGTTCTGTAGATGTCTATTAGGTCCCCTTGGTCCAGATCTGAGTTCACGTCCTGGTTGTCCTTGTTAATTTTCTGTCTCATTGATCTGTCTAATATTGACAGTGGGGTGTTAAAGTCTCCCACTATTATTGCATGGGAGTCTAAATCTCTTTGTATGTCACTAAGAACTTGTTTTATGTATCTGGGTGCTGCTGTATTGAATGCCTATATATTTAGGATTGTTAGCTCTTCTTGTTGCATCGATCCTTCTACCATTATGTAATGACCTTCTTTGTCTCTTTTGATCTTGTTGGTTTCAAGTCCATTTTATCAAAGACTAGCATTGCAACTCTTGCTTTTTTTTTGCTCTCCACTTGCTTGGTAAATCTTCCTTCATCCCTTTATTTTGAGCCTATGTTTGTCCCTGCACATGAGATGGGTTTCCTGAATACAGAACACTGATGGGTCTTGACTTTTTATCCAATTTGCCAGTCTGTGTCTTTTGATTCTGATATTTAGCCCATTTACATTTAAGGTTAATATCGTTATGCCTGAATTTGAACCTGCTATTTTGATGCTAGCTGGTTGTTTTGCCCATTAGTTGACACATTTTCTTCATTTTTGTGGATGGTCTTTACCATCTGGTGCATTTTTGGGGTGGCTGGTACAGTTGTTCCTTTCCTTGCTTAGTGCTTCTTTCAGGAGCTCTTCCAAGGCAGGCCTGGTGGTGATGAAATCTCTCAGCAATTAGTTGTTCATAAAGGATTATATTTCTCCTTCACTTATGAAGCTTAGTTCAGCAGGATGTGAAATTTTAGGTTGAAAATTCTTTTCTTTAATGATATTGAATATTGGGCCTACTCTCATCTGGCTTGTAGGGTTTCTGTAGAGATATCCACTGTGAATCTGATGGGCTTCCCTTTGTGGGTAACTGGACTTTTCTCTCTGGCTTCCCTTAGCATCTTTTCCTTCATTTCAACTTTGGTGAATCTGATGATTATGTGCCTTGAGGTTGCTCTTCTTGAGGAATATTATAGTGGTGTCCTCTGTATTTCCTGGACTTGAATGTTGGCCTGCCTTGCTAGTTTGGGGAAGTCTCCTGGATAATATCCTGAAAAGTGTTTTCCAGATTAGATTCATTCTCCCTGTCACATTCTGGTACACCTATCAAATGTAGATTAGGTCTTTTCACATAATCCCATATTTCTTTGAGGCTTTGTTAATTTCTTTTCACTCTTTGTTCTCTAATCTTGCCTTCTCATTTTATTTCATTGAGTTGATCTTCAATATCTGATATCCTTTCTTCTGCTTGATCAATTTGGCTAGAAAAACTTGTGTATGCTTCACTGAGTTCTTGTGCTATGTTTTTCAGCTCCATCAAGTCATTTATATTCTTCTCTAAGCTGTTTATTCTAGTTAGCATCTCTTCTAACCTTTTTTCTAGGTGCTTAGTTTCTTTGCATTGGGTTAGCACATGTTCTTTTAGCTCTGAGAACTTTGTTATTACCCACCTCTGAAGCTTGTTTCTGTCAATTCATCAGATTCATTCTCTATACATCTTTGATCCCTAGCTGGTGAGGAGTTGTGATCTGTTGTAGCAGGAGAGGTGTTCTGGTTTTTGTGTTTTCAATTTTTTGTGCTGGCTTCTTCCCATCTTTGTGGCTTTATCTACCTGTGGTGTTTGTAATTGGTGGCTTTCAGATGGGGTCTCTGAGTGGACGTCCTTTTTGTTGATGATGAAGTTGTTCTTCCTGTTTCTTAGTTTTCCTTCTAATAGTCAGGCCCCTCTGCTGCAGGATGTCTGGAGCTCCACTCCAGACCCCACTGACCAGGGTATCACCCATGGGGGCTGCAGAATAGCGAGGGTTGCCACTGGTATCTTCCTCTGCTATCCTTGTCCCAGAAGGGTACCTGCTAGATGTTGGCCTAAGTTTCCCTTTATGAGGTGTCTCTTTCAGTATACAGGGATCAGGGAATTGCTTGAAGAGACAGTCTGTCCCTTACAGGAGCTCAAGTGCTGTGCTGGGAGCTCCATTGTTCTGTGCTGAGCTGCTGGTTAGGTACATTTAAGTCTGCTGCACCTGAACTCATAACCACCTCTTTTCCCAGGTGCTCTGTCCTAGGAAGGCTGACTTAATTTATAAGTTCCTGTCATACGGCTGCCTTTTTTCATAGATGCCCTGCCCCTCACCAAGTAGTCTAGTCACAATCTGCCAGCAGAGGTGTTGCTGAGCTGCTGCAGGCTCTGCCCAGCTGTTGTGTGAACTGCCTCGGCAGTGGTGGACTGCCTCAGTAGTGGCAGACTGCCTAAGTAGTGGGGGACGCCCTTCCCCCAACTGAACTGGAGCATCCTGGATCCAGCTGCGCTTGCTGCGAAACTCTCAATCCAGAGAGTTTCAGATTGCTTGTTTTGTGGGGGTGGTACCCACTGAGCCAGATCTTCTGGCTCCCTGTCTCAGCCCCCTGCCTTTCAGTTGAATGGCAGGCTCTGTCTCCCAGGCATTCCAGGATCCAGTCCAAACGGCCTCCCAGACTTGTGTGTGTTTCTGTGCACCGACAGGGCACTGGCTAAAACTGCCGTGCTGAAAATTTGTGAAGTTTTTGGGTCTGGTAATCTCCTGGTCTTTGGGCAGTGAAAACATGTTTGAAATGCAGTGAGTACACACCCTCTGTGCTGTTCTCTCTGGGAACAATACTCTGGAGCTGTTCCTATTTGGCCACCCTGCTGCATCCCCAAAAAAGAACTTTCAACCTCGTATTTCATAGTTAGCCAAACTAAGTTTCATAAGCAAAGGAGAAATAAAATCCTTTATGAACAACCAATTGCTGAGAGATTTTGTCACCATGAGGCCTGCCTTACAAGAGCTCTTGAAAGAAGCACTAAACATAGAAAGGAACAACCAGTACCAGCCACTCCAAAAACATAGCAAATGGTAAAAAGCATCAACACAATGAAGAAACTGCATCAACTACCAGGCAAAACATCCAGCTAGCATCAAAATGGCAGAATAAAATTCAGACATAGCAATATTAACCTTAAATGTAAATGGGCTAAATGCCCCAATCAAAAGACACAGACTGGCAAATTGGATAAAAAGTCAAAACCCATCGGTTTGCTGTATTCAGGAAACCCATCTTACATGCAAGGACACATATAGGCTCAAAATAAAGGAATAGAGGAAGATTTACCAAACAAATGGAGAGCAAAAAAAAAAGCAGGAGTTGCAATGCTAGTCTCTTATAAAATAGACTTTAAAGCAACAAAGATCAAAAGAGACAACGAATGGCATCACATACTGGTAAAAGGATCAATTCAACAAGAAGACCTAACTAACCTAAATATATATGCACCCCATACAAAAGCACCCAGATAAATAAAGCAAGTTCTTAATGACCTACAAGAGACTTAGACTCCCACACAATGATAGTGGGAGACTTTAACACTCCACTGTCGATATTAGACAGATCAACGAGACAGAATATTAACAAGGATATCCAGGACCTGAACTCAGATCTGGACCAAGCAAACCTAATAGACATCTACAGAACTCTCCATCCCAAATCCACAGAATAAACATTCCTCTCAGCACCACATTACACCTACTCTAAAATTGACCACATAATTGGAAGTAAATCAATTCTCAGGAAACACGAAAGAATGGAAATCATAACAAACAGTCTCTCAGACCACAGAGCAATCAAATTAGAACTCAGGATTAAGAAAATAATTCAGAATGGCAAAACTTCAAGGAAACAGAACAACTGGCTCTTGAATGTTGACTGGATAAACAATGAAATGAAGGTCAAAAATAAAGATATCCTTCAAAACCAATGAGAAAAAAGACATAACATACAACAGTATCTGGAACACATTTAAAGCAGCATCTAGAGGGAAATTTATAGCAATAAATGCCCACATGAGAAGCATGGAAATATCTAAAATCAAGACACTATCATCAAAACTGAAAGAGCTAGAGGAGCAAGATTAAAAAAAAAGTCAAAAGCTAGCAGAAAACAAGAAATAATTAAGGTCAGAGCAGAACTGAAGGAGATGGCAACACAAAAACCCTTCAAAAATATCAGTGAATCCAGGAGCTTGTTTTTTGAAAAGATCAACAAAATAGGCTACTAATCAGATTAATAAAAAAGAAAAGAGAGAAGAATCATATCAATGCAATAAAAAATCATAAAGCATTTTTTATTCCACAGAAATATGAACTACCATCAGAGATAACCACAAACAATCCTATTCACATAAACAGTAAACCAGGAAGAAATGGATAAATTCCTGTACACTTGTACCCTCCCAAACCTAAGCCAGGGAGAAGCTGAAGCCCTGAAAAGACCAATAACAAGGGCTGAAGTTGAGGCAGCAATTAATAGCCTACCAACCCGAAACAAAAGCCCAGCAGGTCCAGATGGGTTCACATCTGAATTCTACCAGATGTACAAAGAGGAGCTGGTACCACTCCTTCTGAAAATAATTAAAATAATCCAAAAAGAGGGAATCCTTCCCAAATGATTTTATGAGACCAACATCATCCTGATACCAAAACACAGCAGAGACTCAACAAAAAAAATAAAACTTCAGGCCAATATCCATGATGAACATCAATGCAAAAATCTTCAATGAAATACTGGCAAACCAATTGCAACAGCACATCAAAAAGCTTATCCATCATGATCAAGTAGGCTTCCTCCTGGGGATGCAAAGCTGGTTCAACATACTCAAATGTGTAAACATAATCCACCACATAAACAGAACCAAAGACAAAAACCACATGATCATCTCAATAGATGCGGAGAAGACCTTCAACAAAATTCAACAGCTCTGTATGCTAAAAACTCTCAAAAACTAGGTATAGATGGAATGTATCTCAAAATAATAGAAGCTATTTATGACAAACCCACAGCCAATATCATACTGAAAAGGCAAAAACTGGAAGCATTCCCTTTGAAATCTGGCACTAGACAAGGATGCCCTCTCTCACCACTCCTATTCAACATAGTATTGGAAGTTCTAGCCAGAGCAATCGGGAAAGAAAAAGAAATAAAGAGTATTCAATTAGGAAAGAAAGAAGTCAAATTGTCTCTATTTGCAGATGACATGATTATATATTTAGACGACCCCATCATTTCAGCCCAAAATCTCCTGAAACTGATAAGCAACTTCAGCAAAGTCTCAGGATACAAAGTCAATATGCAGAAATCACAAGCATTCCTATACTTCAATAACAGACTAAAAAACAAAGCCAAATCAAGAGCAAACTCCCATTCACAATTGCTACAAAGAGAATAAAATACCTAGGAACACAACTAACAAAGGATGTAAAGGACCTCTTCGAGGAGAACTACAAACCACTGCTCAACGAAATCAGAGTGGACACAGATGCAAAAACATTCCATGCTCATGGTTAGGAAGAATCAATATTATGAAAATGGCCACTCTACCCAAAGTAATTTATAGATTCAATGTTATCCCCATCAAGCTACCTAAGACCCTCTTCACAGAACTGGGAAAAAACACCTTAAACTTCATATGGAACCAAAAGAGAGCCCTCATAGCCAATACAATACTAAGCAAAAAGAACAAAGCCAGAGGCATCATGCTACCTGACTTCAAGCTATATTACAAGGCTACAGTAATCGAAACAGCATGGTACTGATACCAAAACAGAGATATAGACCAATAGAACAGAACAGAGGCCTCAGAGGCAACACCACACATCTACGACCATCTGATCTTTGACAAACCTGATAAAAGTAAGCAATGGGAAAGGATTCCCTGTTCAATAAATGGTGTTGGGATAACTGGCTAGCCACATACAGAAAGCAGAAACTAGACCCCTTCCTGACACATTACACTAAAATTAACTCCAGATGGATTAAAGACTTAAACATAACACCTAACATCCTAGAAATCCTAGAAGAAAACCTAGGCAAAACCATTCAGGACATAGGCATAGGCAAGGACTTCATGACTAAATCACCAGAAGCATTAGCAACAAAAGTCAAAATAGACAAATGGGATCTAATTAAACTCCAGAGCTTCTATAGAGCAAAAGAAACAATCATTAAAGTGAACTGGCAACCAATAGAATGGGAAAAAATTTTGAAATCTACTCATTTGACAAAAGGCTAATATACAGAATCTACAAAGAACTAAAACAGATTTTCAAGAAAAAAAACAAACCCATTCAAAAGTGGGAGAAGGACATGAACAAACACTTTTCAAAAGAAGACATTTATGAGGCCAACAAATATATGAAAAAATGCTCATCATCACTGGTCATTAGTGAAATGCAAATCCAAACCACATTGAGATACCATTTCACACCAGTTAGAATGGCGATCATTAAAAAATGTGGAGACAACAGATGCTGGAGAAGATGTGGAGAAACATGAACACTTTTATACTGCTGGTGGGAGTGTAAGTTAGTTCCACCATTGTGGAAGACAGTGTGGTGATTCCTCAAGGACCTAGAAATAGGAATTTCTTTTGGCCCAGCAATCCCATTACTGGGTATATAGCCAAAGAATTACAAATTATTCTATTATAAAGACACATACATACACATGTTCATTGCAGCATTGTTTACAATAACAAAGACCTAGAACCAACCCAAATGTCCATCAATGATAGATTAGACAAGGAAAATGTGGCACATATACACCATGGAATACTATGCAGCCATAAAAAACAATGAGTTTGTGTCCTTTGTAGGGACATGGATAAATCTGGAAAGCATCGTTCTCAGCAAACTGACACAAGAACAGAAAATCAAACACTGCTTATTCTCACTCATAGGCCATTGTTGAACAATGAGAACACGTGGAGACAGGGAGGGGAGCATCACACTCTGGGGTCTGTTGGCAGAGACTAGGGGAGGGACAGTTGGCAGAGGTTGAGGAGGGATAACATGGAGAGAAATACCAGATATAGGTGACAGGGGATGGAGGCAGAAAACCACATTGCCATGTATAAACCTGTGCAACAATTCTGCATGATCTGCATGTACCCCAGAATCTAAAGTACATATATATACATATATATACACACACATATATATAAAGATAACAATAGCAATGCTTATTCAATTTTTCAGCAAGTCCTTTATGTATATTTTCTAATTTAAATTATTTCCTGCTGCCTTACAAAGTCCATACTCCTCTCCATTAGACAGATGAGGAAGCTAAGGGTCTGGCTCCTTAAGGAAATTTTTTCAGGTTACATACCTAGCAAATGTAGACCTGGCACTGGAGCCCATACTCTTACATACTATTTTGTACATAAAAAAATATAGGCATATGATTATTTCTAATAGTAACATGATAGCTCCTAATATTTAGTGAGTGTTTCCTATGTGCTATGCACTATAGAAAATGCTTTATGTATATTTAATTTAATGCACACAATTCTATGAGGAAGATGCAATCATGATTCCCACTTTACAGAGGAATAAGCTAAGAATTTAAGAGATTAAATAATCTGCCAAGTTTCACAGGTAATGATGAAGCCAGAGTACAGGGTGACTCAGCCTCCTTGGAGAGCCTGCATACTTAACCAGTACACAACAGAGACAAGTCATACATGGCAGGCAGCTTTACAAATTAAACAATGCAGTGGGAAAAAATAGAATACTATATGAGCATTTAAACCCAACTATATTTTCTACACTTTTAAAGAAATGTGAACTCTCTGAAACTTCTGTTTGAATGAAGATGATCTGCATTGGAAACAAAGTGACTTGGGGCTGTTGATCAGAGATCTATTTGATACAGAATTCATTGTTGTAAAGAAGTTGTTGCTGCAGAGTTCTGAAATCTGGACCAAGGGTGGTCACCAGAAGTACTTTCACAGAGCAATATAGATAGTCTTTGAAGTGGGTGCTGTAGTCTCTCCTTATTTACAGTTTCAGTTATCCATGGTCAGCCAGGGTCTGAAAATATTATGTACAATAAACTATTTTGAAAAAGAAAGACTACCTTCAGATAACTTTTATTCCACTATATTCTTATAATTGTTCTGTTTTATTATTAGTGATTGTTGCTAATCTCTTACCTTACTTTGCCTAATTTATAAATTAAACTGTATCATAGGTATATATGTGAGAAAGGAAAATAAAAACTTGGGACCCCAATTCAGTATGCCAAAAGGAGAAAGTTAAGCTGAAAACTGAGTCATGCAACAAATTGCCTTTCCTTTCCTTCCTAAGCAGATAGTTACAGATGAAAGCTTAAATATCTACACAGATACCTAATCTATGTTCACTGCATCTTATGTAAAATGCGAATTTATTGAACATGAGATGAAAACATAATTGTCTATTCCCCTACCTGCTCCTTTTCTCTGGCACCATGTAGATTCAGTTACATTATCACATCCTCCCTCTTTCCCTTCCAGCCCACTTTTTCCTATTAAATACTGAAGCCCTCAAAATCATCTTTGGAGAAATACTCAGACCTCTCTCCTGGGCATGCACTTAACCTTAAAAAAAATACACTTCAAAATTGATTGGGACCTGTCTCAGTTACTTTTTGGTTTGCATACCTATAGAAACAGAAAACTTAGTGTATGTAAGTTTCAGTACTATTGGAATTTCAGGCATCCACTGGAGGTCTTAGAACATGTCCTCCATGGATAAAGGGAAGGTACTGTACATGTCAGCTAAAGATGTAAATGTTCCTCTTATAATGTGTACCAGTACAGTCATGTCAAAAATAAGATATTGCAATGAGGATATGAAATGACACTGTCTACTCAGCATGAAAAGCAGAGCACAAAAAGGCTTTGTGACTTCCAGCCAGTTCTAAAATAGTGGTGTAGAAACAAGTTGACTTAACTCCCTACTCCCCACAGAAAACCAAAAGCAAATACACAGTGTTTAAATTATCACCATAAATAAACCAGAACTCAAATATGAGGAGGAGACATTTCCCAGGGTCACAGAGAAATAAAAAACTTCAAACAGATGGTAAGAGAATAAGACTTCCATATCTGCAATGCCTCTCTCCCCAATCTGCCCAGTACCAAATGTGCAGAAAATTTCCTTCTGACTCATAGTTTCTACCCTGGAAAAAAGTGAGATTGAGGTAGACCCAACTTCCCCATCATCTTGGTCTCCCTGGCAGAAACTCTTTTTCTGCCTCAACCTACAAGAAGCCTCAGGAGTACCTAAAGGCAGCAATGTCCCTGAGGACAGCCAGAAACAAACAGGGGAGGTGGGGTACTATCCCCAGACCTGGAAACTCTGCCCTGTTACTGAGTTAAATGAGACACCAAATCAGAGCAGCTGTTGAGCAGCAGCATATTACTGCAGGAGGTGATTCCACAGATCCCCTGGGCATTAATCCCTAGCTAACCTTCCAACACTGTTGGGATATCCTTTGGGGACCTCCTTCTTTGGGCAGACAGCACTCTGTTTACTAGGACTGAGGTAAACAAAAAGTCTCTAAGCATCACATGCAATAAAAACAAAACAGGCCAGACAGAGAAAACTGGACAAAAATGACTAATCATTCAATGTAAAGACACTGAAATTAAAAAGAAAGAAAGCAGGAAACCATGTCTTTCCAAACAGACAAAAGAACCAGTGAATGACTCTAACAAGACTACAATACATGAACTCTCTAACCAAGAATTCAAAACAGCAGTTTTAAGTTTGAAGGACACTCAGTCATCACCAAAATAACATAGAAAATCAGTTCAGAAATTTATCAGAGAAATGTTTAAAATAGATTAAAATACATAGTCCAAGGAGACAAAGGAAAAAATAAAAAAGGAACAAAGATGACCTACAAAATATACCTCAAAAGTATATAATAAATTATCTCAAAAGGAAAAATCTTAGAATTATTGGTGTTCAAGAGGGAGTTAAGCAAGAGAAGAAATAACATGAAACTTTCCAAAACTTGTGAAAGAGGAAAATATCCAGGTACACGAGGGTCAGAGAACACCAAACAGATTCAACCCAAATAAGACTACCTCAAAGCACATAAAAATTAAACTCTCAAAGGTCAAGACAAAGAAAAGAGTCTAAAAACAAGAAAAAAGGAGGAAATAACATGTAAAGGAATTCCAACTAATCTAGTAATGGACTCCTCAATGGAAACCATACAAGCAAGTAGGGAGTGGGACAACATTTTCAAAGTGCTGAAAGAAAATCCTGCCATCCAAGAATACTGTATCCAGTAAAGCTATCCTTTAAATATGAAGGAGAGATAAACTCTTTTCCAGAAAAACAAAAACAAAGAATTCTCCATCACCAGACCCATCTTACCAGAAATGCTAAAGGGAATTCATCAATCAACCTAAAAGAAAGAAACACAAATATACAAAAACAAAAAACAAAAAAAAAAACAGTCAAAGGTATAAAAGCCACTGGGTAACATTGAGTACATACGCAAACCTAGAATACTTTAATACTCTAAGTATAATATGCAATTCATTTATAACTCTAGTATGAAACCCAAAAGACAACTCTATCTAAAATTATACTAGCTACAGAAGCCTTCTAAGAGAAGGCAGTATAAAAATTTGCAAAGTGACACAACTAAAAGTCAAAATATCTCAAGGTTAGAGTGAAAGTATAGCATTCTAGGTTTTGTCTTTGTTTCTATTCTTTTCTTTGTTATGTAGTGTAAGTTGTCACTTTAAAATAACATTTTATATCTATATTTTTGTAAGCCTTATTGTAAGCACAATGCAAAAATTATAACATATTCACTAAAAATAATAAGCAAAGAATTAAAACATGCTATCAGAGAAAATCATCTAATCACAAAGGGAGACAGTAAAAAAGGAAGAAAAGAGTTTCAAGAAAACAAGCAACAAATTGGCAGTAGTAAGTCCTTATCAATAACAAAATAGTAGCTTAATAGATAAACAAGACTCACCTATATTCTACCTGTAAGAAATCTGCTTCATCTATAAAGGCACACATAGACTGCAAGTGAAGGGATAAGACATTCTATGTAACTAGACCAAAAAAGAGTTAGTAGTACCTATACTCATATCAGATAAAATAGACTACACATCAAAAATTTAAAAAGAGACAAAGAAGCTCACAATATAATGATAAAGGAATCAATTCAGCAAGAGGATATAAATTATAAATATTCGTGCACCCAACACTGGAGCTCTAAATATATTAAGCATACAGTAATAGATATAAAGGAAGAGATAGACTGCAATACATTAAACCACACAGTAGCTCTGATGGGCTGACAATTACAGAACATTTCACCCAATAGCTACAGAATACACGTTCTTTTTCTCAGAATATGGAACATTCTTTAGAATAGACCATATCTTAGATGGCAAAATAAATAACAACATCAAAAAGTACAAATCATATCACGTAAATTTTCTGACCAGGCTGTAATAAAACCAGAAACCAGTAAGAAGAGGAACTTCAAAAAGTACATAAACAAATGGCAATTAAACATCATCCTCCTGAATGACTAAAGGGTCAATGAAGAAATTAAGAAAGAGTTTATAAATTTCCCCAAAAAAATGAAAATATAAATACAACATACAAAAATCCATGGGTTACAGCAAAACCAGTACTAAGAGAAAAGTTTATAACAATAAATGCCTATATTGAAAAAGTAGCAAGACTTCAATCTATCTAACTGTTTGCCTCAAGGAACAAGAAAAGTAAGGACTAACCAAACCCAAAATTAGAAGGAAAGAAATAATAAAGATCAGAGCAGAAATAAATAAAACAAAAACTAAAAAACAACTTAAAAGATATACCAAACCAAATGTTGGTTTCTTTGAAAAGATAAGCAAAATCAATAAACCTTAATTAGATCAAGAAAGGAAGAGAGAAAACCCAAATAAATAAAATCAAAAATGAAAAAGAAGATGTAACAACTGATGACAAAAATTGGAACACTTAGAAGAAATAGATTCCCAAACACATACAACTTTTCAAACTTAAATCATGAAAAAATGGAAAATCTCAACAAACCAGTGAGTAGTAATATTGAAGCTGCTATAAAAAGTCATCAAATAAAAGCTCAGGACCTGATTGGTTCACTGTTGAATTCTACCAAACATTTAAAGAAGAAATATTACCAATTCTACTCAAGCTCTTTAAAACAATTTAAGAGGAGGAAATATTTCCAAGTTCATTCTATGAGGCCAGCCTTACCCTGATATCAAAAAACAAGGATACAATAACAAAAACTACAGGCCAATAATTTCTGATAAACATAGATGCAAAACTCCTCCACAAAATAATAGCAACCTGAATCCAACAACATAATAAAAAGGTCATTCCCTTGATCAAGTGAGATTCATCCCAGGAATGCAAGGATGATTCAACATGTGCAAATCAGTAAACATGATAAATCACATTAACAGAATCAAGAACATATGCTATATAATCATTTCAGCGGATGCTGAAAAAGCATTCAATACATTCATCATCCCTATATGATAAAAATCTTCAACAAATGATGTATAGAAGGAACGTACCACAACCTAGTAAAGGCCACATATGACAAACCCACAGCAAACACTGTAATGAATGGAGAGAAATTGAAAGCCTCTTCTCTAAGACCTGGAACAAGACAAGGGTGCTAGCTTTTGCTACTTTTATCCAACATAATACTCGAAGTTTTGGTCAGAGCAATTAGTGAAGAAAAAAAATGGCATCCAGGTTGAAAAAGAAAAAGTCAAATTTGCCTTGTTTGTAGACAATATAATTTCATACTTAGAAAAACCTAGAGACTCTACCAAAAACAAACCATTAGAACCGATAAACAAATTCAGTAAAGTTTCAAAATACAAAATTGACATACAAAAATCAATAATATTTACATATGTCAACAGCAAACAATTTAAAAAGAAATCAAGATGACCAGGCATGGTAGCTAATGCCTGTAATCCCAGCATTTTGAGAGGCCGAGGCAGGCAGATCATTTGGGGTCAGGAGTTTGAGACTAGCCTGGCCAACATGGTGAAACCCCATCTCTACTGAAAATACAAAAAAAAAAAAAAAAATTAGCTGGGCATGGTGGTGCATGTCAGTAATCTTGCTACTTGGGACGCTGAGGTAGAAGAATTGCTTGAACCTTAGAGGTGGAGATTGCAGTGAGTCAGGATCATGCCATTGCACTCCAACTTCAGTGACAGAGCAAGATTCTGTCTCAAAAAAAAAAAAAAAATCAAGAACATAATCATAGGTACAAAATATGTAAAATACCTAGGAATCAATTTAATCAAAAAGAGAATGATGGATACATGAAAATCTATAAAACACTAATGAAAGAAATTAAGGACGCATAAAAATTGGAAAGCTATTTCATGAATGTGGATTGGAAGAAATAATATCGTTAAAATGACAATACAACACAAAGCAGTTTACAGATTCAATGCAATCGCTAGGAAAATACCAATGGCATTCTTCACAGAAATAGGAAAAATAATTTAAAACTTTTATGGAACATGTAATAGCCAAAATAATATGGAACAAAAAGAACAAAGCTGAAGGAATCACACTACTTCAAAATATACTGCAAAGCTATCGTAACCAAATCATCATGGTGCTGGCATAAAAACAGACACATAGACAATGGAATAGAAACAGAGTACCCAGATATAAATCCACGCATTTATAGACAACCTGTTTTTGACAAAGGCCCAAAAACATACACTGGGAAAAAGATAGTCTCCTGAATAAATGGTGCTGGGAAAACTGGATAGCCATATGTAGAAGAATGAAACTAGACCCTTATCTTTAATTAATTTAAAAAATGGATTCAAGACGTACATCTGATACTTGAACCTATGAAATTACTAGAAGAAAACATTGTAGGCCTTCCACCCACTTTGGTGAACTTTCACACACTGATGCCTCGATCTCTCAACACAATATTGACAAAAGATCATCAGAGTAGTTACACCAGAGTAGTCTCAGTCTCTCCCACTAATTGCTTGGCTTTATATGTATCATGGTCTGAACTCCTAGAAAAAAGGTTACCCCAGATGTCCTCTCCCTACATTATGGACATTTCAGAGTCTTGTCAAACTCTGAAAAACATTGGGTTTATTTCCATAGAGGGGGTCTAGGAAAACCTTGGAAGGAATATGGAACATGGTTTTCAAGGCTTCAAAGTTCTGAATAGCAAACATGACTTGGGGACACAAATGTTTTTCAAGTATTCCTCCAGGTAAATATGCTGGTTTAATGTTATATGTCAACTTGCTTGGGGCACAGTGTTCAGATATTTGGTGAAACACTATTCTGGATGAGGGTATTTTTTTTTTAGATAGTGTTAACACTTAAATTGTATTTTGAGTAAAGCAAGTTTCTCTCCATAATGTATTTGGCCTTATTGTTAAAGGCCTTAATAGACAAGAGTGTTCTTTTCTAACCAAGAAGAAATAGATAAGGTAGAGATAAGGTAGAGGAATAGATAAGGTAGAGATAAATAGATAAATAGATAAGGTAGAGATAAATAGAGATAGAGACAGCAATAGAGAAAGAGATAGGCACATATCCTATTGGTTCTATTTTTCTGAAAATCCTTGGCTAATCTGCTAAAAAATTACATTATAAATGAAACGAAAGCAATGGAAACAGAATATGTGTGTTTTTAAATAAAAATTTAGGCATTGGAATAATGAATTTTTGACAAGGGACAAATTGTGTTGTATAAAGTACAGCTAATATATGCTTGACAGGAAATTTGTTTATGTAAATTAGAGAACTCTAAATGAATAAGAGGAAAGGGAAGTGTGTGTGTCTGTGTGTGTGTGTGTGTGTGTGTGTGTGTGTGTTGTTATGTGTTTCATATATTCTTATTGGTTTATGTATGTGCATGTGTGTCACATATTTCTATTGGTTTTATTAATTAGTACCTGCATATTGAATTTTCAAATGGTCCTGTTTGATTTATCATTTTAGTTCATAATCTGAAAGATATAAGAGGACAGGTTTTAATCCTATTTCAACTGCTCATTTCACTCAAGTTCCTAATTTCAGCTGATGGTTAACTCGTTTTCAATCCTCTCTACCCATATTCTTCTTCCTGTACTGCCATTTCAAGAGCTATCACTTTAATAAATGCATTGTCATCTTCCTATGCTACACTTAACTCCTCAATTTCTCATTTACTGTATCTCAAGTTCAATGGAAGAATTATCATGAAACTAATAATGCTTAACTTTCAGGGACCCTTATACCCAAGGGTCACTTTCAAAACATTTAGCAGAGCAAAGATTTCATGATATTTGGAAAAATGAAGTATTTTGGAATTCTTTTTTTAAAAGAGAATACCAAGAAATCTACTGAGCTTCAAATCTTCATATACAGGATACACTACTGCCCCAAATGCATGCTTTTAATATATCCATAGATTAACTGACATTGGGTAGGATATTTAATTTATGACCCAGTGAAATCAGAAACAAAAATCTTCAATTTCCAAAAGATGAATCAATACCACAAGATTAATTTAGAAGAATTAATGTAAAGCCCTAATATTCACTTTAATTAATCAGTTGGTTGGATACAGAATGGAAAAGGGATAGTTTGACAGCAGCTCAAAAGTCCTAAGATGGTAGCACAAACATATTAGAAGCTAACAGTGTGTCACAAGTGCTATAAACTCAAGGCAAAGGCGAGGCACAGTGGCTATGCCTTTAATCCCAGAGCTTTGGGAGACCCAGGCAGGAGGATCACTTGAGGCCAGTAGTTAAAGACCAGCTTGGGAAACACAGTGAGAGCCTCATCTCCACCCAAAAAAAGTGTGTTAGTTAGGGTTCTCCAGGGTGACAGAACCAATATATACGTGTTTATTAGGGAGGACTCGCTCACATGATTACAAGGCAAAGTCCCACAATAGGCTGTCTGCATGCTAGGGAAAGAATAGATGCTGGTAGCATGGCTCAGTCCAAGTCCAAAAGCCTCAAAACCAGGGAAGTGAGTACTGCAGCTGTCAGTTCAAGACCAACAGCCTGAGAACCCCCAGGAGGCCTCTGGTGCAAGTCCCAAAGTCAAAGGCCAAAGATCCTAGAGTCTGATGTCCAAGAGCAGAAGAAGAAGGCAAGTATCTGGCATAGCATGGGAAGAGAGACAAGAAGAAGCTTTAGCAAGTTGCTTATCCCAGTTCTGCCTGTTTTGTTCTAGCAGCTCTGGCAGCTGATTAGATGGTGCCCACCCACATTGAAGATGAATCTTCCTCTCCCACTCCACTGACTCAAATGTCAGTATCCTCTGGCAACACCTTCACAGACACACCCAGAAACAATACCATCCACTAGGTATCCCTCAATCCAGTCAGGTTGACACCTAATATTAACCATCACAGCAAGGTAAACTTAGATTACAAACATTATATCTTGATCAAGAAAGATTAAATGTCCCCATTCTTCTCTATGCTTGGCAGATGATAAAATGTCAGATTCAGTTATAATATCTCCAACCTGAGTAGGTGGCTACCAAGCAGGGATACCAGAATAATGAACTAGACAAACTGATAATGTTGAAGAAAGAAAGTCTGTTTAACTTGGATGATACTTGGATCAACAAAGAAGGACACAGGCGGTGCATTCAAATTACTGAATAAATGTTACATAGAATAGGAAATAGATGTTTTTTTCACTGCAGAAGACCAAAGTACAATCAATGAGTAAGACTAGATTAACAAATATGTTCAGTAATCAAAATGGGTTGCCTCAATAAAAAACTACTTCCATTTGGCATAAACAGAAGCTTTAGGAACTGTATATTGTATTTCAGTTTCTAGTCTTTGCTTCTTTCCTGAAAGATGATTATTTATCCCTACCAAGTGCTATGTGACTTGTAGTAGCTCTCTATAGGTGTATACTTCCTTGACCTCTGTGGGGTTTGGCCATGTGAAATGCTTTGGTCAATGATTGTCAGGCCATGTGATATATGCCAGTTTTTCTGAAACTTTGATGTGTTTACAAATTATCTGAAGATCCTGCTAAAATGAAATTCATATTCAGTAGGGCTAGATTGGAGCCTGAGATGCAGCATATCTAACAAGCTCCCAAGTACTGTTGAAACTGCCGGCTACCAAAACAACCTTTGAGTCGCATGGATTTATACTACAGTTCAGGTTTAAGAGGCATCATGACTTTTCCATATCTCTCTTGCTTTTTACCCACTGCCACAAAACCAACAAGTTCTAAATCTGTGCTACTTCTTCAGCCAGGGTTCTCAAATAAGATATGTGGAGCAGGGCCACAGCTATCCATATTAAAATAAACCGGAAAATATATGTTTGGGGATTATTTGTAACTTTAGCAAGGCTAATATAAGACCCATCTTTGAGCAGTCTCATAGAGGGCATTCCTGAAACGAGAATGCATGTGGACTTAATTAATTCCATGTGTCTTTATAAATCTAGAATCTACATTTGTGAATTCTGGCTCATACCACTGGTAAAGATGATTACACCTGTGCAAACCATCCATAGACTATAGTTTGAACAGGTTCATGTACACCAAAAATCAAAATTTTAGTAAAATGCTGGAGCTGACATTTTTCACTCCTATATTCAACTGATAGATTTGTACATTTAAAGGCCTGTTAGAAGTTCAAACAGAAAATACACTTGGGTGAATAGCAATCATGAAGCCTAATTTGCCAACGCTGTGGAAAGTGCCCTAGGGAAAGGAGATGATGTTTAGTTAGGTATAAATGCCCCCTGCCACCTTTAAATAACATTGTCTGCCAGTTACTAAAGGTTTAGAGTGAGAGACATTCAAGATGTAACCCTGGGAGAGGGAGGACAAAAATAAGGAGTTCAGATGAGGTAAGTCATGTTCAGAGTGGTAAAAGAATAGATTTTAGTTACTCTTGCCACGTGTATGAGAAGAGTAATTATATGAGATGACGGAGATGTTAATTTGCTTAACTATAATGACCATTTCACTATGTATGTGTAGATCCAAACATCATGTTGTATACTTTAGATATACACAATAAAAAGTCATCAGAAGACTTCAGGTCAAAAGTAAGAAGTTCTCCATTCTGTGGCAAAAATTGTGAAATATTTAGTGTCACATGAGTCTAGGCTTTAGATAAGCAACATAGGTATTGAAGTTCAGATAGTTACCATGGAGGGTTTAGAAGTGATTGTCTTGAATAAATCAAACGATTGCCTGAACAAGAGGAAAGCACACCTTCCTTAAGGAAGCCTGAAAGGAAAACTCCCCACATTCAGCTCTTCTCAGCTAGCTGACAGACACACTCATGAGATTATAATTTTGGCAGGATAAAGGAAGAGTTGTTGCCAACATCATAGCCAAACCATTTAATTAATGTTTTTTTATCTTAATTAAACTTATTATTGTAACCATTCACTAAGTGTAGCTGTCCTGTCTTTCCAGTATTCTCAGGAGTACTACAAGAACAAATATGCCAGTCCAGCAACATTTCATGAAATTGATTACCAAGGGAAATTTGTTAAATTGTACTCTAACACAGATGCTTTTCTTAGATGTACTTTTTGAATTTTAGGGTTTGTTTTAAAATTGGTTGGAGCAGTAGTAACATATATTTAAGAAAACAAATCCTGAATGGAGCCTCTATGTGAAAACCTATTGATTTAATATTTAATATATTAATAATCAACTCATCTGGCTCATGAACTTTAGAGGGTAATCATCATTTATCAGTCTTATGAAGTCTTCCATTGCCAACCAAAAATGTTTTATCAATGTTTCCTTTGTTCTATACTGCAAACTCTACAGTTTTTCAACAGCCTACATATATCTCCCTGAGTTGCAATATTGCCGAGTGATTATTGACTGTATATCATAGAACCTGAAAAAAATCACCGTTTCTTCAAAACGTGATGATCTTCATTTTAAAATGCTCTAAAATACAATATTTTTCAAGTGTTTATGCAAATTGTTAAACTTCATTATTAAGAATGGTTTTACTTTACTGTGAACATAACCATGCATACACTATTAATGAGCAATTCATTTACATTGGTAGATGTATTACCTGCTTCATCATCCTAAATGAACTTCATATTTCTAGGGTGTTTTCCCCCAAAGCTAAAGATATTTTACATGTGTCATATCATAAACAAAGAATGCCTAAAAGTTACTTAGCAATAACCATCATCATCGAACTATACTCAGGTAAATCAAAGCTATGGGTAATAATACAATCATCGTTAAACTAAATCAACATCCTTACTTATGACTAAGTAAATGCTTTATTCCAAAGATTAATGTCATAGTTCTAGAGATTGTTTGCCTTTCTGTTTCTTTGCTTGTCTTTTATTTGAATTTTTTGGCTCATTTACTTAATTAGCACTTAGAGACTTAGTTGTACAGTAGCCTAACAAGAGAATAGGAAAAAAGAATCCTGTGTTTTCTGTGCATCCTAGATAATGACTCACCATTTGACTTTGAGCTAAAGTTCAAACCATCACAATCTCTACTTGGTCAAGGTAACTGCTCCAGAAGAAAAATAATATTTATTTACTTCTCTAGAGAGCAACAAATTTTAATTAGTGTTTTTAAAGAGCTTTTGACCTCCTTAAACATGTACTAGCCTTTGTATAATGGTCTCTACTTTTGGTTTGGTCATTATTTTTTGAATCACCTTTAAAATGATTCCACAACAGATACTGGAATAAAATGTTAGGTAAACTAAAAGAAGGCTACTCATTTTTAATGTTAGACTACATGACATTGCACATAAGAAAAAGATGCTCTGTGACGTTCAACGAAGACATAATAGAAACCTAGGAATTTCATCCATTTGGAAAGAGAATATGGCTATCTCCTTGGCATTTCTGTAAAGCACCACTCTCTGTAACAAGAATTTTATCATTACAAAACCAGTAACAGAAACAACTGTGTCCCAAGGTATTTTTAAATGCACACAGCTACTACCAATTAGATAAAATCTGCCATGAATTTTAGTCTTAACTACTGCTGCTTCCCCATAAGAATGTAAGAATTGAAACAAATTCTTTATCCTACAAATTCATAATGTGAGATTTAGTTTTGGAGCTCATGTCCCAAAAAGTAAACCCACCATTTTAAAAGATTGGTTTCTCTAAAATTATGCCTTCCTCATCTTTTATCATTACAAAGGCAATATCTACCTCAAATAATTTTCTTTTATCTCTAAACCTCACATAATTACTATTTCATGTTTTGTTTTCTTAAATAGCTTGTCTCTTATCTACTCCTAAACATTATGAAACACAACTACAAATGAAAAATACAAATAAAAAAATACAATCTTAATTTTAAATATGTGTATTTATACAAGTAATATTAAATGCAGCATAGCCTCAACCACTCCACCAGGGTGCTTTTACTAGTGGCTACCAACCATAGCACTTTCTCCAGAGACTTTCACTCACTCCCTCCAGAGTGTTTGACTGTGACTCTACAGCCTCCCTACCACCATGCTTCCCATCTGCAGAGCCCCTGTTGCCCTTGCCAGAGTACTTTTTGCCCACAGTTCCCCTGCCAACCCTGATGGAGCACTGTTGCCAGTGGTCTAGGAGGACCTTGGCCCCTCCATGACAGCTGAGGGTTAACCACAAGAGAAAAGAACACAAAGCCATGAACCTGGCCCCAGCCAGGGTTAGAGCATACAGCCTAAGAGTGCAGAGCTAAGTCTTGGCCCTCTGGAAGCATCCAGAAACAAAAGTATCCAACTATACCCAATTTGTACCACAGTCAAACACCCAGGGACTACAAGGAACATAAAAACAAAAAGCCCTATCAAAAGGGAAGTAACTTCAAAGGATAAAGGAACATCAGCCCTCACAAATGGGAAAGAACCAGTGCAAGAACTCCGACAACTTTAAAAACTCAAGTGTCTTCTTACCTTCAAATGTTCACACCAGCTCACCAGCAATGGTTCTTAACCATATTGAAATGGCTGAAAATTCAGACATAGAATGCAGAATATGGATGGCCAGTAGCTCATCAAGATATAAGAGAAGGTTAAAACCCAATCTGAGAAAAACAGTAAAATGACCAAAGAGTTGAAAGGTGACATAGCCATTTTAAGGAAGAACCAAACTGAACTTCTGCAAAATTTTACCATAGAATTTAAAAAATATAATTGGAAGCATTAACAACATAATAGACCAAGCTGATTAAAGAATCTCAGAGGTTGTAGTCTACCCCTTTAAAGCAACACAGGCAGAAATAAATGAAGAAAATATAATTTTTAAAAACAAATAAAACCTCTGTAAAATAGGGAACTGTGTAAAGGATAAAGAGACCAAATCTATGACTCACCAGCATTCCTGAAAGAGAATGAGAGAGAACAACTCGGAAAACATATTCGAGAATACAGTTCAAAAAAGTTCCAATTTCAGTAGAGAAAACTTGCTCATATGATATGGCTCTGTGTCCCCACCAAAATCTCATCTTATAGCTCCCATAATTTTTATGTGTTGTGGAAGGGACCCAATGGGAGATGACTGAATCATGGGGGCGAATCTTTCCCATGATATTCTCGTGATAGTGAATGCGTATCATGAGATCTGCTGATTTTTAAAAAGGGAGCTTCTCTTCACAAGCTCTCTTTGCCTGCTGCCATTCCACATCTGATAGTTTTAAAAAATGGGAGTTCCTCTGCACAATTTCTCTCTTTGCCTGCTGTCATTCCACATAAAATGTGACTTGCTTCTCCTTGCCTTTCACAATGATTATGAGGCCTCCCCAGCCATGTGGATCTGTAAGTCCAATTAAACCTCTTTCAGCATGAAAATGGACTAATACACATGCAAATGCAGGAAATGTGTGTGCATACACACATACACTGGAGGATATATATATACACACACACACACATATGAGAGAAAACAAACAACTTGGAAAACATATTTGAGAATACAGTTCACAAAAATTTTCTTGATTTCACTAGAGAAAACTTGCTCATATAGTATGGCTCTGTGTCTCCACACAAATATCATCTTATAGCTCCCATGATTTCCACGTGTTGAGGGAGGGACTTGATGGGAGATATGTGTGTGTGTATTTATGCACACACATATTCTCTCTATACACACACACACACACAGACACACACAATACTGGAGCACCCAGATTCATAAAACAAATTTTTAGAGATCTACAAAGACATTAGACAACCTCATAGTAATAATGGGAACTTCTATATCCCACTGACAGCATTAGACAGATTATAGAGGCAGAAAACTAACAAAAATATGTAAGACGTAAACTCAACAATTGATGAATCAGACTTGAAAGACATCTACAGAATACAGAACACTCCATCGAAAAACAATGGAATACACCTTCTCATCTGACATGGCACATACTCTAAGATCAACCACGTGCTCAGCCATAAAGCAAGTATCAAAAAATTCAAAAATATGAAAACCACACCAATAACACTCTTTGACCACAGAACAATAAAACAGAAATCAATAGCAAGACTATCTATCAAAACCATACAATTACATGAAAGTTAAACAACTTGCTCCAAATGACTTTTGGGTAAAGAATGAAATTAAGACCAAAATCAAAAAAATTCCTTGAAACTAATGAAAACAGAGACATAACATACCAGAATCTTTGAGACACAGCTACATCAATATTAAGAGGAAAGTTTATAGCACTAAGCATTTACCTCAAGAAGTTAGAAAGATCCCAAGTTAACAACCTAATGTTACACCTAGAGGAACTAGAAAAACAAGAGTAAATCAATCCCAAAACAGAGGAAAAGAAATAACTAAAATCAGAGCTAAACTGAATGAAATTAAGATGCAAAAATGCACTCCAAAAAAAAGCAACCAAACCAAAAGTTATTTTTTGAAAGATTAAACTAGGTATATAGACTGCTAGCTAGATTAGTAAAGAAAAAAGAAGATTCAAATAAACACAATCAGAAACGACGAAGATGACATTGTAATCAATCCGACAGAAATTTAAAAAAAAAAGTCCCTAGAGACTAATGTGAACACCCCTCTGCATACAAACTAAAAAACTTAGAAGAAATGGGTAAATGCCTGGAAACACAGCCTCTCAAGATTGAAACAGAAAGAAAATGAAATTCTGAACAGACCAATCATGATTTCTGAAATTAATCAGTTACAAGAAGCCAACAACAACAACAACAACAACAAAACAGCCCAGGACCAGCTGGGTTCACAGCCAAATTCTATCAGATGTTTAAAAAAAAAAAAAAAAAAAAAAAAATAATAACCAATCTTTTGAAATTATTCCAAAAAAAAAAAATCAAGGAGGAGGGACTCCTCCTCAACTCATTGTATGAAAATAGCAATGTTCTGATATCAAAACCTGTCGGAGACACAATGGAAAAAAACAAAACTGCAGGTCTTTATTCCAGTTGAATATAGATAGAAAATTTCTAAACCAAATACTAGCAAACTGAATCCAGCAGCACACCAAAAAGTTAGTTCACCATGATCAAGCAGGCTTTTGGTTCAACACATACAAATCAATAAACATGATTTACCACACAAACAATTAAAATAAAAAACCACATAATCATCTCAAGAGATATAGAAATCGCTTTTTATAAAATTCAACATTCTTCACGGTAAAAACTTTCAACAAATTAGGCATTGAAGGAATATACCTCCAAAGAGAGCCATACATAATGAAGCCACAGCCAACACTGCACTGACCAGGCTAAAGCTGGAAGCATTTCCCTTCAGAACTGGAGCAAGACAGGTATGTCCATTCTCATCACTCCTATTCAAAGTAGTATCGGAAGTCCCTGCTAGATCACTCAGTGAGAGAAAGACATAAAAAGTATCCGAATAAAAAGAGAGGATGTCAAACTATCTGTTTGCAGACAATATGATTCTATGCTTATAAAAACCCCATAGACTCCACCAGAAGGCTCCTAGATCTGATAAATGACAACAACCTATAAACCTGAATCTTGTGAAGTTGCAGGATACAAAATCAATGTAAAAACTCAGTAGCATTTCTATACACTAATAACAACCAAGCTGAGCATCAAATCAAGAAAACAATCTCATTTATAATACCCCAAAAAAGAATATAATGCCTAAAAACACGTCTTTCCAAGGAGGCGAAAGAGCTCTACAGTAAGAATTACAAAACACTGCTGAAAGAAATCAGAGACAATACAAACAAATGGAAAATATTCCATGCTCATGGATAGGAGGAGTCAATATTGTTAAAATGGCCACACTGTTCAGAGCAATTTATAGATTAAATGCTATTCCTATTAAACTACCAACGTCATTTTTTACAGAAGTAGAAGAAAACTATTCTAAAATTCATATGGAACCAAGAAAGAGCCTGAATTACCAAAGCAATCCTAAGCAAAAAGTACAAAGCCCTAGATATCTCACTACTTGATTTCAAAAGTATACTATAAGATAACAGTAAGCAAAACAGCCTACAAGTACAAAAAACTGACACATAGACCAATGGAACAGAATAGGAAACCCAGAAATTAAACCACCCACCTATAATGACCTGATCTTCAACAAAGTTGTAATAACAAACAATGAGGAAAATAACTCACTATTCAATAAATTGTGTTGGGATAACAGGCTAGCATATGCAGATTGGAATTGAGCTCTTTCCTCTTATCATATATAAAAATTAGCTTAAAGATCTAAAACAACAAAAATCCTAGAAGAAAATTCAGAAAATTTCATTGTGAACATCAGCCCTGGCAAATAATTTATGACTAAGTCTCCATAAGCAATTGCAACCAAACAAACATAAAGTGAGACCTAATTTAACAGTTTCTGCACAGGGAAAGAAACTATCAGCATGGTAAACAGACAACCTACAGAGTGGGTGAAAATACAAACTATTCAACAAATGTCTAACACCAGGAATCTATGAGAAACTGAATCTATGAGAAACTTAATCTATAAGAAACAACAAACAAAAACGCCACTAAAAAATGGGGACATGAACAGACACACCTAAAAAGATGTACATGCAGCCAACAAATATATGAAAAAATACTCATTATCACTAATCATTAGAGAAATGCAAATCAAAACCATGAGATACCACCTCACTACAGTCAGAATAGCAATTATTAAAAAGTCAAAACCAACAGACACTGGTGAGGTTGTGGAGAAAAGTGTACACTTATACACTGTTGGTGGGAATGTAAATTAGTTCAGCCACTGTAGAAAGCAGTCTGGAGATTTCTAACAAGAACTTAGAACTACCATTCAACCCAGCCATCCTACTACTGGGTATACATCCAATAGAGAATAAATTGTTCCACCAAAAAGACACCCATATTTGTATGTTCATCACAGCACTATTTACAATAGCAAAGATTTGAAATCAACGTGCCTTCCTATCAATGGTGGACTGGATAAAGAAAAAGTGGTGCACATACACTATAAAATAGTCCACCTCCATAAATAAGAACAAAATCATGTTCTTTTCAACAACACGAATGCATCTGGAAGCCATAATTCTAAACAAAGTAACACAGGAACAGAAAATCAAGTACTGCATGTTCTCACTTATAAGTGGGAGTTAAACAGCTAAACATTGAATACACAAAGATGGGAACAATAGACCTTGGGCATTATTTAAGAGGGGAGGTTAGAAAAGGGACATGGTTTGGAAGGCTAACTATTGACCACTATGCTCACTGCCTAGATGATGGGATCATTTATACACTAGGACTCAGAGATATACAATTTATCCATGTAACAAATCTGTACATGTACCTCTGCAATGTAAAATAAGAATAGAAAAAAGAGTAAAATTAATTTGGAGAAAAATATTAATACTAAAAATTAATTAGAAAAAAACTATTGCTTAAGTCAACTAGATGATATCTGCAATTTACTAGTCTTAATCTGCAAATTATACATACCCATGGTTTTCATTATACTGTTTTCAAATTATGTTTAATTATGAAATACATTAAATATACATAAAAATAAAGAGGAAAACAATAGGAGATATGTATGTACTGGTTTTCCAAAGCCAGAAAATATTAATATTCTATAATCATTTCTGGGTCTGATTTTCTCCCTGCCTTCTGAGAAGTTTCCACCACTGTGAAGTTGTTATTCAGCCTTATCATCCATATACTTATGTTTGCATAAACAGTAAAGAGCAGAAGTTGCCAAACTATAACCTGCATGCCAAATCCAGCCATGGCCTGTTTCATATGGTCCATAAATCAGAATAGTTTTTATATTTTTAAAGTCCCGAAACAAAGAAGAATATATGTGGGCTGCAAAGCCCAAAGCATTTATTATCAGGCCCTCTACAGGATGCTTTATTGATCCCTGATACTGAGTATTATTTTATGTTTTCAAAATTTATATAAATGGTCTCATCATAAAAAAGCCTTCTGTAACTTTCCATTTTTCACTCAATATTGTTTTTGAGAATTATCAGTGTTGATACCTATAGGTCTAATTCATTTTTACAAACTGCTGCATAGTTAAAATACCAATGGAAAAGTCGCAATTTATTTTATGATGTCCCTATCAATAAACATTTAGGTTGTGTCTACTATTTGGTCATTAAAAATAAATCTGTCATAAATATCCTCATACTGCTCATGTGCCAGATCTCTTCCCTTGTATGTACCTAGAAGTAGCATTGCAAGCTATAAGGTATGCATATCTTCAGCTTTGCTCAAGGTTGTTAATTGTTATTCAAGATAGCTTTGTTGATTTTATTATCACAAGTGTATAATTGTTCTTATTTACTCACATACTTGGTATTAACATCTTTTAAATTTTTGTCATTGCTATCCTCTTGTTCTTTTCATTTGCATTTTTCTGATTAACAGTGTTAATTTGATTAAAGTTATCAATTTACTGATTCTTGGACCCTAAATCTGCCCTTCTTTGTCCTGCTCTGTGATACTGGAACAAGACTCCATAAACATTTGTCCTTTTATCTTAGGCTCTGTCAACAGAGACTACTGCATAAAGTGCAAAACCATAGCATAAAGGGGCTTTCTTTCCTAGATCCATAGTTTTTTCCTGTTCAGCACAGTAGCCAACAAATTGGGATGCAAGAGGACTGGTAGCAAATTCACCTCAGTGGTATGCATGGTCCTTCTCCAACCTGCCCATGCCCTCTGGCAAGTTTCTCAGCCACTTGGCTGGATGCTCCTCTGAGCCAGCTCCAGCCCATGCCTTCTGGTGAGTTTCTTCCCACTGGTAGTTTTATGGGAAGGGGATACCAGAGTATTCTAAATTCTTAATTCCATTCTTGTTTATTCTCCTGCAGCCTAGAGGTAGTAGCTATTTTCTATATTTGCTACTACTATACCCTTAAGGGTTTTTTTTTTTTTAACTTCTTTTAGTAATTAGCCACTTTTTACTAGTTAATTCTTTAAAGTTTTCCTGTTCAAATTATTGGTATGATTATTGTCTCCTGAGTGGATCCTGACTGGTACAACCAGTGAGGCTGAACATATTTTCACCTGTATATTCAGCTTTTTTCCCTGAATCATTGGCAAGGAGGTGGAAGAATGGATGGATTCATGCATGGATCGATGGATGGATGACAAGATTAGATAGATGATATAGCTGATATAGATAGATGATAGATAAGATAGATATACTTCTTTTATTGAAGGCAAAGATTTTGCTTATGTGTTTTGGGTACCAAATCTTTATCAGATCTATGCCTTGCAAATACCTTCCCCAAACCTGTGATTTTCTTCACACTCAATGATGTCTTCCGTCACAAATTCAGCAGTATTTTCATTTGTAGCTTGTACATTTGTGCCTTATTTAAGTCTTTATTATTCTGACATTATAAAAAATTATCTTCTATTTTTCTCATGAAAGCTTTAGAATTCTGGTCTTTAAATATTTGTACTTAATACACCTGGAATTTTTGTATAAAGTTTAAGCTGGGAATATTATTTTGCTGGTTTCTATATAAATAGTGATTTTATTTCAGTATCATATATTTAACAGTCAACTCTTCTCCACTAATTTATAGTGTAAACTTATCCTTCAATAAGTTTCATAAGCATGAGGCTTTTTCTGGAGTTTTTTAAATCCTATTCAATTTGGCCTATTAGCCTAATCTAGTACCAATGTCCACTGTTTTAATTCTGATCGTTTTATAAGTATTGAAATCTGGTAGGGCAAATAAATGCTCCATTTCCTTTTTCTTATTAAATTTGTCTTGACTGATCTTTGCGCTTCACTTTTTCATTCTTAATAAGTTCTAAGAAAGGTGCTTTAGATTAGTATAATATTGAATTTATTAATAAATTTGGACAAAATAGAAATACTTCCTATGTTGTCTTTCTACCAACAACGCTGTATTTCTCTCCATTTACTTAGGTTTATCTTCAGTAAAGATGTAAGATTTTCTCAAAAAGAAAGAATGACTTTTATGATATTTATTTTTAGATATATAGATTTTGTTTTCCATTGAATGAGTTTCTAAAATCACATATTCTGATTGATTTGAATAGTATATATAAATGCTATTGGTTTTTGTGTAATGATTGTTATATTCAGCAAACTTGCTAATCTAAATTCTAATAGTCTGCCTGTAGATTCTCTTGGATTTTCTATGTTGTCAATCACATGATCTGTGACATTTTTCTTTACATTATATTTTGCATGGAATACTGGAACATTCCTAAAGACTAAGGTAGTTAATCATGAAAATGGAAGTCACTAACTACTAAAGAAATATTCATGTTCACATCTAGTCTAAAAAGAAAGTTTTAGAAATGAAGTTTAGCAGCATCGAGAGCCCTCGTGTGGAAGCAAGTCAAGTAAAGCTTCTACTAACATTTTGTTTTTTTAAAACTAGATCAGCTCATACATTAACCGATTTAATCAACCTTGTCAGCTTTTAGTTAAACTGACAACTTCTCAAATTTAATTTACCTATGTTTTCACAGAGTAGCAGGTTTCTGTGGCATTGGCTATTTGTACTTAAAGATATAAAAAGAGAATACTTCCTTTTTTCTTATTTATCAGTATCTCTAAATCTCTATCTAAAGGCAACTAAAGATAGATTTCAAAAATGGTCGCCCAGACCAAAGAAAAAGGATTAGAAATTATCAATAGACACATAAAAATCAGCTTCACAAGTAACACAAAATAAAAAGTATTTTTATCCACATAAAATTGTTACAAGATTTTGGTTTGGGTGCTGGTTTGGTTTTTTGAGGAGAAAGAAAAATAAGAGATTGTGCATGTGGGGGGTGGGGGGTTGGATTTAAGAAAGATATACTTTCATAGATTTCCAATGAGATGTATAAATTGGTGAGCAATTTGGCATTATTTACAAAAAGTCTTTAAATCATAAATGCCATTTGACTTAAGAATTTTCTCTGTAATCTTTATTTTAAAGAACGAGTCACATCTGTGGTAAAAATGGAGATAAAAGGACATTGATTGGACATTTATATTGAAATTGCACATCTAATAAAAAGAGAATGTGTTAAATATATTGTTATACATTCATATGACAAATTCTATCTAGCCATTTAAAACCATGTTGTAGAATCTTATTTTATGAACTAGAAATAATTTTTCTGAAATGGTGAAGTTAAAAAAAACCCATACTGTATAATTTCAATTTGAATCAAACTACATGTATGTAATAAGAAGGTTTTACTTTTCATGTGCCAGGCATATATGTGTATGCATTTATTTAATCTTTACAACAATTCTATTTGCTATTCTTTTCACCATTTTATAGATCTAGCAACCAAGGCACAGGGAAATTCAGCAGTGTGCCTCCAGTTAGACAGTAAATGGCAAAACTGGGCGCATACACACACAGCTTTTGGCCAGAAACTAATTGTTATCCTTGAGCAATGGGATTATGGGTTTTCATTTACATATCTGCATATATTTTGTATTCTCCAAATTTCCTGAAATGAGGAGACATTAACAAATCTAATAAATTAAATAAGTGTTAAGATAAATATTAATGTTTCTTGTGATAGCAGAAGAAAAAATGCCTACTTAATCGTAAGTAAGGCAAAGGCATATTAATCCTCTACATATGCATATTTTTGTACCAGAATCTGGACACTTAGCCCAGGTTCCCTATTGATATGTATTTTTGGGGCATATTAGTTCTGCAAAAACAAAAATAAAAAACAGTATTCCATTCCAATGTAGCAGCTTTATTCCCACTGTCAGTTATGTTTGATGTTGGGGAGAAATTTTCCACCCCTTATACCTTGAAAATAACTGATATCTGGCTCCAGCTCTGTGGTGTACACTCATTACCCTTAGCCAGAAATCACTGAGCTAAGGAAAAGTATTGCCCCATTAAACAAAGTGTCATCATTGAAGAGCAATTATTCTTTTTTATTTTTCCTGTGAGGTTATCTTAATAACTCACTCATAACAGTTATCTCCTAGGAAACATCTAGTTCATACAGTAAGACTGTTAAACAATATGAATCCGGTACAAATAGCACAGGCTAAATGTTTCCAACCATGAAGTGTTTATATTTATTACAAATCGATGCAAGGCAAAGACCACTGCCAGCTACTGCCTATTGTTGGTGGAAAATTAAATTATTCTTACTTTTTGTGGGCTTTTTACTCATCTATATGCAGCCTGTCATACTAGAAATTACATTTCACCATACCCTAGAAAGCTAAGTAAAACTCAATTGGCAAACTGAAATTTTTATTTAGAAGACCCAAAATTTGTGAGAAATAAGGTGAATTAGCAAGTTAGACAATCGTCATTTTAATATCACCAGACTATAATTCTATACTGGAAATGAGAGAATCCCTTTTATTGCTTTTCCTTCAACATGAGATTTAAGGGAGAATTTCCAAGGACAATTACAATGAAATCTTCATGTAAATTCTTGTTGCCATGAAAATTTCCCACATACGTGCACGCATAGCTGCCCACAGGATGGATCGCCAGCTCAAGCTACTTAGGCCTAAAACCATCTACACTCTTATGTTTATTGTTTTCTGCTTAACTGCCATTTGCCTGTAATATAAACCTACTGACAGAATTATCATTAAGGCCAAACACAAATTCCTATCATTCAGGGCAGAGCAAAAAGAAAACACTAAGGGAACATTTACCAAAACTTGTCACCTGACACACCCTGAGCATACGGCTCTGTGCATAAAGCTTGAATTAACTTATACTGGAAACCTGTAGTCACTACATTTTATTTTTCAATCCAGTGCTAGTTTTTCATTTCCTTTTCAAGGAAAAAGTGTTCTTTTCTTGAAACTTGAAAAAGAAAGGAGTGAAATGTCATACAAAGCAAAAGAAATATCTAGGTTGCTTATAAATACCTTATTCAAGGTGGTTATTGTATTTTCCAGAGTAAGGCTGTATTTCATTTCTTATATATGTTAAAATTAAAACTTGCTTTAATTATCATAGTTATCTATTGCTGTGTAACAAATTAATCCCAATATGTAGTGCCTTAACACAACAAAATTTATTATCTACACCGCTTCTGTGGGTTAGGAAACCAGATGCAATTTAGCTGCATTTCCTGCTTCAGTGTTGTTCACAGGCAGCAATCAAAGCATTGGCAGGCTGCAGTCATCTTAAGGCACTCCTGGGGAAGAACCACTTCCAAACTCATTTATGTGGTTGAAGGTAGGATTTAATCCTTGTGGGTTGTTGGACTGAGGGGTTCAGTTCCTTGCTGGCTGTTGGCCAGAGGCTGCCCTTAATTTCTTGCCACATGGGTCTCTCTCACATGGTAACTTGCTTCATCAAAGTGAGAAAGCCAAGAAAGCAAGAGAGTCTTCTAGCGGGAGAGAGCATCCTACAAAGATGAAAGTCGAAGTCTTTGGTAACTTAATCATGGAAGTTAAGTCCCATCACTTTTGATGTATTCTATCCTTTAGAAACAAGTCACAAGGTCCAACCCACACTCAAGAAGAGAGGATTACACAAAAGCATGAACACCATCTTAGAAGTCTACCTACCACACACAGTAGTACACTGTGAATTAGAAGCATGCTCAGATTGAGAAGTATTAACCAAATCTTTATTTGACTTGTTTACTTTTTTAAAGTAACTTTTATCAACAGTATACAGTGATTCTAAGGTATTACACAGAGAGAGAGAAAGAGAGAGGTTAACTTGGAATTTATTCTGCTCTTATCTTAGAACTCTAAAGCTGTTTAAAAACTTTTTTTTTTTTTTTTTTTTTTTGGGACGGAGTTTTGCTCGTTACCCAGGCTGGAGTGCAATGGCGCGATCTCGGCTCACGGCAACCTCCGCCTCCTGGGTTCAGGCAATTCTCCTGCCTCAGCCTCCTGAGTAGCTGGGATTACAGGCACGTGCCACCATGCCCAGCTAATTTTTTAGTAGAGACGGGGTTTCACCGTGTTGACCAGGATGGTCTCAATCTCTTGACCTTGTGATCCACCAGCCTTGGCCTCCCAAAGTGCTGGGATTACAGGCTGAGCCACCGCGCCCGGCCATAGCTGTTTAAAAACTTTTAAGTGACACTTAGGATGGAAATAGGAGCTGTCTGACCTTTATATCTGCTTCCCTCTGCCCCAGCCAAGTATGGTCATCAACTGGTTCAAGGGGTGTAGTCACACTGTGACTGATCCCCATGGTTGCCCAATCACAGTTGCTTCCCAAATTCTCAGTGCTTTACATTTCCCAGGGTACAAGGTAACGCCATGATGGGGGTGAAGTGAGAGAGCTAAGATGTGGGCTGGAGTCTTTTTGTGGCCAATCCTAAAGAGATTTTTTCTCTTCTCCAAGTGGAAAAGGCTCCTGGTCTATTGTTTCCAGTCTGTTGCTCTGTGGAATAGTGAAATCCACAGAATGGAATCTGATAACCTTTCTTTCATAAATATGGACCCCATTATTCTTAATCAAGGGTTTGAGATTTATTTAATAAGTGGTTTGTTTTGGAATTCAAAACTACAATTTTGCTTTTTGATTATTATATCCACTTTGAATTCAAACAATCCATGTAGGGATTCAAATGACTTCTTTGTTCTGGGATCTGTGGGTGCTCACCTGAAGGAAAGTTCACACCATGGTCAAATAAATTTAAAAAAAAAAAAAAAAAAAAAAAAGCTGAGATCAGTACATTTTTAATATCTGGCACATAGGTTTTGGTTTGAAATGTTAAGATCATTTTTAAACTCTCCAAGTGATTCAGAGTCACAGCCATGTTTGGAAATCCCTGATTTTCAGCACCTATTTTGTGTTCAGATCAGTGTCACTAGCTGAGTAACACTGGACATGTTATTGCTTTAAGCCTTAATTTTCTCATCTGTAAAATAAAATTATTTTATGTAACTTATACATAACATCTGTTATTAGAAGTGAATATGATAACATCTATAAAGCTTTTACCTCAATGCCTGAAACATTGCAAACACATAAGGTGAGCTGTGTTATTATAATCATGCACTAAAACATAATAAACATGAAATACTGGTCATCAGTGAATCGATTCAAGTACATAATATATCCCTGTCAACTTTCCAGGTTTATTTTTAGGATATCTTCCTGGGTTATTTTGAGGATATATGTTATAGCACATTTTAAATTATTCAACTACCACATAAATATAAGGTCATATTTTAATTTTATTCTTTCATTCATTTGAGTGCTATTCTGGGCACTGGAGACACAGCAATGAGCAAGACACACAGGCCACTGACTACAGAGAAATTGCACACTAATAGGGGCAACAGACAATAGACCTAAATTATTTATAATGTGCTGTCATTAGTGATCATTTCAGCCAGGCAGGGAGGCATACAACTGTAAAGCTGGGGGTGGGTGGCATCTACTTTAGAGGGGATGGGCAAGATGGATCTTTTAAGGAAGACAACTGAGCAGAGATTAAAGAAAGTAAGGGAGTGAGTAATGGGAAGTTCCAGGGGTGATGGGAGCTTTCCAGATGAAGGAACCACAGGGCAAGTAACTCTGAAGAACCATGTGAACCTACTTAAAAACATGGGCCAGGCACAGTGGCTCACACCTGTAATCTCAGCACTTTGGGAGGCCAAGATGGGCAGATCACGAAGTCAGTAGATCGAGACCATCCTGGCCAACATGGTGAAACCCTGTCTCTACAAAAAATGCTAAAACATTAGCTGGGCATGGTGGTGCACGCCTGTAGTTCCAGCTACTTGGGAGGCTGAGGCAGGAGAATTGCTTGAACCCAGGAGGCGGAGATTGCAGTGAGCCGAGATCGCGCCACTGCAGGGCCCACTGAGCAAGAGCAGGTAAGAGAGAGGCCATGCACCACACTGTGGGACATGGGGAAAAAAAAAAAGAAACTTTCCTAAGAGCGCAAGAAAACCATTTAGGGGTCTTCATAACAAGTCAAATAATCTGATTTACATTTGTGTTGTAGAAAAATATACATAACATAAAATTTACCATGTTAACCACTTTAAGTGTACGATTCAGTAGCATTAAGTAAGGTCACAACGTGAGGCAATCAACTTTACTATTTTCAGAATATTTTCACTATTCCAAACAGAAGCTCAGATCCACTGAACACTAACTCCCCAGCCTTCCCTCCCTTCTCACTGGTTACCACAAATCTGCTTTCTAGCTCTATGAATTTGCCTATTCTAAGCACCCCAGTTAAGTGAAAACAGTCAATATCTGTCCTTTTCTGCCTGACTTAGCACAATGTTTCAAGTTTTACCTATGTTACATCTTGAATCAGAGTTTCAATTTATATTTTTAAAAGATGATTTTTGCTGTTGCTGTTATGCTAAGACCCCATAGTACAAGAGGAAAAACAGAGAGAATGAGACAGAATGCTGTAACCTGGTGAGAGATGATAGAGGTTTGGTTCAGAATAACACCAGCAGCAATGATGAGAAAGGACCAGATTTGGGATCTATCTACCTACCTACGTATCTACCCACCCTCTCTCTCCCTGTCCCTCTCTCTCTCTGTCCCTCTCTATCCCCCCACTTCTTGGTGTGTGTGTGTGTGTGTGTCTGTGTCTGTGTCTTGCATGCCCAACAGTAGCATAGTGCATCTGGCCCAGGCTATAGCCAAAGTTGTGATTGATTTTCAGTGAACTTCCTCCACCTTGTGCTGCTGTACCAGCCCCTCAGGCTGAAACCACAGACATCTCTAACCACCTGCCAAGCCCAAGGAGCAAGTATTCATGCAGTTTTTTAAATGTTATCAGCACCCACTTTGGAAAAGGTATGGAATCTTCTAAGATGGCTGCTTTGTAGAACAATACTCAACTGGATGTTTGATTCAGAGTTTTGTTTAAAACACCAGCCTCCTTTCTTTATCTAGATACAAACCCGTTTTCTGTTCACCCCCCAATAAGCATTTCCTAATTCACTTCAACGTCCGGCATTCTGACAATCATTGTGAGTAGTTAAAAACTATAACACATGGTCTTTTCCCTTTAATCTAGTTTGGGGTATAAGGCATGAACAGTATGAGACAATGAGAAAATAATTTATGACCAATTTAATATTAAACACAGAACACTGAATTATAAACCAGGAGACCCTCTACCAAAGTGTGGTTAAAGTAACAGTATGTTGCAATCAATTATTCAGTTTCATTCAAAGTAAACTCCATTTTGACAGATTATATTTTCTAAAGATGACTGCAGCAATACCTCCTATCCCATGGGCTCTTTGAGAATTCACAATGACTATCCAGAGGTGGTATTTACACCCCTGTCCTTTATCCTGGGCAGGCATGAGACTGTCTCAACCAATAAGTAGGACAGAGTGGTACTATGTGAATTCTGAAGCAAAGTCATAAAAGTATCATGTATTTTGGTCTTGTTTCCCTAGGATGTTTCCTTTTGGAAAGAGGTTATGAAGAAGCCCAAGCAGCCTGTAGAGGGGCCCACATAGAAAGAAGCAAGGCTCCTACCCACCAAGCCCCCAGCCTCCAGCCAGCAACCCCCAGTCCTGGCTGAGCTTCCAGCTAGCAGTCAGCACCACTTTACACTGATGGATGTGAGTGATCCCCCTTTGAAGCGGACCCTCTCGCCCCCTACTGCAACACCACTACTGACATTGGACCCACCTCTCTGAGCCATGTCCAAACTACAGATTTGTGAGCAAAATTAATGTCTTTTTAAACCCACTACATTTTAGCTAGTCTGTTTCTCAGCAATAGGTCACTAGAGCACCCCCCTCCCCACCCCATGACAAACTTCACTTTTACTTGTATTAAACTAGGAGCTCTTAAATAGGAGAAAAGGGCCAGGCGTGGTGGCTCACACCTGTAATCCTAGCACTTTGGGAGGCTGAGGGGGGCAGATCAAGAGGTCAGGAGTTCGAGAACAGCCTGACCAGCATGGTGAAACCCTGTCTCTACTAAAAATACAAAAATTAGCTAGGCGTGGTGGCGTGCCTCTGTAATCCCAGTTACTCAGGAGGCTGAGGCAAAAGAATCACTTGAACCCAGGAGGCACAGGCTGCAGTGAGCCAAGATCACGCCACTGCACTCCAGTTTGGGTGACAGAACAAGATTTCATCTCAAAAAAAAAAAAAAAAAAAGGGGGAGAAAAAAGGATGGAGTTACATTAGCATTTTGGAAAATGAACATAACCCACAACCTGTCTTAATTAGGCCCAATTTCACTAACAGTAATTGTTAGCAGTGTGCCATTTATAGTTATTCAATAAACATAAAATGATTCTACAAATACTATGTAACAAAATTAGCTTGCAGATCCAGAAGATGCCTCTATAGTTTTGTCAGAATCTGAGTGTTCTTGAACGTTAATAATATCCATGCTCCTGAACAAAAAGAATAGATTTTTTTGTGCCAAAAGGGTTTGGAGAAGGGGAAAATGAATGAGAGTTGGGGTAGGAAGACATCCTTGGACCTTTGGTGACTGTTGAAGAAAGAGTCGCAGTGTATACCAAGTAAGGGATATAATACACACAGACACATACCACATGGTGGGATACAGGCTCAGTTTCTTTTATGGACCAATTTAACTAAAACAGAAGAGAGATCTTAAGAAGTGAATGAAAAGGTGATGCCAACTTGCTGACAAAGCTACAATGTAAAATCCTTTAGTAGTGGTTTTAAATCTACATGGCAGCTTCCAGTAATTGCTGACAATTTGCCTACTGTATTTACATACATTAACGAGGAATCCAAATAAATCTCCTTTTCATGAATTCTCCACTGTCTCTGAGACAAGCAACAACACATTTCATTAAAAGGAAGTTAACTTTATTTTTCTCAAACAGCTCCTCAGAAGTTAAAATACATATATATCTTGGTTATGCTGCTTCTTCCTCAAATAAATTCAATGTGTCTATAAGACAAAGAGATGAATGGTATAAATTAAATTCTCAGTTGTCTCGGTATTTATTTATCCTAATAGCTTCAGTAAAAACCATTTGACAACAGTACATGTTAGCTGATAGGCAGTTTCAAAATTACAGGAATGTAGTCCTCATTTAGGTAAAGTCAACCTACCTCTGTCTTCGATCACCATTTCAAAATCCTATTCCCATGCTTTAGTATTTACATATTCATTGATTCACCCATTAACCAATATGTTCTAAGCACTCTTCCAGTCTCTAATGTCTGTGGCTACAGAGTCTCCAGGACTACTTTCAGGTACTCAAGTCTCTGAAACAATGATTTGTTCAACTCTGGAAACAGATAGCACTTCCCAAGGTCATTGAGGTACCCTGATAAATAGCTCTCCTCTTACTGTACAAATTCTAAATCAAATAAGATCAATATGTTGCAAAATATCACTCAGATAAAACTGAGTTGGTGGATGTCATTTATGTCTGTGAGCAAGCGACTTTCCCACAAACTGAATCCCGGAAATCAACAGACATAACCTGTGTTAAACCAGAGATGGCTTCCTGTTCCTGACCCTCAAATTGGCAGAGCCTCTCTGTAGGGGAAAAGAATGGAATGTGCTCCTTGCTAACAAGAAGGAAGCAGAAGGACTAGAGCTATAGATGCCCATTTCTCTCTTCAGATTCCCAAACAGAGTAAGAATGACAAGATAGGTCATAAGTCTTACCGCAAGCGAATTGCTTGCACACAGAGCAGGAGTGGGCAAATTATGGTCTACTTTGGGACATAAAATGGGTCATTTTATGAAAAATTTGGCCCATTACATTTTTTGTACAGCCCACAAACCAAGAATGGTTTTTATGTTTTTGAATGGTTAAAAAAAATCAAAAGAAGAGTATTTCATGACACACGAACATTATATGAAATTCAAATTCCAGTGCACACAAATAAAGTTTTATGAGAACACAGCCATACTCATTTGTTTACATGTTGTTTATGGCTACTTTCTCACTCCAATGGCTTAGATAAGTAGTTGTGAAAAAGACTGTATGGCCCACAAACCCTAAAATATATGCTATTTGACCCTTTACAGAAAAAGTTTGCTTACACCTACATAAAAGAAACATTTTTTTCTTTTGAGGAAGCATTCTCCCTGGGACTATTCTAGAGACAGAATGTCCTTTTATCATTTTGTCTTTATTGTAGGACCACCATTCTCTCAGTTCCCTATCCTTCTCCCTCCCTCAAAACCAGGCAGGAATTTTATGACTTTCCTTAACCCCTTATTTAATTAATTATAATTTGTTTTCTGTTTATTTGTTCTTTAAAAAGTCTTCAAATCATTCCAAGATCTCTACAACAATTTTCCAATTAGTTTTCTTTTTATTTATTTTTTCTTTTTTGAGACGGGATCTCACTCTAGCCCAGACTGGAGTGCAGCGATGGGATCACAAATCACCTCAGGCTCGAAATCCTGGGCTTAAGATATCCTGCTATCTCAGCCTCCCACTATTAACTTCTTCTCATACCTCTATAGTCCTTTAGAATTGAAAATAACTTTAGAGAGTTTCTGTTCAATCCCCTCATTAGCAAAATGAGGAAACTGTTACTTTGTGAGCCAAATGACTTTCCCCAATTTGCAAATCTAATTTTTGATCGACTAGAACTAGACTCTCTCCCAAAACATAACTCAGTGATTCCTCTGTCATACTCATAGCATACTCTCTCTATGTTGTACTCATTATGAAATTTTCAGATTCCCATTGATCAAGTCAAATTTATAATCTAGGCTGTGAATCAGAGAACTGTAGACTGTGGGACAAACTTTGCTGTTTTTGCAAATAAAGTTTTATTGGAACACAACCACAATCATTTACTTATCTATGGCTGCTTTTGCACTATAGTGACAGAGTTGAGTAGCTGCACCACAAACTGCATGGTTCACAAAGCCTAAAATATTGACTATCCAGTTCTTTCCATAAAAACTTTGCTTTTCTGATCTACAGCCCTAACCTAGACCACCCAAAGTATTCTCATTCCTTATCACTTTCTATAGCACTTATGGCTTGTTTTCTATATCTGCTCTTAATTTCTATAATAATGAAACTTCTGACTATTTTAACCAAGCACATGGCAGACTGAACTTAAGACATTGCTCAGCTTCATTTGTAACTTGGTGTGGCCAGTGGAATAAATGGGATGTCAATGGACTTGTGCATGCAATTTCTAGGAAGTGTCCTTAAAGGAAGAAAGATAGTTTACTCTTCTTTTTTGTATCCTTCTTTCTAGCTAGACTGATAACAACATAACTGAAAAGTCATCTCACACATGGATGATCTTGGACCTAGAATTAATATATGTTAGAGCAACAAGATGGAAAGATCCTGGATCCTTGACATCAGAGTTTTTCTACCATCCTCAGACTATTTACGTCTGGATGTTTATATGAGCAAGAAATACAATTCTCTGTTAAACAAACCTCTGCCAATTAGGATTTTTCTGTCTGTACTTGATTCTAAGTGATGCACTTATAATAGAAATTTTTCTTCCAGACAGGCCAGTACCTTTCTAGTTTGCTGAATTAGCCATGCTTTTTCTCACACCTCCATTCTTTTGCTCATGCTGCTAGCTCATGCTGGATTGCCCACTCTTTCCTCCTCCATTTGGCTACATTTTACGAATTCTTCAAAGCAGTTGAAGTTCTATCTCCACACTGAAGCACTTCACTTCTCTTTTCCCATTTAGAAGTCAGTACAATATGTCTGGACAACTGAGATTGCACACTGTATTATATTCTTTTAGTTATGTGTTTTGGTATTTTATGCCCAATGATAATGTAGACTTGTACAGGATTAGGATCATTTATTTTTGTTTCTGGTGCCCCAATGCTATAGTTAACTACAAAATATTTGTTTAATTTACTTTAATAAATTTGGGCAAAAGTAAGCCAAACATAGCCATGAGTTCACAGGCTCTCATACTTTAAACTCAGATATGTTTTTGACGCCTGAATCATAATGTGTAAATCAACCAATGGGAGATTTGTCCCAGGTGAGGTCATTCAAAATGGGATATGATATACATTTAGCCAAAAAAATTATGTGCTGTCTAGTAAAGCCACCATGAGATAATTCATACTAGTGTCACGTATGCTAAATTGGACAAATGTGCCACATAATCTGTTTTAGTCCATTCCTGCTGCTAAAACAAAATACCATACACTGGGTAATTTATAAATAATAGAAATGTATTTCTCACAATTCTAGAGGCTGGGGAGTCCTAGATCAAGGTGCCAGTAGATTCGGTGTCTGGGGAAGGCGACTGTCTTTTTTTTAACTTTTCTTTTTTAAAAATTTTTCCATAAGTTATTGTGGTACAGGTAGTTTTTGGTTACATGAGTAAGTTCTTGAGTGGTGATTTGTGAGATTTTGGTACACCCGTCACCCAAGCACTATACACTGCACCGTATTTGTAGTCTTTTGTCCCTCAACCCACTCCCACTCTTCCCCCGAAGTCCCCAAAGTCCATTGTATCATTCTTAAGCCTTTGTGTCCTCATAGGTTAGCTCTTACATATTAGTAAGAACATTGATTGATGTTTGGTTTTCCATTTCTGAGTTACGTCACTTAGAATAATAGTCTCCAGTATCATCCAGGTCACTGCAAATGCTGTTAATTCATTTCCTTTTATGGCTGCATAGCATTCCTTCATACACATATATACTACAGTTTCTTTATCCACTCATTGATTGATGGGCATTTGTGTTGGTTTCACAATTTTGCAATTGTCAATTGTGCTGCTATAAACATGTATGCGCAAGTATCTTTTTTGAACGACTTCTTTTCTTCTGGGAAAAGATATCCAGTAGTGGGATTGCTGGATCAAATGGTAGTTCTACTTTTAGTTCTTTAAGGAAACTCCACACTGTTTTCCATAGTGGCTGTACTAGTTTACATTCCCATCAGCAGTATAGAAGTGTTCCCTGTTCACTGCATCCATGCCAACATCTGTTTTTTGATTATTTGTTTATGGCCATTCTTGCAGGAGGAAGATAGTATCACATTGTGGTTTGGATTTGCATTTCCCTGAAAGTGAAGGCTACTTTGTTTCCACAATGGCCACATTCTCTGGAGGGGGCAAAGCCTGTGTCCTCACCTAGCAGAAAGAATGGAACGGCAAAAGGTATAGGGCACTTCCTTTAATCTCTTTTATATGAGTACTGATTCACTTATGAATGCAGAACTTTTATGACTTAATCACTTCACTTTCCAAAAACACCCCACCTTTTAATACTATCACATTGGGTTCCAAGGTATGGTATTTGAAAGGGCACATACATTCAAACCATAGCACTCTCATTGCAGTAACTGGATATAATTCCACATTTAGTTTTCTCCTTTATGAGATGCTTTGTAGCCCTGGATGCCAGCCAGCCATACATAATATTAGACAGATAAATTTAAGCTAAGGTCAAAAGCTAGTAAGATACTGCTTATACTTGTCCCAGTTCATGAAGCAAAGAGAAACATAATGGCTTGTCAAGAGCTTGAATGTCAATGCTCAAACATTTCTTAAATCTACATCCAAGCAGTTTGCCCCCTGTGGAACTGTACATCTTGTTTATCTACAAGGCATATGGCCATTTGTATAAGCCCAGCCTGCAGTTCTTAAATGGTGATGTGTAGTCTGTCTATTCACATTAGCTTATGGCAGAGTTCTTAGAACATTCTTACGAATTAATTGATTGCAGCGTCAGCCAAAAGCCTACCTAGAAACAAGTGCCAGGGGCTGCTGAAGAGAAAATAGAGTTAGAGTCATATAGGCACTGATTTTTTTTTTTAGTGCATGAAGATTGCTTGCCCCCAGTTCTTTCCACTTGCAATTTGAGGTAGCTCTATGACCAAACTCCCTTGGGAGGGCAGACAGTTGCCTATGTGCAGAGGAAAATGAGATCATAGAAGAGAAACTTGTCAGATGGCACGGGAACAGAGGGCGCTCTTGGGTTTTTTGCTTGTTTAACCATATTGCTCCTGTACATATCCCCAAAAGCTTATTCTTTCAGTTTTACTGAACATGTTGTTCATCTCCTTGATTGTCAGTTATTGATTACTTTTTTGAAGTTCTTTTCAGAATTTTTCTTTCCCTTGAAGATAATACGTTATTATGTGTGTCTGCATTGTTTTCACCAGTGTTGATTGGAGAAAAAAAGTCTTACCCCTTCATCTTGCTTCATGCCTTCAGCCCAGCCCTGGCAGCATTAGGAAAGCCATATCCCAAAGGAATATATGTTTCCCTCAAACGAAAAGTAAATATTAACATAGAAAGAAAAGTCAGTGCCTTTTAAGATGGTTCTTCTTAGGTGTCTTAGTTCACCTCTAAATGTCTGTCCTGTCCATTCATATATTCGAACCCAGTCCATTCTTCCCCATTTCTACTCTCCATCTTCTTCAGGCCTTTCTCCAATCGGTTAATTTTTTCTTATTTATAGTAAACACTGTTTCTTCCTTCACAAAACTTCCTTAACTGATTATGTTGGGGAAATATAATTAAAAATAAAATCTTCTGCCAACCCAGAAATCCTTTGCAAAGGTAGTAGAGAAAGAAAATAATGTTATTTTTTGAAAAAGCAGTAAACCAGAATGTGATTAAACAGGCACTGTGCTATGAGATTGCAAAGGCAGAAAGAAATCTCCCTTTTTTATTCAAGTAGATACAACCCATTACAAATATGTTTCAAAATAAACAATAACCAGTCTTTAAGTAAGAGGACTTGACAGCACAATTTGTCCCACATAGCTCATCCTAACTTTAATGGGTAACTGGGATGACCATTTGTTTTAGCTAATTGGCCTTATTCAGAGGAAAAATAAACTTCTCCTATCTGTATGACAAGAGGCAGTTTTGCAATTTAGATCAAGGCACCCACTAAGGCTCCTTACCTCTCAAAGAATCTGGGAGACAGAGGTGCTCTCTTCTTTAATGTTTACATTTCATAGAGATGGCGCTGAGGTCTTTAAGACATTGCTGGATCATAAAGCTGAGAAAAGCCCTATCTAGCTTTCCAAAGGACTTATGTATATTTTAAACAGAGGAGAAAGAGCTTAAAATTTCAAGTTTTCTAAAATAAATTCTCTTAAAAAAAAAAAAAAACCGAGGTAGAACATTGTAAGAACATCCTTGTTCTACCTAGTGTAATATGTGTCATGGAGCAGGGAAAAGAAAGATCTGGAGGCCAGTAATAGAAAAGCTCTATAAAGAGGGAAATGGGGAGAAATCAGGAAAAACACAGGCATAGACTTTGCGTAGGAAATAAATATAGTTCTCGGACACAATTAGAAAACAATTACTGATTGTAACTGTGATATATTTGGTGAGGATTCTTGGGCCCCACTTCAGACATCTCATTCAGTAACTTTTAAAAGCTTAAGTTTCAGTTCCAGAAGATATAATTAAACAAAAAAATCTTTCCCACATGATGCTGCTGTGCAGCGAGGTTTAGGAAACACTGACAGGGTATTAGAGGTATGTGAGCCTCTAATTTTTCATTGAGTTAGTCCTAGAGAATCTGGCTTAAGATCTTAGTGAAAAGGAAATAGAAATAAATAAAACAGGTAAAACCAATAGTTTGTAAACAAAGAAATAAGCAAAGTCCATTCCATTTGAATTTTTAAAAATGGAATTTAAAAATCTCCTACCATAGAAGAAAGAACAGCTGCTGCAGACAATTCCTACCTCCCTCCCACTTAGAACATAGGCTTTGAGAATTGGGTGTCAGAAAAGGCTTCAGGGCTTCAGGGAAGATGAGGATAGTAACTACAGGAGTCTCACAAGGAGAGGATACCTCCAGGAGATTAGAGTGGAAAGGGGACATCTGGAGATCTCTAGAGACTCAGATCAGCCTGCCATTACACTTGACTTCAACTTCCCGTCTTCTTTCAGACTCAGGTTTATAGATGAAAAGCCAAAGGTGAGTGTAGTACTTCTGCTGACAGGTGACTGACAGAAATAATGAAGCACAGAGCTTGGCTGAGGGCTGAGTTTTCTGAATAGCATTAGGACCCTTGGGGCTGAGAAAATATAAATTTCTTACCACCTGCAAGAAACTGGAAAGTTTACAAAAGATGTTTTCAAGATTTCCTGGCAGGTGGGCAGCACTGTTTGACAGCAGGATTCTGTCTAAAGAACAGCTGGTCTGAAAGTAGTGTCTTAAGCACAATAGGGATGGATGGAGAGATTAAAGCGCAAGATAAAAGTGCACTGGAATATTTTTATAAAGCAATATAATTTAATAAATAGCAAAGGGGACAATAAAAGAGATGTGATGTCTATAAAAGGATTTAAGATGCAAGATGGACTGGGATCAGACATAAAATTAAATATAACCTTTTGGGAGCATACCACAGGTAATACAAATCTTTTTAGATCCCTACCTACAGAAGAGAAATATATCCCAACTAAAACCACAAAACTGGAGCAAATACCAGTTCACATCACTGTGGTACTGAAAATAAAACAAAAGAAATGAGAATGACTCCTATACGCAAATGAAATTCAGCTTCACATGATGACGATCAGGAAATTCAGTTTCTCAATGACATCACACTGAGTAAATGCCATAACAAAAACTGTCATTTGTTGAGCGCCTACTGTGTGCCAGGCACGAGGCTAACTATCCCACACATATTATCCCAGAAATGCTCAAAGTAATTTGAAGAATTATTTATTATTTACATTTTATATATATGAAGCCGGAGTTGCTGAGAAATAAATTGCCCAGAGTATAGAACTAGGAAATGGTGGAAGCAGAATTGAAACTGAGGACTGCTGGACACAGAACCCTTTGCATTTTCATACTGCTTTCTACTATAGAGTCTGTGGATTATGTTTTTCATATTCTTCTACTCTATAATTGGATTCCAAATAGTCATGAAGCAGAAGAACATCTGACCACAGCTTTTCCCATTTAACATGCAATTTCTGAAAGATTCTAATCCTCCAATTATCCACCAAAAGGTAATCTCTCATTCTAACCTCCAATTTTCTACTAAATCAAGTCTTCAGGAAACAGCTGTGCTGGATACTCATGGTGCTTTTAAGCCCAGGAATCTCCTGGTCTGTGGGCAGTAATAAATCATTTGGGAATGCAGTGTTCGCACACCCTCTGGGTTCTCCTCGCTGGGAACTGCACTCCAGAGCTGTTCCTATTCAGCCATCTTCATGTATGCAAAATCTTAAAAGGTTACAGATATAGATACATGTTCTCTATCCATAATGAGCCATTCTCTACAATTATCTCAGGAGCTTATTCTCAAGGGCTTATTATAAAATGATCAAAGCAAAAGAATTTTCTATTCATGTTGAATATAATAGCTAAACTTTATCAGGCACACGATTTTGGAAAAGCTGGAGCATAGAAAGTAACAGAAAACCTTAGAATCAAATCAACATAAAGAATTATCCTAGTTTCTATAGCTAGATAACTGAAGAAATCAAAGAAAATACAGGAACTTCCTATGTAAATTATAGATTAGCTCATTGCCAGATCTTAATGTTTCTAATTGAACAGGATGATAAAAATATCTTAAGAGAATTAGATGCCAGGGTCCAAAATGGAACCATGATGTTTATTCTAATAGGAACAATTAGAAGATGCTCAAAATTAGAACTGGAAGGTCTTCTACTTCTGCAGAGCTAAAACTTTTAACATATTATCATGACATTCCCTCTCATACAATCCCAATATTTTGGCTTTATTTTTCTTTTATTTGAGAAGCACAAAATTATGTACAAGTTTGCAGACAGCCTATTTATTTCACAAAGGAAAGATAGAAATTAAATTTTTCAACAGCTCCTAATACCATTTCATGTTCAACTAAGGGTCTCCATGTTGCCCCATGAAGGTGAGTCCCTTCCTGTTCTGTTCTCAGAAATCCTTTTCTACCACACAGACATTCTTTTGATGCTAAGTAATACAATGTTGATAATCACAGGAATTTAATTCCCCTGCTTAATGTCAGCAGTAAATTTGGCTAAGAAAAGACAATACCATTACTAAAGAACAGTGAGCAGATCGTTCAAAGCCTGCTAAATTTGCCATGGAATCTTTGAATTTATTACTGCTCTACTTTCTACAGACTCATTCATCTAAGGCACTAGAAAGCTCATTTCTAAATCCTTCTTATCTGATCACTTGGAATCACACAATCAAACAGCATTTATCAGAAGCCTTCAGGCACATTGTGCAATGTTGAGAATTTTGCCAAGAGATTTCTCTTTAAATATGATCCCTGATCTCTGGAAATATTGTTTTCAAAAATAAGGCCTTGCTAAACTTTTAAGATGAGAAACATTAATCTTAACAGTTATCTACTGCTGTGTATTACTCTTTGTCACAAATTGTAGTAAATGTGTTGCTACAACCCAATGAAGTAGGCAAAATTATTATCTTCATTCTGAAAATGAAGGAACACAATCAGAGAGAGGGGTAATTAGCCCAAGATTACAAAACTAGTAATAAATGACACCAGTTTCAAAAATAATTTAAATGACCACATTGCCCTGGGCTTCACGTTGGACCATAAAAGATGTGGCACAACTACTGTACACTTTAAACTTTACTTTAAAATGTAAAGTTTATATGGGTTTGTATCACAAATGTCAACATGAGCATAAACATGCTTTATAGCTATATGCAAAAATAAGACAAAAAAAAAACCACTAAAATAAATCGACATCAATCAACTTTATTTGATCAACTAAGTTAAGGCAAGGTTTTGCTAGTCAATGCTCAATAATAGATAGTATTATCATCATTATTCCTCTACTGTACTTTAAGGGGTTTTTTGAATAATAAGGAAAGTGAGGACAGAAGGCTTTCATGATTGGGTGTCACTGTCTTAAATCCAATCTTCAGATCCAAAATCCATAATCTTTCCTTCCTAATGGATAAAACTAGGTATCTAGACGTTATCCAACCCTGACTGCCCTCCAAAATATGTATAAAAACTAAAAGTAATCCTCATTCTTTACTATGAGATAGCCAGATATGACAATGTCAGCTGTTAATGCAAGAAGGCCTTTTGCTTCCCTCAGTCCTCCTAATACTGGACTAATTTTCTCAAACCTGGGACTGAAATTTCTTACGAGTATATCCCTATCCCAAGTAACTACCCTCCTGGGTCTCCCTGGGTGAATTATAGGTGTCTCTACTGCAGCACACCACAATCTGCCTTGCAGAATAGTTAACACTAATCATAGCTGAAGTGTTAAGGAAGATATATGAGAACACTGATGTTAGCTCTCATTGGATTAACCATATTCTTTGGGTCTGAGAGCAGCTTTACCAACAATCTTCAGGATACAAAAGAAAGGAACTAAACTATATTCAACATTTTCAAATTATAACATTCATTACTAATGTAAAAAATTTATCTAGCTTAAGTATTCTCTATAAATAACCCTTAGTAACAATTTCCAAAACAAAAACAAAAGGCAACTATAGCCTCTACTCTAAATTTATGATTTGTCAGTATCATAAGACAAGAATGTATCCTGACAAGTTCTTGAATTTTCAGTTTATTTTACTGCTGAGCCTTTCAAGTGATTTGTATTCTGGGTATAAGGCCAATATTTGCATTCTGATTCATTTTTATAGCTGTATTACTGGATTCTTATGATCTAGAATCCGGCATACTGGTATAAGAATAAACTCTTTTGGAACCTTGTCAGTATTGTATTTCTGAAGGAATACTTCAGAACAACTACAAGGTACTAACTCTACAGCCTTTCTTTGTGTAGTTCAGGTCACACATTCCACATCAGAATACCAAAATGGCTTCAAATATTTTGCAATACAGGTACCAAAAACAGCAAAATACTGTGATGACCATGTTTATACATTTTACCTATTAATTTATTTTCCTGGGAAAAGATTAGTATTTATGTTTAAAAAGACACAATTTTAAAAATGAATTTGCTATTGTCAGCTTACACCAAAGGATTATAATTTAACATAAAAAGAGGCTAATTATATATTATATTCACATTCAACTATTTATATGTGAAAACATTTGATAGCTACTGTGTTATTAGTTTGCAACTTGGCAAATACCTTTATACTTTTAGAGATAATATATGCAAGAATATTTGCAATTTATAAATACTTTCAATTTTATAAGCACTAAATTTTATAATAATTAAGATATAGGATCATTTTCTAAAGAAAAAATATATGAAAGGGTTTTAAATAAAATCAAAAATTTAGTTTTCTTGGATTTAGTAAAAAGGATTCAACTTTCTGATCTATACTAAGTCTTTCTTTTATTAAGATTTAACTCTAAAAACTTAAACACCAACAACATGGAAATTAAAATTCTTTAATCTCTTTAATGGTTCATAAGGGCAATTTAGTGGGATAAAGAAACAGATAATAAAGTGTAGATTTAAACAGACCTGGAGGGAGGAGATAGATTTAAATAGATTGTGGATGGATAGACAAATAGAATACATTTTGTGATTGTTTTATGGTTTCTATTTCTTCATTTTTCTCTTTGATAGAATTTGATTTATTCTTTTCAGTTAAAACATAGTTATATTAACATTTTTTCACATTGCTTTATTATTTTCTGCTATGTGGAAGTGCATTCTTCCTCTCATGGTGAATTATATGTGTGCTTTCTAATTTTCTCTGTGAACTTCTCTTTAACAGAATGGACATTCCAGATTATGAAGGCTTCCCTATTACTAGTTTTATCCTATTTTTAAGTTAAGGTACAATGTGTATACAGTAAAATACACAAATATGAAGTGTTCATCTTGACTAATTTTTGCATATGTATATATCTATGTAACCAACATACAGATAAAGATACAGAATATTTCCAGCATTCTCATGCCTCCTCCCAGTCAGTATCCACTGAAAGGTAAATGCTGTACATTTTTATATTTGGCAGTATGTTTTTTAGTTTTCTCCTTTATAGAAAAAAATTGCCTTTCATATTCTGGGTTCTTTAAATTTCCACATAAATTTTAGGATCAACTTGGCAATTTCTACCATTAAAAAATTATTAACATATTGTGATTGAATCTAACCTACAGATCAATTTCAATTTTCCAAAAATTGACCTACAGACCAAATTCAATCACATTTTGTGACTGAATTCAATCTAAAATAAATTTGAGGAAAACTGATATCAGTATCTTATCAATATAACAACATCTTATCAACATCACATAATTTTTAAATCCATTAACATAGTATGTCATTTTATTTATATTGGCTTTTCTTAATTTCTGTCAGCAATATTTTGTAGTATTTTTTGCACTTTTACTAATTTATTTCTAGCTATATGGTTTTTTTGGTGTAATTGTAAGTGGTACCATTTTAAATTTAATTTTTAAATTTTTTTTGCTTGTAAATAGAAATACAACTGTTTTTGTATATTGACCTTGTATTTAGGATGCCTGCTTAACTTTATTTTTCTATTATTTTTATAGTTTCTAAGGACATTCTAGGAATGTAATCATGCCACTGTTTTCAATCATTATACATTTTCCTTTTGTTTTATTGCATTTCTAATGTAAATGCTAAATAGAAGCTATGAGTTGACATCTTTGACATTTTTCCAGCATTGGAAGAAAGCATTCACTATCTCATCATTAGCTATGTTATGTTCTACAGGATCTTAAATAGATACACTTTGTAATTAGAAAATTACCCTTTATTCCTAGTTTTCTCAGAATTTTTATCAGGAACATGAGTTTTAGCAAATATTTATCTACATACATTGAAATAGTCATGCTATTTTTATACCTTAATCTGTTACTTTGTTGAATTCTGTTTATTAATTTAAAAACAGATTAAATCAAACTTGCATTCCTGGAATCAACCCATATGGCAAAAAAAATTATATTAGCTTTGTCCATGACCCTATAGAGTTTAATATTTTCAGACAGTATTTTTATATTACTATCTCAGCTTAGGATTTTGACACCATGAAGGTAGTCCAAATAATAACCTAGATGTAAATAATCTAGAATTATTCTACAAGTATATAGGTGAGTGATGTGATAAATTTATATTACTCCGATTATAACTAACTTCTCTAAACAGAGGTAAGGAGCTCCATAAAAACCAAATAGGCAAAAAAGCAACCAAAATAAATTTAGATGTCCTCAAATCTATGAATTTTTTGTTGTTATTTTTTTTGTTTGTTTGTTTTTTGAGACAGAGTCTTACTCTGTCACCCAGGCTGGAGTGCAATGGTGCGATCTTGGTTCACTGCAACCTCTGCCTCTGGGGCTCAAGCAACTCTCCTGCCTCAGCCTCCCAAGTAGCTAGGATTACTGGTGCGTACCACCACACCTTGCTAATTTTGTATTTTTTTGTAGAGGTGAGGTTTCACTTTGTTGGCCAGGCTGGTCTCCAGGTCCTGTCCTCAAGTGATCTGCCCTCCTTGGCCTCCCAAATTGCTGAGATTATAGGTGTGAGCCACTGTGCCATAAGGAATCTGTGAGTTTAATACAATTAAGTTTAAGAAACTTAAGTTTAAGCATTGACTTAGTCTGATGAGACCAATGAGAAATAAGCAAATGAAGAAAGCTAAGAAAAAAGTTGTGATAAGGAACAGGGTAATAGGAATATTGGACGCAGGCAGATAAAGTCAAGAATGCACTCCCTTGTGGCCCTCTTGTGGAGAGGTCAGAATGCAAACTTTTCATATCTTCTGGCAGGTAGGCCTCACATTAGTGTAGTACAATAATAAATGTTTATAATGTTTGTAAGGCTGGCTGCCTCACAGAGGGTTAAGCGGACACATCCATCTGTCTCCACGCCTGATAACTGCGTCATCACCCAAGCTCATTATCTGGCCTTGCCGCACAGCTTCCCCACACCCGCCTCCACATACCAGACCCAAGCCTACATTCAGTACTAAATTATGCATTCAACCCCCAGCCCGCTGTTAATAAACCCTGCAGGAAAATTTTTTAAATAAGCCCCATCAGACCCTGCCTGGTAACAGTCTGCTCTGTATGTCCCTAGAAGGCCCGCTTACCCAAGGTCCCACCTGCCCACCCATAACCACTAGCTCCAGACATTTCCTGCTTCTTAATAGCCAATAAGATTGCCTTCACTTTGTTTCCCCAACAGTCAATCAAGTCCCAAGTTCCCCCCCACCTACCCATAACCACTAGCTCCAGGCATTTCCTGCTTCTTAATAGCCAATAGGATTGCCTTCACTTTGTTTCCCCAACAGCCACTCAAGACCCGCTTACCCAAAGTCCCACCCACCTACCAATAGCAACTAGTTTCAGGCACTTCCTGCTTCCTGACAGCCAATAAAATTGCCTTTGCTTTGTTTCCCCCATAGCCAATCAATCGCCTTCCCTTCCCATAAAACCCCATGACCTAAACAGCCGGGCGCAAATTCTTTGGCTCCTTCCTGAACCACAGAACCTTGCCCGGGAGCTGAATAAATTGGCTTCTCATTTTCTCTTACTTTCCTTGGTTTCCTCATTCTACATCGGAAATAAACCTTACAATGTTAATCCTAAATCATCTAGAAAAAATCAAATTATACTTGGTGTGGTCTGATTAAGATGAAATATTTGCTTCAAAATATTTTATGTAAAATGCTTGATGTTCCAAGTCAGATAGAGAGGCAAACACTAGCTTTATATATAAAGTTATATATAATTATACAGTTATTTATATAGTATATATACACTTATATTTAGTTATGTACATATATTTATATTGTTATATACTTAGTTATATAGTTACATAGACTGAAGTCCAGCTATCTAGGATTCAGTTTCTCAACCTTTAGGATAAATGAGGTTTAAGTTTCTTATGACCATGAATTCATTATTTGCCATTCTATTCTTTAAAAAAAAAAAAATGCAATGAACTCACCAGCTAAGAAATTGTACGTATCAAATCATTTAAGTGATTGTTTGAATAAACAACAGCTGTCACAGTGGCATCAATTTAACTGCTCTTTCATTCTTGCATCCATAAAATTATTTTATTTTACACAGAAGTGTACTGAGAAATATTTTTTTTAATTTGAAGGTATAAAAGATTGCTCCAAAATGCTAATTCTTATTACTATTATAATAGCCAAGAGGAAAGAAAAATAACAGTGATCCTAACTGGTAACTTTAATAATAAAGAACATGTCCTTAACTGTGAAAGAGGTAAAGAAGAAAACACACACACCCTCTGGGCTCAACAGAAGAAGTAAAGAAGCAAATGCAAAATTGATGAGGGCTAAAAACTTTGTGTTGGGGAATGCTACTTGAATTCTTTTTACCAGACAGAGCATCATCTTCAAAACCTATTTAGCCTCCTGTCTTCAAATGTACTCTGATATCTCCACAAATCTCTGTTTAAGTGAAATTTGACTAAGTACTAATGTCGATTCTAGATAAAAGCTAAAGATTATATTACCTGAAACATCAAAGATGGCAAATTTAATTTTACAGTAAAATATATTTGATTTTATATCCTGTATATTTCATATCCACAGAGTAAGTATATGCTGTATTCTGAATATCTGCATAAATGTTTTCTATACCATCTATATGTCAATAATTTCTACCTATAACTCAGACATTTCCTCTGAACTCACACTTTAAGCAGTTGTTTGACATCTCCAATTGGATATCTTATAGGTATTTCAAATTTCTTTTTTTAAAAAATAGTGCTTATAATTCTCAATCCCCAACTTTTTTCCATTTACTCAGTTGCTCAAATCTGAGAGTTGTGTTTGATTCCTCTTTTTTTGCTTATCATTTATATCTAACTCATCTCCAAGTCCTGTCAATTTAACTATAAACATATCTTGATTTCATTCACTTCTCTTCATCTTGACTGCCATTGCCATAATGAAATTCATCATTACTTTTTGCCTAAATGATCATATCTATTTTCAATTAGAATAAAATAATTAAAAATACATATATGGTATAGAAGGCCCAGTGTGATCTGGCCTATTTCATGTCTCACCACTCTTCTCCTTAAGCCCCATGTTCCAGACATGCTGACTTTCATTAACCTCTGAAACACACTAAAATTTTTTCTTCCTTAAAATCACAAAAGCTCTTTCTTCTAACTAGAACACTCTTTTCCCTGAATGTCAGCTTCTTTAATTTCACATCTAATCTCAAGTATCACCTCCTCTTAAAAACTTACCATTCTGTCTAAAGCAGTTTTCTCACCCCCCAACACCTTCATTTCCATGCAGCCTCTCTTACTGCACATTGCTATTTCCCCTTCATAGCATCTAGCACAATTTGTAAAGTACTTACTTTTCTTTTTGTATTCAACTCCAGCTAAACTAGAAGTTCCACAAGGACTTTGACCATCACTGTTTTGTTCACCATTGTAAACAGAGTACCATGTAGTTGTAGAATGCATGTGCTGAAATGCTGATGAATATGTTGTTTTAAAAAAGCACTGGACCCCTTCCTGACACCTTACACTAAAATTAACTCCAGATGGATAAAAGACTTAAACATAAGACCTAACACCATAAAAACCCTAGAAGAAAACCTAGGCAAAACCATTCAGAACATAGGTATATGCAAGGACTTCATGACTAAAACACTACAAGCATTGGCAACAGAAGACAAAAGAGACAAATGGGACCTAATTCAACTCCAGAGCTTCTGTACAGCAAAATTAACAATCATTACAGTGAACTGGCAACCAACAGAATGGGAAAAATTTTTTGTAATCTACCCATCTGACAAAGGGCTAATATCCAGAATCTACAAAGAACTAAAACAGATTTACATGGAAAAAAAAAAAAAAACCATCCAAAAGTGGGAGATGGATATGAACACTTTTCAAAAGAAGACACATAGGAGGCCAAATAACATACGAAAAAATGCTCATCATCACTGATTATTAGAGAAATGCAAATCAAAACCACATTGAGATACCCACTTCTCTCCAATTAGAATGGCGATCATTAAAAAATATGGAGACAACAGATGCTGGAGAGGACGTGGAGAAATAGGAACACTTTTACAATGTTGGTGGGAGCATAAACTAGTTCAACCATTGTGGAAGACAGTGTGGCACTTCCTCAAGGACCTAGAAATAGAAATTCCATTTGACCCAGCAATCCCATTACTGGGTATATATCCAAAGGATTATAAATCGTTCTATTATAAGGATACATGCAGATGAATGTTCATTGCAGCACTGTTTACAATAGCAAAGACGTGGAACCAACCCAAATGCTCATCAATGATAGACTGGACAAGGAAAATGTGGCACATATACACCATGGAATACTATGCAGCCATAAGAAATGATGAGTTCATGTCCTTTGTAATGGCATGGATGAATCTGGAAACCATCATTCTCAGCAAACTGACACAATAACAGAAAATCAAACACCACATGCTCTCACTCATAGGTGGGTGTTGAACAACGAGAACACATGGACACAGGGAAGGGAGCATCACACACTGGGATGGAAGGGGAGAAAGGGAGGGACAGCGGGGTGTGGTGGGGAGGTCGGGGAGAGAGAACATGGGGAGAAATACCAGACGTGGGTGATGGGGGATTGGAGGCAGCAAACCACATTGCCATGTGTGTACCTAAGCAACAATCCTGCATGTTCTTGACATGTGCCCCAGAACCTACAGTACAATTAAAAAAAAACAAACTATAGACTCTTTTGTTAATTTGCTTTCATTACACTTAAATCAGAGGCCTACTTCTAGGTGGGGAAATTAACAATGGGAAGTTAGAAAGGGTTGATGGTATGTTTTCTCATGGTCTGAATGTTTACCATATGCTAAGTCTCCTTTTTTACTTTCTATAGTTCTCATTTCACTTGGTAAATAATTAGTTCTTCTTCCTTTGCTGCTGCAGAAATTATCTTCCTCCTCAAAAGTTCAGCGGCACTCCATCCTATATTGCCCATCAGTCTGGGTGTCCATGTTACTATCTCCACCCCGTCTACCAATATCACCTCCATCATTTTTCCCACCTGCTTCCAACACATTAATCAAGAAATACCACTTATCTTCCCTTCTGCCTCTCTCCTTCTATAGATGTTTTACAGGACAATTTATGCTATTTCAGAAAGCCAGAACAAGCTCCCATCTGCCATCTGTTAAACCATCATTTCTCCTTCATTAAAAATCTTCCTAAATTCAAGCTCATTTCAGAAAAAAAACAGGAGTTTGGAAAGGAGTGAGACATCTTACATTTAGATTCATGTGTCTGAGACCTATAATGCTCTGTATATCTATCTGGAATTCCTTAATAAGAACAATATGAAAAATAAAGCCCAGAATAGAAAAAGCGAAATCATAGTATTTATTTATTTTAAATACATATGACTATATAGATGCATGTTCTATTTGTATCATGCTGCAATGTGGCAAAGTGATAGATCAAAGGGATATGCTTCCCTTCTACACAATGCCTAACAAACCAAAGATGCACAATAAACACAAATATATTAATATCATAAATAGAGTAGTGTACAAATTATCTATATATATGTACATAATCTATATATGGAGTTTGAAAAGAATTTCAGGCTGGAATTTTTTTTTTTTTAACATAGCCACTAGTTTTCTTCTACTTATTGAGAAGGTATCTGTGATGCTTAATTTTAGGTGCCATTTGACTGAATTAAGGTATACATTCAAGGCTGGTAAAGTGTTATTTCTGGGTACATCTGTGAGTGTGTTTACAGAGGAGATTGGTGTGTGAGTTGGTGGACTCAGTGAGGAAGATCTGCCCTCAACATAGGCAGGCATTATCCAATCAGTTGGGGGTCCAGATAGAACAAAAACACAGAGGAAAGCCAAATTCTTTCTCTTTCCTGGGGCTCAGATAACCTTCTTCTCATGCCTTCAGACATCAGAACCCCAAGGCTCTCCAGCCTTTGGACTTGCACCAGTGGTCTCTGGGGTCTCAGGCCTTTGGCTTCCGACCTAATGCCATCAGGTTCCCTGGTTCTGAGGCTTTCAGACTTGGACTGAGCATTGCTTCTGGCCTCCCTGGATCTCTAGATTGCAGAGGTCTATTGTGAGACTTAGCCTCTATCACTGTATAAGCCAGTTCCCCTAATAAATCTTATCTTCTCTTTCTCCCCACCTCCCTGCCCCCACTCCCTATCATTGGTTCTATCTGGAGAACTCTGGCTAATACAGTATCTCTACTCTGTAATATCAAGTGGACTGAAATACACCTTTCCTTTTCCTGAAGTATTTAAACATTTAACATTCTTAATGAGGCCATCTTTACCAAAGTAAAATAAAGAAATTTGACAGTTCTCCAATAGGGGGTGCAATATATTATTCATGCCAGACTGGAAGAAAAGATTTCTTGCCAGGTACTTCTAATCATTTGTGTCCTAAATCAAACTCAACTCTAATTGTGGAAGACACTAACTAGACATTGAGACCACATTTATTTAAATTGGGAAATGATAACAGATCATGAGTTTGTTATGAGTCAATAATAAGTTCTTTTAAAATAAGAGCGGTTGGCTAGATGACAGCCAACAGTGACACCCCTTTACAATCGTGCACCATATAACAATGTTTCAAAGATAATCACATGTACAGTGGTGGTCCCATAGTAATATAAGACTGTATTTTTACTGTATCTTTTCTACGTTAGATATGTTTAAATATATAAATGCTCTCCATTGTGTTACAATTACCTACAGTATTCAATACAGTAACATGCTATACAGGTTTGTAGCCTAAGAGCAATAGTCTGTATCATATAGCCTACCTGTGTAGTAGGCTGTAGTATCTAAGTTTGTGTAAATACACTTATGGTGTTTGAACAAAATTGTCAAATGATAAATTTCTGAGAACGTGTTTCTGTCATTAAGCAATCCATGACCATATTTGTATGAGTTTAATATTGATTTCCATATTTTAGAAGCAATTTGGAGAATGTTTTAAAAGACCCTGAAAATGCAGGCCAAAATGATGAGTGGTAATAAAACATATTAAGAAAGCATAAAAAAAATGTTATTTAATCTTATTAAATTAAGGATATGAAATGACAGCTAACTTAAAAGGTAGAAAATTTTTATTAAAAGGGTGCTTCCCAGCTTTTCTCATGCTGAGAGCTACATGAGGTGGGAAAATAGGTTTAAGTTGTGATGGAAAAGAGATTTACACTAAAGATAAAGGATATTTTTTTAGAGATTCTAATATTCGAAAAGAGGCTTCTGCGGAGATAAATACAATGTCCACCACCAGAGAGCCTTAGAATAGGAGGCATGGTAATCTATCTGAAGTTGCCTTGAGAAAATTGTCCAAGCAATTCGCACATAAGGGGTCCCTTAAGAATTAAGATTCTCTAATTCTACTTTTGGTGACACTGGGAAGCTTTTTTCTTAATAATAACATTGTATTTCAACATTGTATGGAATATTGGCTATTTTAAGAAACAAGTGTTTATTATTTAAAAACTCTATGATGTGAAGAGAGAGCAAAATGTGAAGCCAACGTGTTGATAAAAGTAAGTAACTTTTCTATGTGTACAGGTTAATTTCAAAACAGCACATCTCTTTCTCACTCTTTCCTCTGTAATTCTGAAGATGACTTCTGACACAATACTGAATCTTGAGTGACTAGTTAGGAGCAGCTATCACTAAATTTAAACTCTGGAAAAACTTAAAGATGGAGAACTTTTAAGTTGAATATGTCACAAATAGTGTATGCTGAGAAATTGTCATTCATTACCCACAGAGGTGTCCTCATTACCAATTTGTAGTATCATTTGAGAGTGATGGTGTCACCCCTATATCATGGATTTAAATTACACTATTCTTTGTCTGGTTCTGACATTTTTCCTCCACATAAAGTGCATGATGGCTCAGTTTCATTTTGACCTTTGTCTTTCCTGTAATGGAAAACACAAAATTATATCTGTAATAGAAACAAAGTTCCTGAGCTTGACCTTTACATATCACAGGAAGGAGATTGTAAGAGTACTATTTGCAAAAATGTTAATAAACCTCTCATTTTGAGTTCTGAGTTGATTAATCTCTCATACATACATACACACACACACACACACACACACACACACACACAATGTTGTTTCAGGCTAAATCACTAAGGGTAAATTTCATATAAAATCTAAATAAGGGCTCTGTCATCAGTAAACATATACAATTAGGCTGTTTCCAAAAATTTAACCCTACTTATAATAGATATTTTATAATTATAATCAGATGGATAAAATAAAAGAAATGCATTTATCTGGTTAAGCTTTTCAACTTTGTTTATCTTCAGTTTTTCCAAGTGGGAATTTATATTAGAGCTGATTTCTGAGACCTTTCCAATTAAAAGATAAAAAAGCTCAATTCAGTGGTTTCCTGTTGATTAATATAATGAGCCCAAAGACCACAAAATGGCTTCTTTGTTAATGGTTCTTTAAGTGTTTTTTCTGCTTCCTTTTAGCCAGAAAAGTTCACTAAGGAAACTGACCTGCAGGTCAAACATTGTAACAATCCAGGAAGCTAATGCCACACACATCCTCATCACCATACCTTCTCTCAAAATCCGAGTCCTCATTTGGACAAAAAGGAAGGGAAGAAAGGGAAGGTAAAGCAACAAAAAAATATATCTCATCTGGCTTAAAATTTGTAGCAATGATAGGAGGGGTTAAAGAATGAGAAGGAGAGTGTTTGAAAAATATAGTTATGTACACTATGTATATATTTTTCTGAATTTTTAAAAATTAGACATTTACACATTTTTAGTCGTATAATATTGTTTCTGAAAAAGTACAAATAACTCACTGAGTTAAGTTGACTTTAACTGTAAGGATGAGGTCAGTAGTTTAAAGATCATCTGTGTTTTTGCTATTTTAATTATTTTGCAATAACTAAACATACTCCTGTCTCTTTTATAAGGAATTTCATAAGGTTGCAATTTAAAAGATAAAGCTTGAATAATGATCACCTAGACTGCTGATTAAAATATCCTAAAGGAAACAAAACCAAATACAAAAGAACATCCTGTTACATACCTTTTATTTCATGCCAAATCAACATTCAAATGTTACCAGGTAACATATTAACTCACCTTCAAAACAAGGTTTATGATTTTTTTTAACATAGATTTTCATAAAGAACTGTGGGTGCCTGGAGTTAGTGTTGCAAACAAGTCAGAGACAAAGAGAAAAGGGGCTGGGAAATGGAGATAAGGCTCTGCATTACTTAGAACTCTTGGTGCCAGGTAACAGAAACCAACTCAAACTAGCCAAATTGCAAAAGTTATATATTGGCAAAAAGAGCTAAGAAATGTTGACCCATTTTAGACATGGCTGAATCCACGTGCAATATCTTCATATATATGAAGCTGTATCTACTTTTACACTCTGATCTCCTCTGTGTTTGTTTTATTTCAGGAAGACCCCAATTATATAAAAGCAAAGATGATCCTCAGCAACTCCAGGGTTACAGCTAAGAAATTCAGAGAAAAGAATGAGACACACTCTCTCCCCTAGTATTCTTATCAATCTATATCAATGATGTGTTCATGATTGAGCCAATTACTTTGTCTAGATCATAAGATACATTGGTTAGCATATGGCATATGCTTCCTCTGTTTCAGTGAAGGTGGAAGTGGATGTTGAACTCTCTTACCATAATCACAAGTATTGGGGAATTAGTAGTTCCTAAAAGGAAAAAAATTTCAGAATAGACCACCCCTTCTCTTCTACCCATACACTCTCAACACACACACAAATAGCTGATACTACAGGTCTAAAGTACATATCACTCTATTATGTTCTTAGAGCTAGCTTGCTTTTTCCTTTTTTCTTCCTTCCCTTCCCTTGCCCTCTGCCTTCTCCTTCCTGCCCTCTTTCCCTCATTCTCTCTCCTTCCTTTCCTCCCTGCCTGCATTTTCCTTTATTTTTTCTTTATTTTCTTTCTCTTTTTTCTTATCTTCCTTTCTTCCCTTTTCCTTCCTTCTTTAATGTTTCAAAATAGTAAATGTATATATTTTAAAGTCCAAATAATAAGACTTACACCAAAACAAAACAAAACAAAACAAAAAGTGTTAAAGTTAAGAGGAAAGTATCATCAGATGTAATGACCATTATTGGTCATGAAGAGCAAGGCATTAAAGAAATACTTTAAATATCTTTAAATTATCTAGGTGGCTGGCAAGATGGCAGAATAGAAATGGCTCTGATCTGCAGCTCCCAGCAACATCAACACAGAAGGCAAGTGATTTCTGCATTTCCAACTGAGGTACCTGGCTCATCTCATTGGGACCGGTTAGACTACGGGTGCAGCCTATTGAGGATGAGCCAAAGAAGGGTGGGGTGTTGCCTCAATAGGGAAGCATAAGGGGTCAGGGAATTCCCTCCCTAGCCAAGGGAAGCCATGAGGGACTGTGCCATGAGTAACAGTACATTCCAGCCCAGATACTATGCTTTTCCCCCACAGTCTTTTCAATCCACAGATCAGGAGATTCCCTCAGGTGACTACACCACTGGGGCCCTGGGTTTTAAGCACAAAATTGGGCAGCTGTTTGGGCAGACCCTGAGCTAGCCTCAGGAGTTTTTCTTTTTTCATACCCCAGAGGTGCCTGGAATGCCAGCAAGACAACCGTCCATTCTTCTGGAAAGAAAGCTGAAGCCAGGGAGCCAAGTGTTCTAACTTAGTGAGTCCCACCCCCCATGAGCCAAGCAAGCTACGATCCACTGGCTTGAAATTCTTGCCGCCAGTACAGCAGTCTGAAGCCAACCTAGGATGCTTGAACTTGAGCAGGGAGAGGAGTCCACCATTACTGACATTTGAGTAGGTAGTTTTTCCCCTTACAATGTAAACAAAGCCCAAGTAGTTCAAACTGGGCAGAGTCCACCACAGCTAGGCAAAGCCACTGTAGCAAGACGGCTGCTCAAGATTCCTCATCTCTAAAAGAAAGACACCAACCCCAGTCAGGGGCCTATAGATCAAATTCCCATCTCCCTGGGACAGAGCATCTGGGGGAAGGGGCAGCTCTGGGCACAGTTTCAGCAGACTTGCATGTTTCTGCCTGCTGTCTCTAAAGAGAGCAGTATATCACCCAGCACAGCACTTGAGCTCTGCTAAGGGACAGACTGCCTCCTCAAGTGGTTCCCTGATCCCTGTGCCTCCTGACTGGGAGAAACCTCCCAGAAGGTGTCAACAGACAGCTCATACAGGAGAGTTCCAGCTGGCATCTGGTGGGTGCCCCTCTGGGATAAAGCTTCCAGAGGAGGAAACAGGCAGAAATCTTTGCTGTTCTGCAGCCTCTGCTGGTGACATCCAGGCAAACAGGGTCTGGAGTAGACCTCCAGAAAACTCCAGCAGACCTGCAGCAGAGAGGCCTGAATGTTAGAAGGAAAACTAACAGAAAGGAATGGCATCAACATCAATAAAAACGACATCCACACAAAAACCCCAACCAAAGGTCACCAACATCAAAGGCCAAAGGTACATAAATCCACAAAGATGAGGAAAGACCAGTGCAAAAATCTGAAAATTCCAAAATTTGAATGCTGCTTCTCCTCAAAAGGATCACAACTCTGTACCAGCAAGAGAACAAAACTGGACAGAGAATCAGTTTGACGAATTGACAGAAGTAGGCTTCAGAAGGTGGGTAATCACATACTCCTCTAAGCTAAAGGAGCATGTTCTAACCCAATGCAAGGAAGCTGAGAACCTTGAAAAAAAGGTTAGAGGATTTGCTAACTAGAATAACCAGTTTCAAGAATAACATAAATAACCGAATAGAGCTGAAAAACGCAGCACAAGAACTTCGTGAAGCATATAAAAGTATCAATAGCTGGACTGATCAAGTGAAAGGAAAGATACCAGAAACTGAAGATCAACTTAATGAAATAAAGCGAGAAGACAAAATTAGAGAAAAAAGAATGAAAAGGAACAAACAAAGCCTCCAAGACATATGGGACTATGAGAAAAGACCGAACGTACATTTGATTGGTGTATGAAAAGAATGGAACCCAAGTTGGAAAACACTCTTCAGGATACTATCAAGGAGAACCTCCCCAACCTGTCAAGACAGGTCAACACTCAAATTCAGGAAATAAAGAGACCACCAATAATATACTCCTCAAGAAGAACAACCCCAGGCACATAATTGTCAGATTCACCAAGGTTGAAATGAAGGAAAAAATGCTTGGGGCAGCCAGAAAGAAAGGTCAAGTTACCCACAAAGGGAAGTCCATCAGACTAACAGTGAATCTCACTGCAGAAATCCTACAAGCCAGAAGAGAGTGCGGGCCAATATTCAACATTCTTAAAGAAAATAACTTTCAACGCAGAATTTCATATTCAGCCAAACTAAACTTCATAAGCAAAAAAGAAATAAAATCCTTTACATGCAAGCAAATGCTGAGAGATTTTTGTCACCAACAGGCCTGCCTTTAGAACTCCTGAAGAAAGCACTAAACATGGAAAGGAAAAACTGGTACCAGCCACTGCAAAAACATTTCAAATTGTAAAGCCCATCAACACTATGAAGAAACTGCATCAACTAATGTGCAAAATAACCAGCTAGCATTATAATAACAGGATCAAATTCACACATAACAATATAACCTTAAATGTAAACAGGCTAAATTTCCCAATTAAAAGACACAAACTGGCAAATTGGATATAAAGTCAAGACCCATCAGCGTGGTGTGTTCAGGAGACTCATCTCACATGCAAAGACACACATAGGCTCAACATAAAGGGATGGAGGAAGATTTACCAAGCAAATGGAAAGCAAAAAAAAAAAAAAAAAAAAAAGCAGGGGTTGAAATCCTAGTCTCTGATAAAACAGTCTTTAAACCACAAAAGATCAAGAAAGACAAAAGGACATTACATAATGGTAAAGGAATCAGTGCAACAAGAAGAGCTAACTATCCTAAATATATATGCACCTAATACAGCAGTACCCAGATTCATAAAGCAAGTTCTTAGAGACCTACAAAGAGACTTCAACTCCCACACAATAGTGGGAGTCTTTAACACCCCACTGTCAACATTAAACAGATCAACACCCCACTGTCAACAACACAGAAAATTAGCAAGGATATTCAAGACTTGAACTCTGCTCTGGACCAAGTAGACCTAATAGACGTCTACAGAACTTTCCCCCTCAAATAAACAGAATGTATACTCTTCTCAGCACCACAAATCATTTATTCTACAATTGACCAAATAATTGGAAGTAAACACTCCTCAGCAAATGCAAAAGAACAGAAATCACAATAAACAGTCTCTCATACCACAATGCAATCAAAAGAGAAATCAGGATTGAGAAATTCACCCAAAACCACACAACTACAGGGAAACTGAACAACCTGCTCCTGAATGACTGCTGGGTAAGTAACAAAATTAAGGCAGAAATAAATAAGTTCTTTGAAACCAATTAAAATGAATACACAATATACCAGACACAGCTGAAGAAGTATTTAGAAGGAAATTTATATCAATAAATGTCCACAGGAGAAAGGTAAAAATCTAAACCCGACACCCTAACATCAGAATGAAAAGAACTAGGGAAGCAAGAGCAAACAAATTCAAAAGCTAGCAGAATACAAGAAGTAAGATCAGAGCAGAACTGGAGGAGATAGAGACCCAAAAAACCTTCAAAAAAAAAAAAATCAATGAATCCAGGAGCTGGTTCTTTGAAAAGATCAACAAAATATATAGACTGCTAACCAGACTAATATAGAAGAAAAGAGAGAAGAATCAAATAGACACAATAAAAAATTATAAAGGGGATATCACCACTGATCTCACAGAAATGCAAACTACCATCAGAGAATACTCTAAACACCTCTGTGCAAATAAACTAGAACATCTAGAAGAACTTGATCAATTCCTGAACACACACCCTCCCAAGACTAAACTGGGAAGAAATCAAATCCCTGAATAGACCAATATGAAATTGAGGCAGTAATTAATAGCCTACCAATCAAAAAAAAAAGCCCAGGACCAAATGGATTCATAGCCAAATTCTACCAGAGATACAAAGAAGAGCTGGTACCATTCCTTCTGAAACCGTTCCAAACAATAGAAAAAGAGGGACTCCTCCCTAAATCGTTTTATGAGGCCAGCATCATCATGATATGAAAACCTTGCAGAGATACAACTAAAAAGAAAATTTCAGGCCAATACCCTTGATGAACATCAATGAGAAAATCCTCAATAAAATACTGGCAAACCAACTCCAGCAGCACATCGAAAAGCTTATCCATCACGATTACGTCAGCTTCACCCCTAGGATGCAAGGCTGGTTCAACATATGCAAACCAATAAATGTAAGCCATAACATAAACAAAACCAATAACGAAACCACATGATTATCTCAATAGATGCAGAAAAGGCCTTTGATAAAATTCAACAGCCCTGCATGCCAAAAACTCTCAATAAACTAGGTATTGATGGAATATCTCAAAATAATAAGAGTTATTTATGACAAACCCACAGCCAATATCAAATTAAATGGAAAAAAATCTGGAAGCATTCCCTTTGAAAACTGGAACAAGACAAGGATGCCCTATCTCACCACTCCTATTCAACCCATAGTATTGGAAGTTCTGGCCAGGGCAATCAGGCAAGCATAAGCAATCCCACTACTGGGTATATACCCAAAGAATTATAAATCATTCTGCTACCAAGACACAGGCACACATATGTTTATTGCCCCACTGTTCACAATAGCAATAAATGGAATTGAAATAGGAAGAGAAGAAGTTGAATTCTCTGTTTATAGATGACATGAATTTATATTTAGAAAACTCCATCATCTCAGCCAAAAGTCTCCATAAGCTGATAAGCAACTTCAGCAAAGTCTCAGGATACAAATTCAATGTACAGAAATGACAAGCATTCCTATACACCAATAATAGGCAAACAGAGTCAAGTCATGAGTGAATGACCATTCACAATTTCTACAAGGAGAGTGAAATACCTAGGAATACAACTTACAGGGGACATGAAGTATCTTTTCAAGGAGAACTACAAACCACTGCTCAAGGAAATAAGAGAAGGCACAAAGAAATGGAGAAACATTGCATGATCATGGATAGGAAGAATTAATATCATGGAAATGGCCATACTATCCAAAGCAATTTATAGATTCAAAGCTATCCCCATCAAGCTACCATTGACTTTCTTCCCAGAGTTGGAAAAATCTACTTAAAATTTTATATGGAACCAAAAAAGAGCCCTTATAGCCAACACAATTCTAAGCAAAAAGAACAAAGCTGGAAGCATCATGCTACCTGACTTCAAGCTACAATATAAAGCTACAGTAACCAAAGCAGCATTGTGCTGGTACCAAAACAGAGATATAGGCCAATTGAACACAACAGAGGCCTCAGAAACAACGCCACATGTCTACAACCATCTGATCTTTGACAAACCTGAAAAAAGCAATGGGGAAAGGATTCCCTATTTAATAATTGGTTCTGGGAAAACTGGCTAGCCATATGCAGAATACTTACTGGACCCCTTCCTTACACATTATACAAAAATTAACTCAAGGTGGATTAAAAACTTAAATGTAGGACATAAAACTATAAAAACCCTAGAAGAAAACCTAGCCAATACCATTCAGGACACAGGCATGAACAATTACTTCATGACTAAAACACCAAAAGCAATGACAACAAAAGCCAAAATTGACAAATGGGATCTAATTAAACCAAATAACTTCTGCAAAGAAAAAGAAACTATCATCAGAGTGAGCAGGCAACCTACAGAATGGGAGAAAATTTTTGCAATCTATCCATCTGACAAAGGGCTAACATCCAGAATCTACAAGGAACTTAAATTTACAAGAAAAAAAAATCCCATCAAAAAGTGGGTGAAGGATATAAACAGGTGCTTATCAAAAGAAGATAGTTATGTAGCCAACAAAAATATGAAAAAAAGCTCATCACTGGTCATTAGAGAAATGCAGATCAACACCAAAATGATATACCATCTCATGCTAGTTAGAATGGCAGTCATTAAAAAGTCAGAAAACAACAGATGCTAGAGAGTATGTGGAGAAATAGAAATGTTTTTACACTATTGGTGGGAGTGTCAATTAGTTCAACCATTGTGGAAGACAGTGTGGCTATTCCTCAAGGATCTAAAACCAGAAATACCATTTGACCCAGCAATCCTATTACTGGGTATATATATACCCAAATGATTAGAAATCACTCTACTATAAAGGCACATGCACAGATATGTTTATTGCAGCACTGTTCACAATAGAAAAGACTTGGAACCAACCCAAATGCCCATCAATGATAGACTGGGTGAAGAAAATATGACACATATACACCATGGAGTACTATGCAGCCATAAAAAAAAAAGGCGTGTTCATGTCTTTCTTTGGGACTTGGATGAAGCTGGAAACAATCATTCTCAGCAAACTAAAACAGGAACAGAAAACCAAACATTCATGTTCTCACTCATAAGTGGGAGTTGAACAATAAGAACATATGGACTCAGGAAGGGGGACATCACACACAGGGCCTGTTGCAGGGAGAGGAGATGGGGAAGGAAAGCATTAGGAGAAACACCTAATGTAGATAACAAGTTGATGGGTACAGCAAACCCTCATGGCACATGTATACCTATGTAACAAACCTACATGTTCTGCACATGTATCCCAAAATTTAAAATATGATTTTTTAAAAATTATCTATTGTGAACTTCACTCTAGTCTTGTGTGAACCTTGTCATTTCATTGGGGGAACCCAGCTATAAGTAGTTATTTTCTCTGCCAGGCACAATTACTCACGCCTGTAATTCCAGCACTTTGGGAGGCTGAGGTGGGTGGATCACGAGGTCAAAAGATCGAGACCATCCTTGCCAACACTGTGAAACTCTCTCTGCTAAAAATACAAAAATTAGCTGGGTGTGGTGGTGCACATCTATAGTCCCAAATACTCTGGAGGCTGAGGCAGGAGAATCATGTGAACCTGGGAGGCAGAGGCTGCAGTGACCCAAGAGCACACCACCTCACTCCAGCCTGGCAACAGAAAGAAAGAAAGATATTTTCTTGGAATGAAGAGATTCCAAAGACAGTCTCTTTCTTGGAAGGAGATGGATGGATACAAAAAGCCTGGTATTCTGGTTGCTGAGAAAGGGAGGAATTGTGTTGCGGATGTGTTGTATCACCATTCAATACATATACTTTCACTGACACTGCAAATTTTCCATTCAGTCTCTCTTCTTTCCTCTCAGTTGTGCTTTCTGTTCCTTAGGCTAGAGCTTCTCTGGGTTAACTGCTCAGAGATCAAGTGCTCTGCCTTTAGCTGGGATAGTTGCACATCTATGTGAGTGGTAGAAGTGGCCTGGTGAGTCTAATAGCTTTTTTTTTTTAATTGTACTTTAGGTTGTGGGGTACATGTGCAGATCATGCAAGATTGTTGCATATGTACATACATAGCAATGTGGTTTGCTGCCTCCATCCCATCACCTGTATCTGGCATTTCTCCCCATGTTATCCCTCCCCTAGCTCCTCCCAACAGACCCCAGTGTATGATGCTCACCTCCCTGTGTCCATGTGTTCTTACTGTTCAACACCCGCCTACAAGTGAGAACATGCAGTGTTTGGTTTTCTGTTCTTGTGTCAGTTTGCCGAGAATGCCACTTTCCAGATTCATCCATGTCCCTACAAAGGACACGAATTCATTGTTTTTTATGGCTGCATAGTATTCCATGGTGTATATGTGCCACATTTTCCTTGTCCAGTCTATCATCGATGGACATTTGGGTTGGTTCCAGGTCTTTGCTATTGTAAACAGTGCCTCAATGAACATACATGTGCATGTGTCTTTATAATAGAAGGACTTATAATCCTTTGGATATATACCCAGTAATGGGATTCCTGGGTCAAATGGAATTTCTATTTATAGGTCCTTGAGGAATCGCCACACTACTTTTCGTACAGATTTTTCAAACGAAGTGCCTATTTTCTATTCCACCTTTCTCCCCCACCTTCAAATGTACAAAGTATCTTCAATTGTCAAAAACTGTGAAAGTTCCAGGTTGGTGACGCCTTTGTTACATGTTGTTAATACTTTAGAGAGGAATTGCTTTCCCATGTGTATTGGTTAGCTAAGGCTGACTTAAGAATGTACTGTCAATTGAGTGGCTCAAGCTTTGAAACTAGAAGGCGGAGAAGAAGGTATCACCAAGAATTTTTTTTTCTGAAATCTGTAAGGGAGACTCTGCTCCAGACTTCTTTCCTATTTTCTCATGGTTTTCTCATGGTCTTTGGTGTTCGTTGGCTTGCAGAAACATCGTCACAACCTCTGCCTTCCTCTTTACACCTCATTCTCCCTGTGTCCAAATTTCTCCTATTTTTAAGGACACAGTCTTATTAAATTAAAGCTTATCCTATCAGCGTTATCTTAATTTGATTATCTCCAATGACCTTATTTCCAAAAAAGGTCACATTCTTAGGCATTGGGTTTTATGACTTCCACATATGAATTAGAGGTAACACGATACAGCCCATATCACCCAGTATGTCATCATAATGAGAAAGAAGAAAGCTTGGTTATTTCATAAAGGAAGTAGAGCAGACTCATTCTAGAAAATTCTTATAAAGGGCAATCTGAAGGTAAGCATTCCAGTGAGGAATTCTAGCATCTTGGGTCATAGAAGAAGGAAGCTTCCCTAGAAATAAAGAGAATAACCAAGAAGGGGGAAAGGCCGATGTCTAACTCTGAATATGATGAGATTTTATTTGGGATGAAACTTACCATTATATATCATTTGTCTCTTATTTCAGACTTGACTGTTTCATTATTTTCTTTTTCCATAATTGACTAAATAACATCATCTCTTCCCCACACAGAAGTGATTTCTCTCTCACACAGAGTAGGAAAAAAAGAAATCAAATGTTACCCATTTCTTTCAACTACCTCCTGACTCCTGGGTTAATAAGTAGGGTTCTATAGCAAAGAAGCTGTCACACTCACTAAATTCCTAGTCCCCAACCTGCAGTAGAATAGAAGCATCAATTTCACCTAAGAATTTGTCATCCTATTCTTCCCTAAAGAAATCATTAGATTTAACAATTACCTTCCTTGGATGGAAGGGTAATAGTTTATTACCATTTTGGTCCCAGTATAGAATCGAAACTAACAGCAAAACCTACGGAGTCATTGGATCCTTTGTCATGTCCAACTCTTGACTTCTTTCCAATGTATTAAAGAGTTATTTAATTATTATCTCTACCCTATATTTAAATTTTCCTTTTATCAGAATTCTGGTATTCATCTAGCTCGTTCTACTCTGAATACTTCTGCTAGTGTTGTAAGTTAATAGTTACATAGGTGCAAATAACAATAACACAAGTAATATTAATAGCAATAGCTCAAAAGCTAAAAGAGTAGTTTTAGCTTTACAGCAGAATAGGCAATTATTAATTACTGCTACTACTGACAAGGAAGAAAAGCAATAAAAAGACAGCCATCCATAACAGTGAGAACCAAGAATGTCTATAATCCATATTATTCGAATGTATTTTATTTATACCATGCCTTTCATTGCTGCTCCACATATTGCTTCCTTTTTTTCCTGAGTTTACAAATCTTAACCTGTGAGTCAACCTTCTACTTTCCTGAGAAAAAAAAATGAAGCCAACCAATTTGACTTCTCTTTTCTCATCCCTTTTAATCACTGAACAGGAGTGGCCTAGCATGGTAATCTGGCTGAACAGGAGGACTAAGGGCCAAGTCTTGAAACTGCCCTTGCAATCAAGCACATTGGTTTCAATTATATCATATTATTTTGGATCTATAATCATAAAACTTTGTGAAAGTTTATTTTACATAATACAAAATTTTACATAATATTATCAAAATTACTCATTTTAAAGATTTGTTATCATTGTTTATGTTGTTTTTGTCGATCATTTTGGGGGTTAGGAGATGAGGTTAAAACTCCTCCAACCCACTGTTACCATCATCCTAACATTTTTGTAGACTCCTCTCTCTTATTTCTCTCCCAATGAGCTATGTTGTGCTTTCCAAAGTTGTGTTCTTAACACCCTATCCTATGTCTACAAAGAATTTGATCCATAAATTGTCCCCTCTTTTATACTTTAAATATATAAATTTAAACATGGTCCATCAAACTCCTCTGGTAAATCTACAAATAATTGTCTTCTTGAAGTTTCTGTAGAGGAAAAGGCAATTAGTAGATGTGTCAGAAGGTGACAGAAAGGGTTCCATCTAACCCCTCATCCATCAACACTCTCCACAACAGTAGACAGGATTTTACACATCTTGAGTTTGGAGTTTTTAGTACTTTTTTTCTGAAAAGAAGTTTTCACTGTTAGAATGGATGTTAAACTCCTGGTATACTAACAGGTTCACATCTTCCATATATTCTTTTCTACTTAAGATTTTACCCATTAGGAGCTATCCTTCACCTTGCATTTACCTCCACATGATCAACAGTCACTGATCACCCTCCACTACTGCTATTGCTTTCTTCCTTCTTTTCTCCCTCTTCTCTCTTCCCCTTCTTTTTGTCTCACCATCTTCTTTTTTTCCTCCTCCTCCTTTTCTTCCCTACTTTTCTTTTGTTCTGTCTTCCCACAAGCTTCATGAGGACAGGGATTTTGCTCTGTTTTGGTTATTGCATATTACCCAATGCTTAGAATATAAACTGGCACAAAGTCAATACTTACTTGAACAAAATTTTTTAAAATTAGAAAAAGAATAGAAAATTAGGTAAGGCCGGCCGTGCGCGGTGGCTCACGCCTGTAATCCCAGCACTTTGGGAGGCCGAGACGGGTGGATCACGAGGTCAAGAGATTGAGACCATCCTGGTCAACACGGTGAAACCCCGTCTCTACTAAAACTACAAAAAATTAGCTGGGCATGGTGGCGCGTGCCTGTAATCCCAGCTACTCAGGAGGCTGAGGCAGGAGAATTGCCCGAACCCAGGAGGCGGAGGTTGCGATAAGCCGAGATCGCGCCATTGCACTCCAGCCTGGGTAACAAGAGTGAAACTCCGTCTCAAAAAAAAAAAAAGAAAAGAAAAGAAAATTAGGTAAGTAGAAACAAAAAGAATTTTTTAAAGGATCACAAATAACTTCACTATTAAAAGTGATCATTGTGAACATTTTAGGGAGATCCTTTTCTCTGAGTTACAAATCACATATTATTCAAGAAACTCACAGTCCATTTGAGGAGATACAAATATAAACTATAAAACTACACAATAAGTGCTATGAATAAACTAAGTGTTATGGTGGAGGAAAGAAAAGTAACTTTGCCTGACAGAGTTAGGAAGTATAATAAAAGCTGAAATTAAAATATAAGTAGAATTTACCAAATTGCTACATGAAATTTTAAAGAAAATTTCAAATTTCCTGTCACCCTGCTATATGAGTTTTTTAGTCTTATTAGAGTAAATAATAGTAATAAATAGATGACCATCATTCCAAAGCAGGGCATGACAAAGATTACTTCACCCATTATTTTTTGTGAGGTGTTTGCATGCTTGCACTAAAGAAGTAAGACTAATACATGTAAATTTCTCTAAGTTTTCTGTTTTCAGAAACTTGGTGTCAAGTTCCCATCTAGCAGTTTAAGGATTCACTTAAATCTTTGCCTCTTCATAGGAATTAATGGGATTAAACCTCAAAGAGGATGCAAATAATTTCAATGGCATCCATACATCTGCCTTTTTATCCCGTAAAAAATTTAAAATTAAAAAAAAAAAAAAAAAGGAAAAAGAGAACAGGGACATCATGTTCATTTGCTGGAGTTGAGGGCCTGTAACTCCTTATGTGATAGTTAATATTGATTGTTAACTTGATTGGATTGAAGGACACAAAGTATTTTTCCTGAGTTTGTCTGAGGTGTTTCCAAGGACATTAACCTTTGAGTCAGTGGACTGGGAGAGGCAGACCCATGCTCAATCTGAGTGGGTACCACCTACTTAGCTGCCAGCGCAGCTAGGATAAAAGAGGCTGAACTCGGAAGGAATGGAAGGACTAGACTTGCTGAGTCTTTCAGCCTTCATCATTCTCCCATGCTGGATGTCTCCTGCCCTCGAACATCAGACTCCAGGTTCTTCAGCTTTTGGACTTGGACTTACACCAGTGGTTTTCCAGGGGCTCTTGGGCCTTTGGCCACAGACTAAAGGCTGCACTGTCAGCTTCCCTACTTTTGAGGTTTTTGGGATTCAGACTCACCTACCACTGGCTTCCTTGCTTCTCAACTTGCAGATGGCCCGTCCCAGGGCTTTACCTTTCAATCGTGTGAGTCAATTCTCCTTAATAACTTTCTTTCATATATACACCTATCCTATTAGTTTCTTCCTCTAGAGAACCCTAATACACCCTGCTTCACTTTATATACTGAAGCAACAGCAGATATAGACCCATGATGGTTTCATTTTCTGCTAGACAGAAGACCAAGAACATGAGAGTAATGTCTAAGTATAGTGTAGGCATTTAAAGAAAAACAAATGGAAAATAAACATTAATGAAGAACAAATAATGAACAATGGGCATTAATGAAAAATAAATGGGTAAATGGTCATTAATGAAAAACAAATCGACAAATGGTCAAAACTCGTTGAACTTAAAGAATTTGATCTTGAACATCTAAAATTTTCATAACATTGAAAATAAATTAATTAAAGTGATATGTAATCTGGGGCATAGAAAGCTGTCAGCTCAAATTTGGAGCAGATAAAAATTAGAGATTAATAATGGTGAGCCGGCAGTTCCAGGTAGAACAAATGTATGAAAATTAGACAGAGCCAGTTGGGGAAGAGTGTGAGGATCGCTGTGGCAGAAGAGGACACAAACAGCAGAGGATTGAAAAATGGCATAAGAAGGGTAGGTTGGGGCAACATTATGAAAGGCACTGTATGTTAATATAAGGAATATGAAACGTGTATTACACATCACAATGCTGTTTAGTATTGCTGGACAACAAGTTGGCATTTCAAGTGGCTTTTATCAGGTAATAATGTGACCAAATAAAAGAGTGAAAGGTATTGATATATACAGAAGAGTACATTTACTGGGACCAGTCTCCTTCCAGTTCTTCCTTTATACTTGATTAAAGTCTGAATGCAGCCTCAATTTTTTTTGAAACAAATATAGGCATAAATAGGAATAATGGGCACATCTTCATAAAGTTAAGACAAAACTGAAAAAAACTGCAGAGCAAATATATGCAGATTAATAATTTGGAGGAAAAACTCTAGCTGAACTAGAAGAGAACAAGTTGACAATCCATAATTTATTTTTCTAAATTAAGAATATTATAATTTAAACAATTATTACTGTGACTTAAGGGTCAGCAAACTTTACTGTAAGTAGCCATATAGGATACGTTTTAGACTTTGAGACACATACAGTCTCTTTTTCAATTACACAGCTCTGCCATTGTGCCAGGAAAGCAGCCATAGACCATACGTAAATCCCATATGACTTGATTTATGGACATTGCAATTTGCATTTCATATAATTTTTACATGCCATCAAGTATTGTTCTTCTTTTGTTTTTTAGCCACTTAAAAAGGTAAAAAAATATTAGCTCCTGTGCAATTTTTAATTTGACTCTCGGGGGAGGCCTACTATAGAGAACAAGAGATGAAGAAACTTCAACATTCTTTTTTCTGCTCTGCCCCCAGCCCTTTTTCTTGGTCCTTAAAGATCTTGTTTTCTTCTAAACCTGAGACAAATATAAATAGAAATTTTAAACAATAAGAAAAATACATAATTTGTATTGTTTATCTGTTTGCTTAGCATTGTATAAGAGGCAAAAGGGATCTTTTATAAAAATTAAAGGGGAAGGTTTTTAACTTCAAAAAAGTAGATCTTCAATCATACCTTTTAAAAAATTGTGACAATCTAATATCTTTTTAAAGGAAATACATATACATATACATATACCCATATGGACATATATGTGTATATGTGTATGTATACATATATGCAATCTTAGCAATTGTTTAGATTTTATTCCTTATTATTATGTAGCCCTTATCACAGGAACATTCAAATGCCAGACTGCAAATGGGATTGGCTGAACATATTCTATTTTAGTTCAGCAGAAAGAGGCAGAAATGTCCCAGTTTAGTTAATCCCAGTTTCTATTTTGCAGGTCACACACAAGCCCTTCAGTTCATGAAGTTTCTCTCCGTTTCTGGAATAAAAGCTTCCACTGCCTGTAGAGTACTTCAACCATGTCAACTCTGTGAGGAAAGGGCTGATGGGAATGACTTCTCTGGTGATGCTGTGAGTAAGACAGTGTAAAACTCCAAGCTTCAGGATTCAAATGAAATATCCCAGCCAATTAAAGTGCAGTGGAAATGCAAAGACCAGTACCACTAACTATATATATACACCAAGAAAAAAGAAAATGGCCTAAACGGGACCAATGTCACACAAAACAACAATTTCATGAATGAGGAAAAAAATTTCAAATGAGTTTTCAGGCAAAACATATATATATATTAAGGACCATATAGACAATAGGGTAGTGATGAGAAGTAACATAACCCTGCCATTGACACAATGCACTCCACTAATGAAACAGAGCATTGCAGTATTTAGGGTGAAAAAATTTCCAATGAGGGTAAGAGATAAAGAAAAACTTCCTTATAAGATTACCTGATTTTTCTCAAAGCAATATTTACATTTTCCTAAACTGATCAAGAGCATTTCCATTTCAGTGCTTTGTGCCTCAAACGAACACAGCTTCTCTCTCTTTCTCTCCCCCCCCCCGCCCTCGCTCTTTCTTCTTTCAATGGGCCCATTTGTCATTTTTAATTACTTGCAAGAATATGAGAAGACACCAGTAAATAAACCCAATTTAACAATGTAGAGATCAGAGTATGATAAATACCTCATGGAAAGACCCAGAAAAGACAGCAGTGGTAAACAAAGCCAGTAATACTAGAAAGATGTACAGGAATAAAGGATGCTATAAGTCCAAAGTCACAAAATGATAGAAATGGGCTGCATTCAGTGTGCAAATATTTCATCTTTGGACTGCATTTTGTTGACTCACACAATATACAAAATGTATTTGAATTAGATGGCAATATTAACAAATCTAGAGATTTTATGTTAAAATATAATTTGCTGAATCACTTGGGGCTCTGAAGGTCTAATTCAGCCTCCTCTAACTGAATGACCTTGGGCAAGTTGTTCTCTCCATGTCTAAATTCCCTTACAGACAATATAAAACAGGGTTAACAATATGTTATTAGATCCTATTAAATATGATATTTAATTATATTATAATACAGATAATATAAAATAGAAGTATGTTATTAGATTGTATTATATGTGATATTTAATTATAATTGTTATATATTATATGTAATTATATACCTAATTTATATGATTTAATTATGTTGTAATTAAATATCACATATAAAACTGTTAATATAACACTTCACAAAATTTTTGATATATCATATTTATATGTGATATATTACAATTTATATATTTCATGTATAATATAAAATTGTTAAAATATGACTTATTGTACAGAATTTTTATGAGGATTAAATGACAATATACTGGAATTACTTACAATACCTGGCACATTGTAACTACATAACACACAGTAGATGTTCAGAAAACAATATTTGCTGTTGCATTTGACAAACTGAACTTTGGAACCATGAGGCAAGCAACAAAAAGAGCAGAATATCCAAGATGGCTGAATAGGAACAGCTCTGGATTGCAGTTCCCAGCAAAAACGCAGAGGGACGTCCACTCAGAGACCCCATCTGAAAGTCACCAACTACAAAGACTACAGGGAGATAAATCCACAAAGACGGGAATAAACCAGCACAAAAAGGATGAAAACACCCAAAAACAGAACGCTTCTCCTCCAAGGGATCACAACTCCTCACCAACAAGGGAACAAGACTGGATGGAGAATGACTGATGAATTGACACAAACAGGCTTCAGAAGGTGGATAATAAGAAATTTCTCTGAGCAAAAAGAAAATGTTCTAACCCAATGCAAAAAAAACTAAGAAACTTGAAAAAAGGTTTGACGAAATGCTAACAAGAATAAACAGCTTAGAGAGGAATACAAATGAATTGATGGAGCTGAAAAACACAACATGAGGACTTAGCAAAGCATACACAAGTTTCAATAGTGGAATTGACCAAGCAAAAGAAAGGATATCAGAGATTGAAGATCAGCTCAATGAAATAAAACAAGAAGGCAAGATTAGAGAAAAAATAAAAAGAAATGAACAAAGCCTCCAAGAAATATGGGATTATATGGAAAGACCTAAGCTATATTTGATAGGTGTACCTGAATGTGACAGAAAGAATGAATCCAAGCTGGAAAATAGCTGGAAAAAGAGCATTGACAGAATGAAGAAACTGCATCAGCTAACATGCAAAACAGCCAGCTAGCATCAAAATGGCAGGATCAAATTCACACATAACAATATTAATCTAAAATGTAAATGGGCTAAATGCCCCAATCAAAAGACACAGACAGGTAAATTGGATAAAAAGTCAAAACCCATTGGTGTGCCAAATCCAGGAAACCTATCTCACATGCAAGGATACACAAAGGCTCAAAATAAAGGGATGGAGGAAGATTTACCAAGCAAATGGGGAGCAAAAAAAAGCAGGAGTTGCAGTCCTATTCTCTGATAAAATAGATTTTAAACCAACAAAGATCAAAAGAGGCAAAGAAGGACATTGCATAATGGTAAAAGGAGCAATGCAACAAGAAGAGCTAACGATCCTAAATATATACGCACCCAATACAGGAGCACCCAGATACATAAAGCAAGTTCTTAATGAATTACAGAGACTTAGACTCCAACACAATAATAGCGGGAGACTTTAACAGCCCATTGTCAATATTAGACAGATCAACCAGACAGAAAATTAACAAGGATATCCAGGACTTGAACTCAGACCTGGACCAAGCAAACCTAATAGACATTTACAGAACTCTTCACCCCAAATCCACAGAATATACATTCTTCTCAGCACCACACCACACCTACTCTAAAATTGACCACATAATTGGAAGTAAATCACTCATTAGCAAATGCAAAAGAACAGAAACCGTAACAAACAGTCTCTCAGACCACAGTGCAATCAACTTAGAACTCAGAAACTAATTCAGAACCGCACAGCTTCATGGAAACTGAACAACTGGCTCTTCAATGCTGACTGGATAAACAATGAAATGAAGGCAGAAATAAAGATGTTCTTCAAAACAAATGAGAACAAAGACACAACATACCAGAATCTCTGGGACACATTTAAGGGGCAGTGTCTAGAGGGAAATTTATAGCAAATGCCCACATGAGAAGCAAGGAAGGATTTAAAATTGACACCCTATTGTCAAAGTTGAAAGAGCTAGAGGAACAAGATCAAAAAAACTCAAAAGCTACCAGAAGACAAGAAATAACTAAGATCAGAGCAGAACTGAAGGAGATAGAGACACAAAAAACCCTTCAAAAAAAATAAATAAATAAATCCAGGAGCTGTTTTTTTGAAAAGATCAACAAAATAGACCATTAGCCAGATTAATAGAAAAGAGGGAATAATCAAATAGATGCAATAAAAAATGATAAAGGGGATATCACCACAGATTCCACAGAAATAAAAACCATCATCAAAGATTATTACAAACAACTCTATGCACATAAACTAGTAAACCTGGAAGAAATGGATAAATTCCTGGACACTTGCATCCTCCCAAGCATAAACCAGAAAGAAATTAAAACGCTGAATAGACCAATGACAAGGGCTGAAGTTGAGGCAGCAATTAATAGCCTACCAACCCAAAAAAGCCCCGGTCCAGATGGGTTCACAGCTGAATTCTACCAGACATACAAAGAGGAGCTGGTACCACTCCTTCTGAAACTATTCCAAACAATACAAAAAGAGGGACTCCTTCCCAAATCATTTTATGAGACCAACATCATCCTGATACCAAAACCAGGCAGAGACTCAACAAAAAAAAAAAAGAAAACTTCAGGCCAATATCCATGATGAACATAGATGCAAAAATCTTCAATAAAATACTGGCAAACCAATTGCAACAGCACATCAAAAAGCTTATCCATCACGATTAAGTAGGCTTCATCCCCGAGAAGCAAGGCTGTTTCAACATACGCAAGTCTGTAAACATAATCCACCACATAAACAGAACCAAAGACAAAAACTACATGATTATCTCAATAGATGCAGAGAAGGCCTTTGACAAAATTCAACAGCCCTTTAAGCTAAATACTCTCAATAAACTAGGTATTGATGGAACATATCTCAAAATAATAAAAAGCTATTTATGACAAACCCACAGCCAATATAATACTGAGCAAAAATTGGAAGTATTCTCCTTGAAATCTGGCACTAGACAAGGATGCCCTCTCTTACCACTCCTACTCAATATAGTATTGGAAGTTCTAGCCAGAGCAATCAGGCAAGAAAAAGAAATAAAGGAATTCAATTAGGAAAAGAGGAAGTCAAATTGTCTCTATTTGCAGATGACATGATTGCATATTTACGAGAATGCATCATCTCAGCTGAAAATCTCCTTAAACTGATATAGGCAATTTCAGCAAAGTCTCAGGATACAAAATCCATGTGCAAAAATCACAAGCATTTCTATACACCAATAACAGACTTAAAGAAAGCCAAATCAAGAATGAATTGCCATTCACATTTGCTACAAAGAGAATAAAATACCTAGGAATACAACCAAAAAAGGAGGTAAAGGACCTCTTCAAAAACTACAAAGCACTGCTCTACTAATTAAGAGAGGACACAAACAGATGGAGAAACATTCCATGCTCATGGTTAGGAACAATCAATATCATGAAAATGGCCATACTGCCCAAAGTAATTTACAGATTCAATGCTATCCCCATCAAGCTACCAATGACCTTCTTCACAGAACTGGAAAAAACCACCTTAAACTTCATATGCAACCAAAAGAGAGTCCGCATAGCCAAGTCAATTCTAAGCAAAAAGAACAAAGCTGGAGGCATCACACTACCAGACTTCAAACTGTACTACAAGGCTACAGTAACCAAAACAACATGGTACTGGTACCAAAACAGAGATATAGACCAATGGAACAGAACAAAGACCTCGGAGGCAATCCCACACATCTACAACCATCTGATCTTTGATAAACCTGACAAAAACAAGCAATGGGGAAAGGATTCCCTGTTTAATAAATGGCGTTGGGAAAACTGGCTAGCCATGTGCAGAAAGCAGAAACTGGACCCCTTCCTGACACCTTACACTAAAGTTAACTCCAGCTGGATTATAGACTTAAACATAAGACCTAACACCATAAAAACCCTAGAAGAAAACCTAGGCAAAACCATTCAGGACATAGGCATAGGCAAGGACTTCATGAATAAAATACCAAAAGCAATGGCAACAAAAGCCAAAATAGACAAATGGGATCTAACTCAACTCCAGAGCTTCTGCACAGCAAAAGAAACAGTGATTAGAGTGAGCTGGCAACCAACAGAATGGGAAAAAAAATTTTGCAATCTACACATCTGACAAAGGGCTAATATCCAGAATCTACAAAAAACTAAAACAGATTTACAAGAAAAAAAAAAAAACCCATTCAGAAGTGGGCAAAGGATATGAACAGACAATTTTCAAAAGAAGACATATATGAAGCCAACAAACATATGAAAAAATGCTCATCATCACTGGTCATTAGAAAAATGCAAATCAAAACCACACTGAGATACCAATCTCACGCCAGTTAGAACGGCAATCATCAAAAAATCTGGAGACAACAGATGCTGGAGAGGATGTGGAGAAACTCTTACACAGTTGGTGGGAGTATAATTTAGTTCAACCATTGTGGAAGACAGTGTGGCAATTTCTCAAGGACCAAGAAATAGAAATTCCATTTGACCCATAAATCCTATTACTAGGTATATATCTGAAGGATTATAAACCATTCTATTATAAGGACACATGCACACGAATGTTCATTGCAGCACTGTTCACAATAGCAAAGACTTGAAACCAACTGAAATGCCCATCAATGATAGACTGGACAGGGAAAATGTGGCACATATACACCATGGAATACTATGCAGCCATGAAAAATGATGAGTTCGTGTTCTTTGTAGGGACATGGATGATCCTGGAAACCATAATTCTCAGCAAACTGACAAGAACAGAAAATCAAACACTGCATGTTCTCACTCATAGGCGGGTGTTGAACAATGAGAACACATAGACATAGGGAGGGGATCATCACACACAGAGGTCTGTGGGGGGAAACTAGGGAAGGGAGAGCAGGGGGTGGGGAGTTGGGGAAGGATAACATTGGAAGAAATGCCAGATATAGGTGATGGGGATGGAGGTGGTAAACCATATTGCCATGTATGTACCTATGCAACAATCCTGCATGTTCTTCACATGTACCCCAGAACCTAAAAAGCAATAATTTTTTTAAGTACCAAAAAGAACAAAGGAAAATGACTTAAAGTTGATCCACAAAGCATATTTCATGAAATAAATAAATACACTATATTAATAAGCTTCCAACACAATTTGTTTTAAGAGAGCATTGTACAGGTATGATTGCATGAAGAATCATCTTTTGAAGCATTTTTCAGTTTCAAAATTGTATATAAATAGAAGTAATCATGGACAAGGCAGCAGAATTTCTAAAGCAGCATACTTCAAAATATAGCAGTCTTATTTAAGTGAGTTAATAAAAGAAATCATCTGAAGCAACATCATGGAGATAAAATATCCTTAATACAAGTTTAATAGCACATCTAAAGCTTACTTTAAAAATGTAACAAAGAGATTTGCAATGATACTATTTTAAAAACGTATTTCAAAAAGTATGCCACAGCCAGGCATGGTGGCTCATGCCTGTAATCCCAGCGCTTTGGGAGGCTGATGCAGGCAGATTGCCTGAGCTCAGGAGATTGACACCATACTGGGCAACATGGTGAAACTCTTCTCTACTAAAATACAAAAATTAGCTGGGTATGGTGGCAGGCATCTGTAATCCCAGCTACTCGGAAGGCTGAGGCACAAGAATTACTTGAAGCCAGGAGGCAGAGGTTGCAGTGAGCAAAGCTCATGTCACCCTCACTCCAGCCTGGGCAGCAGAGCAAGACTGTCTCAAAAAAATATATATGTTTGTGTGTGTGTCTGTGTACACACACACACACACACCCCACAGTCAATTACTGTCCTTTAACTATATTGTTATCTAAAATCTCAAATAAAATATATGAATAAAACATTGACATGTAAGTAAAATGTTGTGTGTACATATATATGTAAACAAGTACTATACACATGTGACAGCATATACATATATATAAACACAATTCAGAAGAATGTTTGGATTATTGACTATTCAGCATTCAATATTCTTTTGTATTCAGTATTCAATATACTGAATATTGAATATTCAGTATATACACATATATATACAAAATTCAGAGGAGCATTTGGATTATTTATTGAATATTCAGTGTACTACATAACATTTAAAGAATACCCTTTATACACAATGAGCTCTTATAAATCAATTAAAAAAATCAAACAGCACAAAATTTTTAATGATTTAAGTGCACATTTCTTAAAGTATATAATAAGCAAAAAATTTTAGCCTCATTAATAACCAACAAATGCAAATTACACCACCAATGGGATCACATATTTCATCTACAAATTGGTAGAGCTCTTTAAATGTGAATGCTCAGTGTTAACAAGGACTCTAGGAAAGAGGATGTCATCTGTTGCTGGTATCAGTTTCCATAAGTTATCAAGGGCACTATATCAATAGTATCAAATGTCTATTATTTGATCCAAACTTCTTTTAGTAATTTGCCTGAAGAAAATTAGCCATCAAGTGGGGAAAAATTGTATGTACACACATCTTATATGTAAAAACGTCTCCAATATTGATTATAAAACCAAAATCTTGACAACAATATAAATAATTAAATAAAGAGACTGGTTAATTAAGTCATCAAAGACCATATGAAGTTACACTATACAAATGTTTAGATGGTACCAGGGAAAATTAGCTAATAATATATTTCTTTTATTTTTGGAGCTTTTCCTGATTCTTAATTTCCTAAGATTATTTTAAATGAGTTTAACTTTTATTAAGTTGAATGCATTTTTTTTTTTTTGTAAAATATCAGTAAAGAACAAAGGAGGTGGGGACAGAAATAGAAGAAAATTTGAGCAAGGAAAAAACTTGCTCACAGCTCAATGAAGCAGCTCCAAGAACAGAGTTTCCATGGATTAAAAAACAAACAAACAAAAACATTTCTCACATCATGTCTACTGGGGTAGAAAAATTAGCCTTTTTTCCTGCATAAAAAAATATAAATCTTCTTTGATATACTTGTTCAGTACTGCAGAAAACCCATCCAAATGCTCTGTATTTTCTTTTCCAATACTCTTTTCAGTAAAGAGAGCAATAAACATCACAAGTACTTTCATGAACACTGATAGTACTAACGCACTAAAAAGACAGTTTTTTTAATAAGCAAAGTGAGAGACATTATTTTTCCTGTATCTACAGTGATAAGAAATACAAATATTTTCAATACACACACTCCAAAAAAGACATTTTCACATTTTACTGAAAGTCCCTGAGATGCCACAGCAAACTTAGAAATAAATTTTAATGATGAAGACCAAAATGGGAGGTTATATCTAATGGCCTATGGTTTGGGCAGGCCACCAGCAAGCATCCTTCGTCTAGACAGAAAAGCTCTAAGTTCACTCCCTTCACAGATGTGACAATGATTGCCTTCCTCTGACTCCATTACTTTAATCTCCTGGTTAGTTGCCTTAAAATCTATTATATTGAGAGGGATCACAATCAGAACTTGAACATCTTTCTTCTAACCCTCGATTCCCTTAAGCACATTCCTCAATATCACACAAACGATCCAGAGAACAACAGATGTGACCCACTCTTAAGTCTATGATTCAAAAAAGAAATCAGAAGACAGTAACAAAATCCAGAATAAATTAACCACATAGCAACTTTACATGTCTAGATCACACAAAAAAATTTATAAAATATATAACAGACAAATGAAGAACTGGAGAACATATATTTACCACACGTCTCAAACACTCAATATTCTTAATATCCAAAAAGCTCTTACAAATCAACATGAAAAAGACCAAACCCCAATTAAAAATAGGAAAAAGACATTTGTTGACTGTTCAAATCAAAAAGTACAATTTGTAAAGCACATCAAAAGAAATTGACCTTACTCATAGTTAAGTAAATGCACATTAAAATCATGAAACACCATTATTCCCATCTTAGACTTACAAAGACAGAGTTTAACAATCTTTTGTGCTATTAATAGTATGCTGATGCAGAATCTATTTTACATCATTGACGGTTGGACAAGATGCTACAATATCTAGGGACGTCAAGTGAAAAATGCTTTGATTTAGCAATTCTACCTCTAGGAATTGATCAACAAATACACAGGTATATAAAGACAAAATTATTCATCACAACACTGTTTGTAGTAGTAAAATACTGGAAACAACCTAAATATTAATTAGCAAGACTTTTAAAATGAACAATAATATATCCATACAATATTATGAAGTAATTTGAAAAAATAAGAAAGGTTGATATATACTGATATAGAACGAGCTATATCATTAATGTTTTTCAAGTGGTACAGAAGAATATATACACTTTTTGCTTCCATTTGTTCACATAAAGCACATGTGCTTTTGTCTGCATAGACTATCTCTAGAAATATTTACAAGAAACTTTTTCTAGTTAAAGCAATAGGTAAGTTTTACAGCACACTTACGATGGGCTAGGCATTCTTTTAAGCGATTTACTTAGTTTATTATTGAAACAATTCATCTGTTAGGTATAATTACTATCCCCATCTTCCAGATGGGGAAACTGAGGCATAGAGACTTAAAGTAATTTGCCTAGGGTTCCATAGATAGCAATTGCAAGCTGTAATTTGAATCCACTCATTCTGTTTCAAGAGCCAGCATTTTTAACCACCAAGCAGTACACCTTTGGGAAAGGAAAACTGGGGATCAGGGTTGGGAGAAATATTTACTTTCCACTCCATTTTTTTTTTGCCTTTTCACTATGTACATGCACCACTTTTTAAAAGCATGCAAATAAAAATTATTCAAAATATCCCATAAATTCCAAAGTGTACCTGAAAAAACAAAAGGATAAAATGCTCAAAATTTTGATAATGACTGAAGAAAAATGATTGACCCTATCAAATGGTGAAATTGGCTATAAATATAAACAGTGAAGAACTGACAGAAGAACAGAGTGATCAGTGCAACAGAAAAAAATCACTTAAGATTTAGTCTAAGCAAAATAATATTTGATATCAAAACCACACAAAAGTAAGGGATTATTCATTAATGCCATTGAGAGAATTGTAAGCTAATTATTTGGAATAACATTTACTTAAGATGTTATCTGATATCATATGCTAAATATACGACAAGAAAGAGATGAAAACTGAAGAATAAAAGTAAAAATACGTGTCTGCCTGCGTGTGTGTCCGTGTGTGTGGGTGTGTGTGTGTATGATTGTGTGTTTATCTGGGAGGACCTGATCCCTGGTTAGGGAAGAACTTTCTTCACATAAGGTACAATGGAGGAAATAATCCAGGGAGGATGGAGCAATTTTGTCAACATCAAAATTCTATGTCCACTTTTAAAATATAAGCAAGACCATGAGTTTTGAATAATCATCCACAACAAATAAAAAAAGGAGTTACTAGCATTGCGTACAAAACACAATTACAAATCAGTAAGTAAAACATTAAGATGTTAAATGAAAACCAGCAAAGGAAATGTACTGACCATGGGAGAAAAATATAAAGCACACATAACTTGATTATATCTTTGATACATATATAACTATTTTCCCAATTTAGAGATGAAAACTGACAATCAGTACATTGCCCAAGATCAAAAAGCCAGTAAGTAGTGATCTGAGATCTAAACTAAAAATTTATTTTACTCCAAGTCTTATTTATTTTTAGATATTGATGTGTCTCTCTACATAAATATGTAATACAGCAATAACAGTATGTCATTACCAAAAGTAAAAGTGAAGAAAACTCTGGTTTACTCATGTGATTGATGCATTGGTATAGCATTCTTCTGAGTCTCCTTTCTAGAGAGGTCTTTATACCTAATTAGCGCAGAGCATATTTTTACCACTTTTTGCTAGTGAAATAGTTCAATGTTACGCATATGAGAGTTCATGTTTTGAGAGTGCAAATGGAAAAACGTATGTAAATATTTCAGTGGGAAAGGACTAAATCCGTTATTGCATTTGAATATTGTTTTATCCTATATAGCACAGTTTATCAGGAAGGTAGAAAGCAAGTAGCAGTAACCACCTAAAGAATTTTGAACTTGAGCAGGGTACAGTGGCTCACTCCTGTAATCTCAGCATTTTGGAAGGCTAAGGTGAGCGGATCACCTGAGGTCCAAAGTTCAAGAACTGCCTGACCAACATGGTGAAACACCGTCTCTACTAAAAATACAAAATTAGCCAGGCATGGTAGTACATGCCTATAATCCCAACTACTCAGGAGGCTGAGACAAGAGAATCGCTTGAACCCAGGAGGCAGAGGTTGTGGCGAGCCAACATCACACCACTGCACTCCAGACTGGGCAATAAGAGCAAAACTCTGTCTCAAAATAAATAATAAAAAAAATTCTGAACTCGCAAAAGTACCACTAGGCATATCAAGAAGAAATTGAAATTATAATAACATTAGCAATATCTAATAAGAAATTTTAGTTGTTTGCTTTAAAATAATTGTATAACTATATAAAATCAAAAGATGTTTCTATTCAAAAGTTAATATCTATATTCTTAAATAAATCAGATTCCTCATCAAATTGTAGGCCCAAAGTGCTTTTACTGCTGAAGTTAACTGGAGTCCACCCAGTTAACTTTTCTTCTGGAGAAGAAAAGATAATGTCACTTTGGTAGGAGAGGTTAACTCTGAAGCTTTTATAAATTCTTGCCAACTCCAAGATCCATTTCAGTTTTAAGACATCTGTTACTCTACAAATGGCCCCTCTCCTCCCTTTTCCTCCCTCATTTTTCTAGAGTCACCAAGTTTCCTTCAACTGAGAATTTTCATTAATCCTAATATTAGTGCTTTATGTCTCCTATTGCTTTCTTCTTGAGTCTCATCCCATAATAATACATCTTCTATTCCGAAATTTATAGGCACTGTTGAGAGGGGTAATTATCTTTACTTCACAGTCTACATAATCACTATATACGAGAGACAGAGAGAGAGAGAGAGAGAGAGAGAGAGAGAGAGAGAGAGAGAGACAGAGACAGGAATTGAGAGAGGAGAAATGAGCGGAAGAAGATGGTGGTGGAAAAAGGAGAGGGGATGGAAGGGAGAAAAACTGGTTGGTTGAACCGTTTAACCCTATCCACTATAGCTCAGATACATTTATTTGTGTGTTCATGTATAAATGGAAGAGGTGGAGAAGAGGAGGGTGTTAAGTGCCAAATTTCAGCTTCAACAATAACCATTGCTGCCAATTGGCATGACTTCAAAAACAGATGGCATGCAAGTTGTACCAATGGAAAATATGACACTTCTTTAAAATGCATACAATGAATTAGATGTTATAAGGTTGAAACTGAAAGTTTAAACTGGTTTTATCTTATACCCCTACTAATAAGACTCTGCAGAATATAGATTATTAATACATCCTTTTAGACCACTTTAGCTCAAGCTCTTCAAATATGCTGTGAATATATTTATTTCTGTAGAACAAATATGCTAATATCATCTAAATAAGAGCTCAAAAAATAGACAGCCCTGTTGTATTTGTTATTACTCTGGGTACTAGAAAAGTTTAAAAAATGGAAACATACAAAGTATGGGAAGCATAGGCATTTTAATTACTCATCTAATGCATATATATATGCATCTCGCTAACAGTTATGTATTTTCTCAAATTCTTGAAAAGTTGATAGTTCAAGTGTTGTTTGCCTAGCTGTAGGTTACAGTGCCTTTAAAAACTAAGTATATTGCACCAGAATTTTTCATTTTTTTCATAAATATGAAACAATCTTTTTCAACACATATATTCATAGCAATGTCTGTGACAAGAAGTGGACAGTAGTAGCAAAAATTTTGTATTCCCAAATGATATCCCGGATGTCACAAAATGTTCTATTTCAGAAACAGCAACAAATGACATCAACAACTTAGTCCTCATCACTGGGGACTTTTTATTTGTGCACACTTTATGTTTTAAATACACACTATTTATATAAACACTTACAAATGGTTATACTCTATGCAAAATAATAAAACAGATGTTGCTGCTACCCACAATATGCCAAAATATACTTGGTCCAAGTAACAAGGGCCAAATTTCACCCTGGAAAGTAACAAGCTGTAGGGTCTCTAGCATTTCAGTCATCATCAAAGCTAATTATTCCACTTCAATTCCACATTCTTCCAAATGGAGAGTTTTGGCGATTATAATTCTCATCATGTTAAGGCTCAGATTTAAAAAAAAAAAAAAAAAAAGACAGAAAAGGAAAAGTAAACAGAGCTAAAAATAAGTAAAACACACTAGACAGAATTAAAGATCATCATGTTAAAAGTTGCCTTTCATTTTAAATTTACTTTTTTAATATATAATTTAAAATATTCAAAAGGTAATAGAAAAAGATAGCCTCTCCTGTTCCCTAGCATGTCTCCTTTGACAAAGGCATCAGTTTCTTGTGAATCATTCTAGAGACATTTCCATGCATAAGCAAACAAATACTTGCTTCTCTCCCTTTTTTTTTAAACCAAATGAGGCTCACTAAATGCATCATTCTACACCTTGCTGTTCTCAATTTATCTCAGAGATTGTTTCATGTCAGTACATAGGAAAAATCTTTTTTGTTGCATAATGGTCAATTATAAAGGTATCCAATTAATTGTTTAAATTCCCTACTGATGAATATTTAGATTGCTTTCCATCTTGTACTCTTATAAACAAACCCATATATATATTATATATATTATATATATTATATTATATATATATAACACTTCTAGCCTAGAACTCTGCTTAGATCTTAAACCCTCTTATTATTTAATATATTGGTTGAAATAGCACAGAAGCACATTGTCACACTAGTAACCATTTCATCTGGTGATTTTACCCCTTATAGTCCTTTCTAACTCTAATTGCCAAGCATAACAGTAGGCTCTTGGTGAACAATAATTAAGGGTGATGTGGCATATTAAATTTCATTAAAATTCTCAATGACATTACCAATATTCAGAATATTGCTTTCATTTGAGGATCTGTTTGACCCTAATTAGTGAACTCAACTTGGCTTTGTCTTTTCTAAGGAAAAAACTGAAAAGGAGTAAACCACATTCACTATAGATTTGTGGCATCAGTTTATGACCTTTCCTGTTTCAGAACTCTTGCAGCATCAGTATTAGGCAGATTAACACTTAACTTCTCTATATTAGAGCACATTTCAGAGACCTTTGCAACTATAATTGTTCAACTATGGTTCCTTTAAGCAGCAAAACAATTACTAGAAGGATATTGGGAGCTGATAAAAATGCCTAGGGACTGCCAGGCACAGTGACTCATGCCTCTAATCCCAGCACTTTGGGAAGTTGAGGCAGGTAGATTGCGAGGTCAGGAGATCGAGACCATTCTGGCCAACATGGTGAAACCCTGCCTCTTCTAAATATATAAAAATTAGGTGGGTGTGGTGGCTCATACCAGTAATCCCAGCTACTCAGGAGGCTGAGGCACAAGAATCACTTGAACCAAGGAGTCGGAGGTTGCAGTGAGCCAAGATCACGCCACTGCACTCCAGCAGGCAACACAGTGAGACACCATTTCAAAAAAAAAAAAAAAAAAAGTCTATGGACAAGGCTTGAAAAATGGACCAAAACTAATGCAACTCCAAGAGGGGCAAGAAACAGAAGGTCTGAATAAGATACCACCTCAGGTCATCCAGAAAAAATATCCGAGGGGCACTATAGCCACTGCCAATGAGGATTCTTGCAGTGGACACCAATGAATCTCTACCATTCCTCGGCAGTGTTTTTCAATTTTTCTTTTCTTTGTCTCACATTAATATATTTTGCATATTTAGAATATATATACACAAGTTTTACTAAACCAATTTCATGAAAACAAGACTCATTCCTGTGTGCAATGCATTCTAATATATGTTCTACTTCTTTTTTTTAATGCTGGTTGTAACCCGCTAAATTGATTGCAAGACTCACTAATAAGTCAGGACCTGCAGTTTGAAAAACACTGCTCTAGAGAGATTGATTTAGAGCACAGTGTCACAGTTAATAAGTAAAGTGAATAAGCCTGCAGAGGAGGTGAAGAGTAAAGAAAGTAGAAGACCATTCTGCATTTGGAAGGTACAGAGTAGAAAGAATGGAATATGACGCTCACAGACACATTCTTTATCAGCAGAATGAAAGCAGCATGACCTCAATTTAATGTTAAAACAAATGGTCAACCCCCACACATCACCACTTAGCAGTGAAGCAGTACAAACCATGGCTTTTCTGACAAGGAAGGAAGCAAAGGTGGGAGGGAAGGAACAATGCAAGAAAGGAAGGGAAGGAAGAAGAAAAGGAGGGAGAGAGAAAGGAAAGGAGGGAGGAAGAACAACATTTTAAATGTTCCTTTACTTTGTTGTCCAGCAGCTAGAATTCTATGTAAGTGCTGTGAAAAACACTCATTTATTTCAGAAGCAATACTTGCTTTCCTGTGTCCTTTTCAGTTTCATTACACTAGTTCCTTTCCCCCACCATTACTTAGGCTGCAGTCTGGTTACCTGATATGAGCTGTCAACATAGTTAAGACTCATAAAATCTAAAAAGAGTAATTTTGCAAGATCCAGCTGCTTCCATACACATTCACCTAGACCATAGACTAAATTCTGGCCACACTGCATGCCATGAAATAGATCTAGACTCAATGCTGAAGTTATGTGCTGAGACCCATGACGTTCCTAATGTTGCGCTCAACTTTGTGACGTCTGTGGTTATATGGCATTCTCCTTAGTATCTCCATCTTGTTCTCATCAAGTGGCAACTACTTCTTTCTGCAAACATTCCACCTTCCTGCAAGGTTTCAGCCTTGGCATTTATTCCCCCTGCAGTCCTAAAGTTGGTAAAGAAGTTGAAATATTTCATTTCCTTCATTATGCCTCCGCTCTTTCAAATCAGTCCCAGGAAATGTCAAAGCCAGAAGAGGTATCTTGGAGACGGTGACTGAACTGAAATTATGCAGAAGAGTGGCCTTTCTTAATGAAATTACCCAGGACACCCACATTGGCTGGTGAGTCTTTTAGCTGAGGGGAAATATTTCCTCACTGGCTTTTGTGCTCAAGGGATAATTTAACCTTCCCTGGCTGTCTGGAAGCCCTCATTAGTCCAAGAAAGGCCAGCTGGAATCTCCAAGCTGATTAACCATACATTATGTGGCAGGTACTCCTCATTGTGATTTCTTCAGCTGCCGAGTGAAAACCCAGAATTCTATTTTTAGTCACGTTTGTAATAATGAAATGAGAAATAAGTGACTTCTTGAACTCCTGTTACACGTCAGTCAGGGAGAGCAAATATAGCTCACTCTGACAATTACTGAGTTAGAGCTAAAGAATTTCTCAGCAGTTCAGTGGTGTGAATTTGCACATTCTTAAAACTGGTTCTTTCCTGGATGCACTGTCTCTACAGATAAAATGTGAAACGTGGTATGGAAGCATATTTGGCATTCACAGGTGACAATCAGATTCTTCTAAACCTAATTATAGCATAAAAGATGATCATCAAAGAGCTGGATTCCTAAATGTGGTGGGTAGTGAGGCTTTGTCATTACTTCAAGACTTCCCTCTCACTTTTTCTCAGCCCCAGCTTCATAAACCTGAAAACCACAATGATGGCTGAAGGGGCAGTATGTTATAAAACACAAAAATTACCAGACACTGGGGTCAGAAAGAAAATATGAGACAGACAAGAAGTGTTTTTTAAAAGGCAGAGGAAATAAATGCAAATCATTTCTAAATGTTACTTTTGGTTCTTCTTATAATTCATAAATGTTACAGTTGTTGTTTCCTGATTTGATTTTGTCTATTCTTTCATGTTGACAACATAATCAGATTTTACTAAGTATCAGTTCTCTAATTTAGCAAATTTTGAAAGAAATAACTCAATAGCATTTTAGAAGAATCATTCATAGTTCATAACAAAGGTTTCCATTTTATATCAGGGAATACCTAATTTGTAAAGACTATTTTAAGTTGCTTCTATTATACTGGCTTCATGTTCAGTGTTCCAGAGTACCTAAAAGATGGTGCTTATACCATATCTTATATACACATAACTCTGATGACAAGACTAAAGCAAAAGAATTGGTTGTAAGGCTATTTAAGAAACAAACCCCCAGTTTCCTTCCCTAATTGCAGCCAACCAACTGCTTTTCTCTCACCTAGCAGTAAACTAGAGGTTCCCCTGCTGGAGAGGATTAAGGAGAGGACTGTATTGACAGGTGCCAGGGACTGTTGCAAATAGGAAGACGGTACTGAAAACCAGATTAAGAAAAAAAATAATGTGCCTACCAAGTTCTCTCTTCTTCAGTGTATGTGCTAGGACAGTTCATTACATTCTGATTAGGCATACTTTGAAAATCCATTAAAACTTTAAAAAAAAAAAAAACTGGTAGGATCCAACAACCAGAGAAAACTTTAAAATGTCACAGGTTATCCTAAAAAGAAACTAGATCCATAGAACTCATTAGTAAGTTTTATTATACATTAAGGTGACTCTCATGCTTTATAAATAAACTATTACAAAATGTTGTATTTTAAGCATTCAGTTTTTTTAGTTTATCTTACCATGCTGGGGTAAACTAAATAATAATACCTATAAAATATAAAATTAAAATGAAGCTACAGTTCATTTTTCACCATAAATATATTTATAAAATTAATCATAAAATACTATTAAATCTAATTCAGCCCTATTTTGAATGATATTCAATGGCAAGTAGGGTTTGTTTTGGGAAAGCAAAAATGGCTTAAAGTAGAGATTAATAAAATACATACTATTAATAGACAAACCCACCTCAGATTATCAATAAATTATCTCCTAATTTTCAACAAATATTCCCAATTTTATTAACAAAATCCCTAATAAAATGACAAAATCCTTTTTTTTTTTTTTTTTTTTTTGAGATGGAGTCTCACTCTGTTGCCCGGGCTGGGGTTCAGTGGAGCGATCTCAGCTCACTGCAACCTCTGCCCGCCCCGGGTTCAAGTGATTCTCCTGCCTCAGCCTCCCAAGTTGCTGGGACTACAGGTGCATGCCACCATGCCCGGCTAATTTTTTGTTTGTTTAGTAGAAATGGGGTTTCACCTTGTTGACTAGGATGCTCTCCATCTCCTGACTTGGTGATCCACCTGCCTCAGCCTCCCAAATTGCTGAGATTACAGGCATGAGCCACTGTGCCGGGACAATACTTTTTTAACGTAATATAGAAAACATATTTTAACCAAAATCCAATCTATTACTGAGAAAGGTTAAAGGAATTATTCTAAAGTGAGGAACAATACAGACATAAAATGCATATATGTATTGCTATTGCTTGACACCATCTGGAATTTCTGATTGATGCAATAAAAAATTAAGCTGAAATTATAGTAATTTGAAAGATCATCCATGTGAAAACTCAAATGATTCAACTGAGGAATAATTTTAAAGTATTAACAGAATACATACATATGGCTGTTACAAAAATAATAGTTTGTTTTAAATACCAAGAATATTCAGTTAGAAAATGTAATGAGATGAGAGTTTATTAAGCACAAGGAAATTTGCTATCTCTAGGAATAAACATTTGAAAATATGTGCAGGATCTATACAGTAAATATTTCTCAGAAACATGAAATGAACCTGACTAAATAGGAAGACCATATGGTAAATATTTCAATTTTTCTCAATCTGATTACTGTTGTAATGACTTTCAATTTAAATATGATTAAGATTTTTAAGACTGTAAAAATTATTATAAAGTTCATATAGCTGAAACAATACATGGAATGAAAGAAGTCAAAAAAATTACATGAAATAACAAAGGAACTGTTTTCATCAGTTAAAACTGAGTAACTTATATTACAAAGCTATGGTAACCAAAATAGCATGGTCCCAGCATAAAAATAGACACATATGGCAATGGAACAGTATAGAGAGCCCAGAAATAAAGCCACAACTTTACAGTCAACTCATTTTCCACAAAGGTGCGAAGGACACACATTGGAAAAAAGTCTCTGTAATGAATTGTGCTGGGAAAACTGGATATCCATATGAGAAACAATAAAACTAGATCCCTCTCTCTTGCCATATACAAAAGTGTAACACAAATGGATTAAAGACATAAATATAACACTTGAATCTATGAAACTACTAGAATAAAACAATGGGGTAACACTTTAGGACATTTGTCTGGGCAAAGATTTTTTGAGTAAGCCCTCAAAAGCACAGGTAACCAAAGAAATAAATTTAAAAATGGGATTACATTTAGCTTAAAACTCTCTGCACAGCAAAGAAAACAGTCAACAAAGAGACAGCCCACCGAATGGAAAAAAATATGTGCAAACTATTCAGCTAACAAGAGATTAATAACCAGGATATATGAGTAACCCAAACGACAACTAAATAGCAAAAAAAGAAAGTCTGATTTAAGAATGGTAAAGGATCTGAATAGATATTTTTCAAAGGTAGTTATACAAATGGCCATCAGGTATTTAAAAATATGCTTAATTATTAAGATACAAAAATATTCTAAGAAAGGAAAAATATGATCTAGTGTTCAGTAGCACCATCATGTGACTATAGTTAACAATAATTCATTGTATATTTCAAAATAATTAGAAGAGTAGATTTGGAATGTTCCCAACACAAAGAAGTGATAAATGTTTGAAGCAATATCTCATTTAACCAGATTTGGTCATTACACATTATATGTTTGTATCAAAATTTCACACTTACCCTACAAATATGTACAACTATCGTTTATTACAAAAATAAAATTTGAAAATTTTCTAAAATACTGATTAAGATCTAGTGAATAACATGAGAACAGTTGGAATAAGTGAACTATCACAGAAAAGGCACAAAGAGACACTAAATCAGAATTTAGTATAACAGTAGAACTGTGAATCAGCAACAAAAAGATTGTCCCATTCATTATGCTAGAATAATTGCCTAAGTGTCTAGAAATTTTTAACTAGGTCTTCACTTTACAATCTTATCCAAAATATACTCCAGATAAATTAGAGTTAGAAAGTAAATGAATAAACAAATATATAAACTATACAAGAGCCAGGTGAAAAATGTATGTGGATATGCACAAAGCACAAAAGACAGAACTTTGTCAGTAATTGAAGGAAGGAACTCGAAAAGGAAAGATTTGTAGACATCACTACAAAATAAAAAACTTATTTATATCATGAACCATTATAAATAATAGACAACTAAAAGACATATGTGTCAAGCAAAGTATAAATCTATTTAATTTATAAACAGTCAACAAACAAAATAGCAAATAAATACATTTTAAAAAGAGATCATAGACACAAAAGCAGAAATGTAAATGGCGAGTAAACAAATTTTTTTCAACATTGAAATATTAATTTAGTCTATCAGATTTGTGACCATCTGTGTATCTTCCCACTCATCTATCTACATCCAAGATTTATAGGAATGGAGGGAAATTTGTACTTGTATAATCTATTTAGAAAGAGTAATGTGACTCTTTTCTGTCAAAGACTAAATAGTAAATATTTCCAGCATTATGGGCCATATGTGTCTCTGCTACAACTACTAAATTCTGCTGTTGCAGCATAAAAGCAGCCATAGACAAAGGACATGACTGTGTTCCAATAAAACTTTATAACCAGAAACAAGCTGTGAGCCAGATTTGGCCTGTGGGCAATAGTCACATACCCCTAGTTTAGAGGAAAAGTTGCAACAATTTTGTAGAATGATTTGTCCAATACATATTGAAAGCTTTAAAAAATATACTTATTTGACCAAGCAATTCCCTTTTAGGAATGTGTTCTGTAGAAATTTTCATGCTTATGAGTGATATTTATCAAAGAATTTATTTAATGTCTAATCATAAGGTTTTATATAAACACATTATGCCATACAATGGATAACCATGCCATATTCCAAAATTATGTCATAGAAAAAAACTTAATGACAACAAGAAACATTTATAACCAACTGAAAAAAAAGCAGGTATTCATAGAGTGTATATGACCCTAAATTTCTAACAGATGCATGTACACACTCTTCCATCTGTTAGAAATTTAGGGTCATGTACACTCTATGAATACCACAATAGGGGTTAACAGAACAGAACTGCAAATCAGACTGCCTGAGTTGAAATTCAGGTTTCACAACTTTCTGTGTGAATTTGGTCAAGTCATTTTCCCTTTCTAAATCTCATTCTCTTAGTATGTGAAATGGAAAGACTAATTGTACTTAGCTCATAGAAGTGTCATGAGAGTTAAATAAGATAATACATATAATACTATCTTTGTTCATTCAGGCTGCTATAACAAAATACCACATTTGAGTAGTTTATACACAATAGAAATTTATTTCTCACAGTCTGGGAGACTGAGAAGTCCAAGATCAAGGTGCCTGCAGATTCACCATTGGGTGAGGTTCTGCTTCTCGGTTCACAGATGCCCATTTGCTCACTGTGTTCTCACATAGCAGAAGGGGCAGGAAAGCTGTCTGGATCTCTTTTAGAAGGGCATTAAGCCCATTCACGAGTGCTCTGCCCTCATGACCTAATTGCTTTCCAAAGGTCCACCTCTAAACATCAAAACCTTGGGTATTCGGTTTCAACACATAAATTTTAGTGTGACACAAATTCAGAATATAGCAAATACTTAGAATGACTCAGTAAATGCCATATCTATCCATATCTAAAATATTCAGCATATTTATAGGTAATTTTTTTCTTTGTGCTTTCATATATCTTCTAATGTTCATACAACATATTATTTTAATTATATGAAAGTGATTAAATTTTGCATTTGAGAATTTCATAAGCTACTTTCAATTTCACTGTAAAGTAAAATTTCTATTGGTAATAGCGTTATTATTATTTTGAGACAGGGTCTCACTCTGCCTCCCAGACTGGAGTGCAGTGGCACTATCTTGGCTCACCACAACCTCTGCCTCCCAGGCTCAAGCAATTCTCCTGCCTCACCTCCCGAGTGGCTGGGTTTACAGGCACATGCCACCATGCCTGGTTAATTTTTGTATTTTTAATAGAGATGGGGTTTCACCATGTTGGCCAGGCTGTTCTTGAACTCCTGACATCAAATGATTCACCCACCTCGGCCTCCTGAAGTGCTAGGATTACAGACATGAGCCACCATGCCCAGCCTGGTAATAGCATTTTAAAAAATTCAGTAAATTCTGATGAGTACTGAGCTGGTGCCTAAAGCAAAACCTATGTTTGATCTTAAAGAAGCAATTTCACAGCTTGCTTATACCCTTTTCCCTCAGAGAAAGAAATTTAGAGATTTTTTTATCTGAGGTGAGACAGACTTGGATTTTAGGCTGGTTGAAAATTTTCTCATTGGTAACTAACAGTCACAGGGACCTGGCCTAAGGCAGGAACCTGAAATGTTTACTCAGTTTCAAGAGCAGGTGCCCCGGCAAGAAATACCCAAGAGAAAAATCCATGTGACCCTTACTTATTCAAATAAATCAATAGATGTAAACACTTTTCCTCTATGATTTGAGTCCAGAAATGTTCTCCATATATAGAAGACTCATTTTCTGCTCCTAAATACAGTCATTTAAAAATCAAGCAATCCCCGCTTCCCTATCCTTATGGGATATCTGAAGAGTAAGCCATTGAAACCGAAGTAAAATTCAAGGGGGAGCAAAAATTTTCTCCCGTTCTGTCTGTAGGTTGTCTGCTCGCTCTGTCGATAGTTTCTTTTGCTGTGCAAAAACATTTTCGTTTAATTAGATTCCATTTGTCAATTTGTGCTTTTTTGCAATTGCTTTTGGCATGTTCATCATGAAATCTTTGTCTGTGTCTATGTCCTGAGTGGTATTGCCTAGGTTGTCTTCCAGGGTTATTATAGTTGTGGGTTTTATATTTAATACATCTTGAGTTAATTTTTGTATATGGTGTAAGAAAGGGATCCAGTTTTAATCCTCTGCATATAGCTAGCCAGAAGACAACGTGGTGATTCCTCAAAGACCCAAAGACAAATACCATTTGACCCAGTAATCCCATTACTGGGCATATATGCCCAAAGGAATATAAATCATTATATTATAAAGACGCATGCACACATATGTTCATTGCAGTAATATTGACAATAGGAAAAACATTAAATCAAACTTAATGCCCATCAGTGATAGACTGTATAAAGAAAATGTGGTAAATATACACCATGGAATACTATGCAGCCATATTTTTTTAAAATGAGATCATTTCCTTTTCAGGGACATAGATGGAGCTGAAACACATAGATGTGTTAACTAGTGGGGAGGTGCTTTTATTGCGATGGTTGTTACTTTAGTTGGGTTTTTATGTTTTATTTTTTGTTTTGGTTGGATAGGGAGAAAGACCTTCATAGCATCTGAAATTGTTTTATTTAAATAGCTGCCTACACCTTTCCTTACTCCCCCTACTTACACACACACACACACACACACACACACACACACACACACACACAGAAAACAATTCATGGGAGCTATCTGGTTCCAGAAAACAGTTCTCAAATCCACTTCTCAGTGTAGCCTTTCCTCCCTCTTACCTCTTCCTCTACCACCTCTCTCTCTGTCTCTCTATTCTTTTTTCTTCTTTCTCTTCCTTCCTCCCTTTCTTTTCATTTCTTTTCTTTCCTTCCTTTCGTTTCTTTCTCTTTCCCCTCCTCTCTCCCCTTACCTCCCTCCCTTCCTTCATTCCATGGTCCATTTAGACTACTATAACAAACTGCCACTATCTGTGTGGCTTACAAAAAAACAGAAATTTGTTTCTCCCTGTTCTCAATCCTGGAAAGAACAAGATCAAGGCTTCAACATATTAGCTGTCTAGTGAAAGCCCACCTTCTGGTTCATAGATGGTGCCTTCTAGTTGTGTCCTCACATATGGTAGAAGGGACAAGCTAGCACTCTAGGGACTGGGTTCTAATGGCTGTCATCATGAGGGCTCCCCCTCATAACCTAATCATTTCCCAAAGTCTGCACCTCCCAACACCAACACCTTGGAGGTTAGATTTCTGCATATAAATTGAGAGGTACATAAATAATCAGTTTATTGTTTTCCTTGAGTTTTCTTTGAAAGATTTAATACTCATCCTAATATTTCACACAGAGCAGCAAATCCCTGCATGTAAACAATTTCTTCTGCGTATCATGGCTGCCCCACTCCCCTACTCCCTCTACTCTAGCAAACTGACTTTCTTCCAGCTCTAAAACACTCCAAACTTCCTTCCCAACATGGAATCCAAAAACATAAATTTACTGCAATGGTGCAGGCATGTGACAGATTGCACAGTCAGTACACCTGCATGAGGCTTTGTTTTAGAAGGTAGTTAAATGAGGAGATGAGAAAGCACAGGGCCTCTTTTTTTGCTGGTGTGGGTGGAAGGAAAAGCAGTGTGGCTTGGGCCAGTAGCAGCAATGGTAATATGGTGCTCTGGGTGGTACCAATGATGGCTTCTTGATCTAGCAATAGCAACTGCTCCCTTTCCAGGTCAGTTCTGTGGTGTGGTTTTGGAGATGTTTCCTGGATCCTCAGCATACAGTCTGTTTCTCCAGCCCTTCCAATGATTCAGTTATCTAAGCCTTCCAACTTAAAATAATTAGAATACATGATATGTGGTCTGCAACAAACATTTTTTTGATTCTCATTAAAAGGATTTGTTTGTATTTCTTGCACATTATTCACAAGAGATTGAGAATACTGAGAAGTTTCCAAAGGTTAAGAGAAGCGTAGCAGGAAGAATATGAATAGGCAGGAAGGACCATTAGAAAATTCCAGTTACCCGCTATCATCTTGTCATTTATCCAACACTAAGCTGCTCTCTGCCCAACCAAGGTGCACTGAGCTAGGTTCTGAAGGTAAACATGAATAGAAGTGGTCCTTGTAATTACAGGTCATAAAATAAAAAAGGAAATACTGACACCATAGAAATATTATACATCACATGTATTATCTCATTTTGTCTTCAAACAACCATATGAGTAGATCCTATTATCTCCACATTACAGATAAGGATTAAAGAGGTTGAGAAATTTGCCTGTAACCACGAAGCTATTAAGAGGTCAGGGTAGGATTTAAATCCAAATATGTCTACGGAGCTGGTATGATTTGACTCTGTGTCCACACCCAAATCTAATACCAAATTGTAGTCCCCACATGTCAGGGGAGGGAGCTGGTGGGAGGCGACTGGATCATAAGAGTGGATTTGCTCCATGCCCTTCTAGTGATAATCAGTGAGTTCTCACAAGATCTGGTGGTTTAAAAGTGTGGCACTTCCCCGGCTCACTCACTCTCTCCCTCCTGCCACCTTGCCAAGAAGATGCTCGCTTCTCCTTTGCTTTCCACTATGATTGTAAGTTTCCTGAACCCTTACCAGCCATGTGGAATGAAGAGTCAATTAAATGTCTTTTCTTTATAAATTACCCAAGTCTCAGGTAGTTATTTACAGTAGTGGAAAACAGACTAATACAAGAGGCTAAGTTCCTAAACACTGCATAGCAGCAGAATCTGGAGATGTCATTCACTGATTCAGTGAATAGTTATTGACACTGACTCTGGTCAGGCCTCTGCTAGGGATCCTGATCATTCAACCCATAAATACAAGAAGTCAGGGAGGTAAAGCCATTGTAAGTGACTTCAGGCAGAAGTGAGAACTTTACATGAGGACGGGTACAAGTAAACATTCCACACATTCACAAGGAATTCAGTGGAACCAAATATGTTTGTTGAGTGCCTATAAGCACCAGACACTCTGCTTTGAGTTGCGGACCGATGAAAATCCAGTTCTTGCCAGTGTCTGTTATGTTTACTCACTGCTGTGGCCTCAGCACCAAACCTCAAAAGTATTTGTGTGAGAAAGAAAGCAAGCAAAATGACGAGTTTTATTTTAGCGTAATGAATAAACTTTGTTCAGAGGGCATCAAAAGGGGAAAGTGGGAGGTCAGAAACACTTCAAAGAAAAAGTAACTGAGCCTGGAAAAATTAGTAAGATTTTATAATGAGTTTTTTAGACAATGTACCCCAGTTATCCTACTTGAATTTCATGTCACAATCCTGTATTTTAGGGTTTTCCTAAGGCTCTGAATCTATGAATACAAATTTAGAAATGTAAAGGTGAATGTTGCTAGATTAATCTTTCAAAACTGGAATTTTTTTTTTTTTTTTTGAGACAGATTCTTGCGCTTTGCCCAGGCTGGAGTGCAGTAGCACCGTCTCAGCCCACTGCAACGTCTGCCTCCCAGGTTCAAGCGATTCTCCTGCCTCAGCCTCCTGTGTGGCTAGGACTACAGGCACACACCACTGCACCCAGCTAATTTTGTATGTTTAGTAGAAACAGGGCTTCACCATGTTGGCCAACCTGGTCTTGAACTCTTGACCTCATGATCCACCCACCTCGGCCTCCCAAAGTGCTAAGATTACAGGCGTAAACCACCACGCCCAGCCCAAAACTGGAAATTCTAATGTGTATCTTCCCCATATTGCTCCAGTCTTTACATCAAGTACTTGTTTATATATGATCTCATTCTATGAAGCTTCAGTGTATTTTTGTGCGTACACATATGTGCACACAAATGTATACATATATATAAGTATACAGTGTGCATGCACATATATACACATACATAAAATCACCCAACATTTATGTACAAATCACACATTAATATATGTATATACACGTATGTAAAAATCACCTCAAACTCAGCATTTTGCAAACTATCATATGCTGTTAATGAAATCAATGTTAGTACTAAATATATTCTCATAATAGTCAAATTCTCCTCCTATCTGCTTCTAGTCTTGGTGCCTTGATGCAGACCCTGTCCATTGCTATTCTCATCCTCTCTAGCCAACATGCCCTTTTCAGTTTCCTCCATCTTCAACCAAATCCTAGTAGAAAAGGATTCCAATAAGCTGGCGACTCAGAAACCACAGTGAAAGATGAGCTTTCACACACACATACACAAAAATAGCTTTCATATTTTCTTTGGGAAAAATGTATATTGAACATATTTTTCAAAGCACTTGAACTTTCACAGACATTATATCATAACATTCTAGGGAACAATCTATTGGCAACTCATCCACTCCCATTTCCCAGCTAAAGAAGTCAGGCAGACGAGGATTATGACAATGGCTGAAATGCATCTATAATGTCAAGTAAACAGACATGAAATCCACATTCTCCAAATCTTAGATTTTTACTTTTCTCACTGCGGTTAAACACTGACTCTTAAGGTTGCTAAATGCATAGATGAGAAAAATAACATTTTGTTTGGTAAAATTATGTTCTATTTGAAAGATGCATGCTGTTAAACGTACCCAACTTTTTTTTACTTTTAATAAATGGAGCTATAAGAACTAGTAAGAACTTAGTCCTCAGTATTTTTCCTTATCTATACTTTTTTATTGATGTAAAGGAGTAGTGAATTGATTTTTTTTTTAACTCCAGAAAGCCCATTGACGTGCTTTTTTATGAAACTCATGATTCTTTGAAAATATTTCTTTCAGTCTTACATTTTTTGAACAGCAATAAAATATTACTCAGACATTTGGCCCATTTCATGTTAATGACTCATACTTTTATACTAGAAACTGTCACTTGATATTCCTCTAAGTGGAGTATCTGGGGCTTTGATAAGTTTATGGTTCTGTAGATAAACTTGACCTGGAAAAGACACAAAGATGACACCAAATTGTAGAACACCTTGATAGTGTCAAAAAATTTTGCAACAAATGTGAACATTGTAAGATTGACATGAGGATGTGAGACAGCTTATCCCTATCATCCTTCAGCCGCAATGAGGGCCAGTCTGGGAAAAGTTCCCAACTTGCCTAGTTTATTATTTTGCTAGGATTGCCATAACAAAATTCTACGAACTGAGTGGCTCAAGCAAAAGAAATGCATTATCTCACAGTTCTAGAGGATAGGATAAAAGTCTGAGATCAAGGTGGTAGTAGGGCTGGCTCCTTCGAAGGCAGTGAGAAAGGGATCTTTTCAGGCCTTCCTCTCAGCTTCTTGTGCTTTGCAGTCAATCTCTGGTTTTCCTTGACTTGTTTTGTATCACCCCAATCTCTGTCCTCATTTCCACACAATTTTATACCCGTGTCCAGACTTTCCTTTTCTATAAGGACACCAGTCAAATTGGGTTAGAGGCCCACCCTACTCCAGTATGACCCTATTTTAACTAATTACATCTGCAATAACCCAATTCAAAATATGATCACATTATGTAATATGGGGGTAGGGGAATGGGTTCAGACTTGAACATATATATGTTTGTCATTGCTGTTTTTTAAATATTTAAATTGAATTTTATTAAATACAAATGTCACACACTACCACCATCCCAGAAATGACTGCTTCATCTTTATTAAGAAAGTGGAAACTAATGATGACTTAAGACTTCATTCTGAGGAATATGTTTAGACAAGTTTAGGCAAACAGCAAAGACTGAGAAGTCCCACCACAAAACCTTCAGCATTTTGAAAATGCTTGAAATTTAAACTTCATTCTCCATCTAGCAGTTCAATGTGAGCTGCCAAAATTTAGACCAATTAGTCAATTCCAAATAATGTATGCCCCTTGGGGTCTACAACCTTGGGGCTGTGACAGCTCTGTCTTGACAGTGGACCAGGATACAAGAGCTTCTCCTTCAGATTCCTTCACAATTCAACCCATAACACCTAGGAATAGAATTCCTGGTCCAGACAAAATGTCTACTATATAAAGCTGTCAGGGTAGGGGGAGACGGGGCTAGGGCTAACACCAGGAGAAATGCCTGATGTAGGCAACAGGGCAGAGGGGGTGGTGTGGATGGAGACAGCAAACCACTATGGCATGTATGTACCTATGCAACAATCCTGCAGGATATAGGATGTGCACATGTACCCCAGAGGCCAAATACAATAAAAATAAAAAAACATGGATACCGACTGTACATGGTAATTATATGAAGGAATCTTTGGCCCACTGTCAGGAAGCCAGCTATAGTCACACAAAGGGAAAAAGAAAATCTGGATTCTAAGGCCACAGAGTTCCTATATTAGAAATGCATGGCTGTGGTCAAAGTGCAGGCAGATGAAACAGTATGTAGACAGTCTGGTAGATACCATTATCATTATTAGAAGTGCCCAAATGCGTGACCTCCTGACGTGGTTCAGACTCCTTTTATTTACAAATAGAGAAATGTTACTGTTGCTCAGAGAATGGTAAAAGTCTCCTGATAAGATGTGAAGAAGCCATTTAGGATCCCCTAGAGCCTTGTGCGTATTTGACAATGATAAATGGAGACTGCTGCCAGTCTCTCATCTCAGAATCCAGGAAAAGGATCTCATGAGTAAGGTCAAGAATGTGATATAGAAAAAGACCAAATATTTCTGTTTGAATTTCACAGACTTTAAATGTACAGACCTGTATTGGTTTTCTGTGGCTGCATAACAAATTATCACAGCCACAGAGACTTAAAACAGGACTAATTTACTGTCTCACAGTTCTGCAGGCCAAAAGTCCAGCACAGCATTACTAGATTCACTGCTTAGGATCTCACCACACTGTCTTAATCCATTTTGTGTTGCTATAAAGGAATATTTGAGGCTGAGCGATTTATAAAGAAGAGGCTTATTTGGCCCCTGGTTCTGCAGGCTCTACAGGAAGCATGGGGCCTGCTGGTATCTGCTAAGCTTCTGACAATGGCTTTTGTGCTGCATCAAATAACAGCAGACAAGATCAAAGGGCAAGTAGGCATGTGTGAAGAGGGACCAAACCTGACAGTTGTCCTGAATTTGGAACAACTCACTCTTATAGGAACTGATCCATTCCTCCAGAACCAATCCAGTCTCACGAGAAGGAGAACTCACTCCGAATCTTGGGCACAAAACCTTTCAGGAGGGATCCACCCCCATAACCCCAACACCTCTCCCTAGTCTCCACCTCCCTACACCACCACACTGGGGATGAAATTTCAGCATGACATGTGGTGGGAACAAACAAAGCATATTCAAACTGTACCATGCACCCAATCCAAGGTATCATCCAGGGCTACAATTCCCACCTGGGGCTCAGACCCACTGGTTGTTGGCAGAATTCTTTCTCACACTTTCCACATGACCCTTCCACTTGCAAGCCAGTAACACTGCACTGGAGCCTCCGACTTTGAATTCCTCTGGCTTCCTTTTCTACTTCATTTTTGGCTTTTAAAGAACTCTTGTGATTACACCAGGCCTACCCAGAAAATACAGGTTAATTTTCCTATTTTAAAGTCAGCTTATTAGTAACCTTAATTACATTTGCAAAGTCCCTTCACAGCAGTAATTAGTGTTTAATAGAGTAACCAAGGAATAGGAATCTGGGGATCATCTTAAGAATTCTGCCTACCGTAAGAGCTAAAACTTCAGACTAAAGACATTAATATGTAGGTAAGTTATATTCAAACATTATTTTAAGCAACTGGAGAGAAAGGATAAAATATTACCTGAAAAAAAGTAAAAATACACTAACCATCTTAAATGGTTTTGCCATGATTCCGGTTTTAAAATTAAAATCTTAATTGATGGAATAAAGGTGAGATGAGAAGAGCTTAGGTCTGGGACTCTTAGCTCCACAGTTAGTGGTGATGTTGGGGTAGGTAATTCATTCACTGTAAGACTCCATTTTCTCTCCTACCTGTGTCATCATCAGATAAAAAGTGAATAATATTAATGCTTTATAAGGTTGTTATGAGAATCAAATGAGATAATTTCTAGAAAGTGCTTTGTAAGCTGTAAGTCAAAAGCAAATATGAAATGTTAAAATTGTCACAAAGTTTAAACCTACTGCAGAAAGAACCAGAGAACCCAATCATTCCTTCCTTCAACAAAATAATTACCCGAGGAGAAAAATATATTCTGACAAGCAAAAAACCCAAACTTCAGTAGAAGCTTATCCAGCATTCTTGCTAAGGGAAACTTCTGTATGTGCGTGTTTCACGAGGATGCACCATGTAAAAATTGTGTCATACTAATTCAATGGGCTACATCATAAGGTAAGGTCCTGTTCTGAACAAAGGAATCTAACACCAAAGCCTTAAAGAAAAATCTAAAAGACTCTCCTAGAATCAAGCAACAAGAAGTGAGGCACTAACAAAGGAAAGAAAAACAAAGTATTTTCATCACTTAAGAAAATAAGCCACCTGTTATCACACTCTGCCTGGAATTTCTTTGCAGAACTGTCCGAGTGGTTTAGGCCAGCAAATATAAGTAATCTCACAAGTATTCAGGCACCTACTATATTCCTATTACACCGCTGACCACTATCTCTCTCAGCACATTATCACTAACACTTATTTCTCTAAGATTTATGCACTTAACAAGCACTTATACAACATAAAATATGTGCAAAGTACTGTTCTAAATTCCTTATTAATATTAACACAAAATGATAACTTACCAAGTACCAGCTCGGCTGGGAGACCCCCACCCAGGCAGCGCTGAAGGAAATGAGAGGCAAACACCCAGATAGAACAGCAAAGTGGGTCTATACAGGGGCCGGCAGCCTACTGAGCTGAGAGCCTCAGAGGTTGATTGCATTATAGGCTGAAGACCCCAAGCAGCTGTAATCCATGTATTTATTCTCTCCGAACAGGTGACTATTATTAACAAACAGGTGTTTTGTACTTTCCCATAACTCAAAAAATACCAAGTAGGCAGCTGTTACCTGCTCACCACTGATTACAGACAAACTAAAAGGTATTCTCCACGAGGGAGCAATGGGGGCAGGGTAAACTTAATATTTCTCAATAATAACTCATCTTTATAACACCCTATAAAGTTGAAACTCTTATTATTCCTATCTATAGAAAAACCTAATATAGTAATTTGTTTCAAAATATTTTTCTTCTAAAACAAAAATAGGGTTTTTCCCCCCAAAATAGCTTCCTCTCTTTATTTCATCATCCTACAGTTTCTATCAAGAAAGAACTTGAAATGCAATGGCTAAGGGCTTTAACCTAGTAAAAATGACAAAACAGACTGATTTCAGCCAAATTTTTGAAGCAAATGAATTAGCTCTACACAAAATACTCTGTGATTAGAGATTATCTTGTGATTTTCTAAATAGTGTAAGTTTAAATGAAGGAAAGTTCTCTCTCCCCAAAACAAAAAGGGCCGAGATTTTTGTTTTTGATTCACTGTCTCTTGAACAGTGTACCTCTTTTCTGTGTTTCAAAGTGCAGTTAAAAATACCTTGATTTTGGACGCTGATCCAAGATGGCCGTTTAGGAAGAGCTCAGGATTGCAGCTCCCAGTGAAAGCGCAGAGGGTGAGTGGACGCCGCGTTTTTATTGCCCACAGGCTAGGAAATTCCCCGGCGGAGGTGCTCCACGCTCGCCAGCGCGGCTGTTTCGCCCAGCGCGGCTGCTTTGCCCCGCGCGGCTGCTGCTTTGTCGGTGCCCCGGAGCCGCGGTTCTCCATACAAAATACACCGGTCCAGGGGCCCTTTTGGCTGGCGATTGGAGCCACGGGAAGTCGCCCATTCGCCGGTTCAAAAAGGGGACTGAGCAGAGAACCAGGACAGTAGACTCCAGGGCAAAAAAAAAAAAAAAAAAGCACCACAAACCTCAGTGCCGCTGTTTAAGCCTGCGCAGTGAGTGGCCGCAGGGGAAAACAAACAGACCCCGGCGCCTCTTCAATAGGCGACTGGAACACCAACTTTAAAAAGGCTCTGAGGCAGGGAGCCAGGCGATCAGGCTCGGCTGGCTCCACCCCCACAAAAGAACAGCAACCAGAAACTCTGGATTGAGAGTTTCACAGCAAGCGCAGCTGAACCCGGGACGGTCCAGCTCTGTGGGGGAGGGGCGTCCGCCATTACCCAGGCAGCCCGCCGTTGCCAAGGCAACCCGCCATTGCTGAGGCAGCCCGCCGTTGCCAAGGCAACCCGCCATTAATGAGGCAGCCCGCTGTTGCCAAGGCAACCCGCCACAGCAGAGACTCCGCCCCAACAGAGGCGGGCCACCATCGCCAAAGCAGTTCTAACTACACCCATATAAACAGGGCTGCAGGGAAGTTCACTCGGCAGCTGGGCGGAGCCCACAGCAGCTCAACAAAGCTGCTATAGGCCGACAGTGACTAGGCTGCCTCCTTGCTGGACTGGACAGGTCTGAAGGAAAAAAAAAAAAAAAAAGAAGGCGGCAGCATAACGGAAACCCATAAATAAAGCCCTAAATCCCTGGGACAGAGCACCTGGGAACAAAAAGCAGTTTATGAGTTCTGCTGTAGCAGACTTAAAAGTACCTGCCCAGCAGCTCTGAATGAACAACAGAGCTCACAGCTCACCATTTGAGCTCCTATAAAGAAGAGATCGTCTCCTCAAGCAGCTCTCTGACCCCTATATATCCAAAAAGACACCTCATAAAAGAGAGTTCAGATTGACACTAGGCGGATATCCTTCTGGGACAAAGATAGCAGAAGAAGAAAACTGGTAACAACCCTTGCTGTTCAGCAGCTGCTGTAGGTGAACCCCAGGCAAGCAGGGCCTGGAGTGAACCTCAGCAGACCTACAGCAGAGGGGCCAGACTGTCAGAAGGAAAACCAAGAAACAGAAATAACCTCATCATCAACAAACAGACTGTCAATCTGAAAGATTTGAGACCCAATCTGAAAGCCAACAACCACAAAGTCGACAGGTGGATAAATCCTTAAAGATGGGAAGAAACCAGCGAAAAAAGGATGAAAACACCCGAAACCAGAACACCTCTCCTCCTAAAAGGGATCACAACTCCTCACCAGCAAGGGAACAAGGTTGGAGGGAGAACGAGTGTGATGAAATGACAGAATCAGACTTCAGAAGGTGGGTAGTAAGAAACTTCTGTGAACTTAAAGAACATGTTCTAACCAAATGCCAAGAAACTAAGAACCTTCAAAAAAGATTTGATGAAATGCTAACAAGAATGGACAAAATAGGAATATAAGTGAATTGATGGAGCTGAAAAACGCAACACGAGAACTTCGTGAAGCATGCACAAGTATCAACAGCAGAATAGACCAAGCAGAAGAAAGGATATCAGAGGTCGAAGATCAACTCAATGAAATAAAACGGGAAGGCAAGACTGGAGAAAAAAGGGTAAAAAGGAATGAACAAAGTCTCCAAGAAATGTGGGACTATGTGAAAAGACCTAATCTACGTTTGATAGGCATACCCGAATGCGATGAAGAGAATGAATCCAAGCTGGAAAATACTCTTCAGGATATTATCCAGGAAAACTTCCCCAACCTAGCAAGGCAGGCAAACATTCAAGTCCAGGAAATACAGAGAACACCACAAAGATATTCGTCAAGAAGAGCAACCCCAAGGCACATAATCGTCAGATTCACCAGGGTCGAAATGAAGGAGAAAATACTAAGGGCACCCAGAGAGAAAGGTCGGGTTACCCATAAAGGGAAGCCCATCAGACTCACAGCAGATCTCTCAGCAGAAACCCTACAAGCCAGAAGAGAATGGGGGCCAATATTCAACATCCTTAAAGAAAAGAACTTTCAACCCAGAATCTCCTATCCAGCCAAACTAAGCTTCATAAGTGAAGGAAAAATAAAATCCTTTGGGAACAAGCAAGTACTCAGAGATTTCGTCACCACCAGGCCAGCTCTACCAGAACTCCTGAAAGAGGCTCTACACATATAAAGGAACAACAAGTACCAGCTCAACTAAAGGGCAAAACAGCCAGATAGCACCAAAATGGCAGTATCAAATTCATACATAACAATATTAACCTTAAATGTAAATGGACTAAATGCCCCAATCAAAAGACACAGACCGGCACATTGGATAAAAAGCCAAAACCCTTCGGTGTGCTGTATCCAGGAAACCCATCTCACATGCAAGGATACACAAAGGCTCAAAATAAAGGGATGGAGGAACATTTACCAAGCAAATGGAGAGCAAAAAAAAGCAGGAGTTGCAATTCTCATCTCTGATAAATTAGACTTTAAAGCAACAAAGATCATAAGAGACAAAGAGGGACATTACATAATGGTAAAAGGATCAATGCAACAAGAAGAGCTAACGATCCTAAATTTATACGCACCCAATACAGGAGCACCCAGATACATAAGGCAAGTTCTTAATGACTTATGAAGAGACTTAGACTCCCACACAATAATAGTGGGAGACTTTAACACCCCATTGTCAACATTAGACAGATCAACTAGACAGAAAATTAACAAGGATATCCAGGACTTGAACTCAGACCTGGACCAAGCAAACCTAATAGACATTTACAGAACTCTCCACCCCAAATCCACAGAATATACATTCTTCTCAGTACCACATCACACCTACTCTAAAATTGACCACATAATTGGGAGTAAATCACTCCTCAGCAAATGCAAAAGAACGGAAATCATAACAAACAGTCTCTCAGACCACAGTGCAATCAAGTTAGAACTCAGAATTCAAAAACTAACCCAGAATCGCACAGCTTCATGGAAACTGAACAACTTGGTCTTGAATGTTGACTGGATAAACAATGAAATGAAGGCAGAAATAAAGATGTTCTTCAAAACCAACGAGAATGAAGACACAACATACCAGAATCTCTGGGACACATTTAAAGCAGTCTCTAGAGGAAAATACATAGCAATAAGTGCCCACTTGAAAAGCAAGGAGAGATCAAAAATTGACACCCTATCGTCAAAACTGAAAGAGCTAGAGGAGCAAGATCAAAAAAACTCAAAGTCTAGCAGAAGACAAGAAATAGCTAAGATCAGAGCAGAACTGAAGGAGATAGAGACACAAAAAACCCTTCAAAAAATCAATAAATCCAGGAGCTGGTTTTTTGAAAAGATCAACAAAATAGACAGACCACTAGCCAGATTAATAAAAAAGAAAAGAGAGAATAACCAAATTGATGCAATAAAAAACGATAAAGGGGATATCACCACAGATTCCACAGAAATTCAAACCATCATCAGAGATTATTACAAACAACTCTACGCACACAAACTAATAAACCTGGAAGAAATGGATAAATTCCTGGACACTTGCCTCCTGCCAAGCCTAAACCAGGAAGAAGCCGAAACCCTGAACAGACCCATAACAAGGTCTGAAGTTGAGGCAACAATTAAGAGCTTACCACCCAAAAAAAGCCCAGGTCCAGATGGGTTCACAGCTGAATTCTACCAGACATACAAAGAGGAGCTGGTACCATTCCTTCTGAAACTATTCCAAACAATACAAAAAGAGGGAATTCTTCCCAAATCATTTTATGACACTAACATCATCCTGATTCCAAAACCCGGCAGAGACTCAACAAGAAAAGAAAACTTCAGGCCAATATCCATGATGAACATAGATGCAAAAATCTTCAATAAAATACTGACAAGCCGATTGCAACAGCACATCAAAAAGCTTATCCACCATGATCAAGTAGGCTTCATCCCGGGGATGCAAGGCTGGTTCAACATACGCAAGTCTATAAACATAATTCACCACATAAACAGAACCAAAGACAAAAACCACATGATTATCTCAATTGATGCAAAGAAGGCCTTTGACAAAATTCAACAGCCCTTTATGCTAAAAACACTCAATAAGCTAGGTATCTATGGAACGTATCTCAAAATAATAAAAGCTATTTATGACAAACCAACA